>NC_134569.1:154806566-155110566 GCF_050947875.1 Dermacentor variabilis | reverse complement strand
AGAATCATCTTACCTTGTATTGTCCCTGCAAAGTCGACGTGAACTCATGGCGATCTCTCCTGCTTTTGAGGTTAGTTTAACGGCGGGGCGGCTGGCGGCATAGGCAATGCAATTCTTGCATCGCGCGGCCGTGAGCTCTACTTCGCGGTCTATTCCTGGCCACAAAAATAAGGACCGCACAACTGTCTTCATTGCCGAGGAACCGCTATGCGTTTCATGCAATAATTGTAGCAAGCGCTTCCGTGCTGCGACAGGTACGACAACACGATGTCCCTACTAGACGAGGTCATGTGCCAGAGATAGCTGCAACTTGCGATCAGCAAAGGGGACCAAGGAAGGGTCAAGTCGTTCTGCGCCTTTCGGTCACCCGTGCAACACGTTGTGCTTTACGCTAGCTAAGGTCGAGTCATTGGCCGTCAGCTGCTTCAGTTCACGTGTTTGACTATCTCTTCGTCCAGGCTTTTCAAACAAAATACGTACTCTTCAGGGTCAGGTTCCGTAACGGGATCGGAGCCCCGCCGCGGCAGTCTGCTCAGTGCATCCGCACTTAGTAGCAGCCTTCCTGGAGCATATTCGAGCTTGTAACGGTAGCCTCCGAGGTAGAGGCCCCAGCATTGGATGAGAGCTGCAGCCATGGCAGGCGTCTGGCGGTCGGGCCTCAGCAGTCCTAGAAGTGGCTGGTGGTCGCTAACCAGGACAAACTCTCTACCTAAAAGATAATCCCTGAATTTAGTCTCCCCAAAATCAAGTGCGCAGTGCTTTACGTTCTAATTGAGAATTTCTTTCGGCTTCTGTCAGGGCTCTTCAACAGAACCCGACTGGTCTGTTGGTGCTTCCAATTAAGTGAAACAGAACAGCGCCTATACCACGAGCTGGTGCGTCGCATTCCAACTTCAGTTGCCTGGATGGACAAAATGCACATGGACCTCAGCGTCTTTAGGAGACTGCCTTCTAAAATAAAATGCCGATTCCTGTGAGGACTTCCACTGCCACCGCGCGTTTTTTTCTAGCAACTGGTACTATGGGAACAATGTGACATATTCGGCAAAAACTTGGAATAGAACGATATCATCTCAAGGAACCAACGCAGCTCGCTTAGGTTTTTGGGACTGGGGGCATTCATGATAGCATCTGCATTCTTCTCATTTAGGTGAAGGCCGGTACGGTCAATACGATGCCATAGATAAGCGACAGATGGCTTGCTATATTTACACTTAGCGTATCTTAGCTTCACGCCGTGTTCTCAGAACCATTCAAACACATTTTGCAATCGAGCTCCACAGTCTCCAACCCTTTCCGAGACTAGAACGTCATCTAAGTAAGCCTGAACGCCAGGTAACCCGGAAAGTATTGTGTCAAGTTTTCTTTAGAAAATTGCTGGAGCGGATGAAATGCTGAACGGAAGCCTATTGTAACAAAACAGGCCTTTGCGAGTGTTAATAACACAAAGCTCCCGAGAGTCCTCGTCCAAAGGCACCTGGTTATATGAATCCCGCAAGTCGAGCGTACTGAACTGGCCTCCCCCAAATGACGGAAAGCTATCTTGAATTACGGGAAGTGGGTACTGCTCCGTGGCACAAGTAGGATTTAGAGTATCTTTAAAATCACCGCAAATTCTGACCGAGCCCTACTTCAGAAGGGTACAATGGGCGTCGCCCAATTCGAATGCTTGACTGGCGACATTACACCCAGCGACTCTAACCGGTCAAGTTCTTGCGATACCTTGTCACGTAGAGTATGTGGAATAGGTCTCGCCTTACAGAATTTGGGGAACAGCGTCGCCCCTCAGCAGAGGCTGGCTGGTAGTCTCTTGATGAACCCCAAGGATTCCAACAAAACGGCCTGGTATGTGTCGCGAATGGCATGGATGCTGTGACAGTTCACTTGATTTGCCGTGGCCTCGCCTTCCCCAGTCACTCGTAGTACGGGAACGCCCGCTTGTTCCAGGAGCATTAGAAAGTCTCAGCCGCACAAGCTTGGTTCGGGGCAGTCTAGCACTACAAGGGAACAGTCAACAGAAATATCGTGGTATTTCACACAAACTTGAAGCTCGCCCACCACTGGCAATCTTCCACTGTAGCAGGATAGCGTCACATGTGAAGGTTTCAAGCTTGGCCAGCATTTGCGATGTTGATCAAAAAGCTGTGGCGATATTACGCACACCGAGGAACCTGTATCTACTTCCATGGATGAATTCACGCCTGCCCATCTAAACGTACGTCTAATTGGCGACTCCAGAGCAATCTTTCGTGACGACGCCAACGTCCAGATTTGCGCACTATTGCTGCTATCCTGTTCTGAAGCAGCGTCTTCCACCGCTAAGGTTTCGCATGAGGGACTCGCCGATTGCTGGCAAGATCGTTACCATTGCTGCTGCGACACATTTTTGCCAGATGGCCCCTCTGACCGCAGGAGTAACACCGGGCTTTAGCCCATCTACAGCTGTTGCTGTCATGTCTAAAACTGCCACACCTTCCGCACTCCAATCGCCCTGTGCTTTCCGTGTTTGATCTCGATGGTAGCTTGTGACGTGCTTCCACTTTAAGCACAGGCGGTGCGTCTACGGACATTGTCCAGGCGTCTTTTTCGGCAGTTTCAGCGGCTATTGTTATAGAATCCGCTTCCTCCAGCTTTAACACCTTCTTGGACACAAGTTGCTTTTGCACAGCATTTGAACGCACGCCACAGACAATTCGGTCTCGAAGTAGCCTGCTCAGCGAGTCACCAAAATTGCAATTGTCTGCTATGTGCCGAATTGCAACGAAAAAATCATGAATGCATTCTTTCTCATGCTGACAGCGGTTGAAAAACTGTAAACGTTCGGCGATTTCGTTGCGCTTTGGGTCATAGCGGTCATTTAACATCTTGACTACTTCGTTATAACTTAGGGCATTGGGCTTTGCAGGCGCTATCCTTCCCATTAGGATTTCGACCGTCGATGTGCTAAGTGCAGCCACCCAGAAGTGTGCTCTAAGTAGAATCCGAAATAGCATTAGCTTCAAAATATGCCTCCAGTTTGATGAGGTAAGGCGTCCACTTATCTGCGGCGTCGTCGAAGTTCGGAAGCATGTGGGAGGCTATCGTGGTGAGCGGTACGGCTGTCTCCGAATGCTTAGCGTAGGGTTCTTCCTTGACTGCGTGGGTGCCTTCCTGGCTCGTCGCCACTGTAACATAGCAGCGGCAGCCTAGCTGCTGTCCTGCAAGAAGGGAGACGTTGACGACCCAGTGGTTAGCCGAGAAGAACGCACAGGTGTTTAATGCACGCATATATAAGGTAAAGGGTAAAGGAGGAGTTAACATAGAAAAAGAACTTGGCGCCTGCGCATTGACAGCGCGCACATGACGCTTCGGTGTGATACCGCATTTTACAACAAAGTGAGTTGAACATTCTGCCGCACTTTATCGGACCAGTCTTCCTACGAATTAAATTTACGCTTTGACGTGCCCATTGTGCTTAATTAAATACCTTAAGCCTACGCGGATGGTGCCCAATTTGTGAATATTGGTGAGAGGGATGTGAAAAAGAAAAAGGGAACGCAGAATGTTTTATTGTCTAAGTGAATTTTGCTTGGGATGGGGGGGGGCAATTTTCATGCGTTAAGTGGCTCCACCCTCGTGTTCGCAGCCTTGTATAAGTTTTCTAACACTAGGTGCGTTCACAGCGACTTTGCACGGACAAACAAGCAGATCATTCCAATCTGACGGCGAAAACAAAACTGCCTTGCCTACGTTGTACATCCACTGTACTAAAACACAATTTAAACAAAATTAAACAGAGTTCATATCTGAATATATTGCGAAATAGGGATGCCCAAATTGTCGATTCAAAAAGTGACACCATTACGATGAAGCCGAATAAAGCAATAAATAAATGATATTTTCCGCGTAAAAATACGATTGCACATGAGTGTTAGTCTGCCGGATCACCAATTTCTCTTTAATAATTAAATGCCTCTAGTGGTCGTGTATTAATATTTCCCGAAAATCCATTAGCCGAGCATATCGAAATTTACCTGCGCGCCAAATGTATTGCCTCGAGTTTCATCCCTGCACACCCCTATTATTATACGCGATTCAAATGTGACATCAAATGGCTGGTGGTGTGTGGTGTTTACGGGAGTGTTCACCTATACCTTCTCTATAGTACATTGCCGCACAACGATTTATAATATGTAGTACGGCCGTTTATATCACACGAGCATGGTAATCAACTGATTTACTTTTAAAGCGAGATCTTTACAAACCGCGTCGAGCCGAGTTTTTATGTCGCCAGCAGTTTGACCTTCATTTAACCGCAGCTGCTTCGTAGCCTTAGCAGCGCATCACGTGACTCGCAGCCGCCGTCTAGGCGCATGTCCTCTCCACAGCTGGGTCACTGCCTGACCACGTGACTGGCCACGCGTCTGGCTAAGATGAGCGCTGTGCTCGCCTAGTCAGTGCAAGCTTGGCCATGGATGAGATCGAGGCCAGGCCGTCTTTTCTGAGCTTTGCGCGGTAGCGGAAGGCTTTGAGTGGTCGTCGCCAAGCGGCGTCTGACCACACCCAACCACACCACGGATATCGCCGGGCGAGCTGCTTCACTGGAGAGGGTCACTGGAGAGGGTAGCGACCGCGTTCGCGCTCTGTCCGTTTCTGCTTCGACGCTGCGCATGTTCGCGGCGTCTCTTGGCATGTCTAGCACTTGCGCTTTTCCTGTGACACAACAGGCATCGCACCGTCGAACGATGCGTGTTTACCCTAGCCTAATCACAGCCATGTCTAGCCACCGACCTAGGCACAGCCATCATACCTGGTTTAACGATGACTGAATATCTAAGAACAATCATTACAACCAAATCAAAGGCTAACCAATTGAAAACAAGACTTAACCAGGATAATGCAAGCTTTCGCTTTGCGCATCCAAGGTTAGCTGAGCTAAGGTGCAGTCAATTTGTCTACATCTTTCTCCCTAAATATATACAGGCGTTGTGCCAATCCCAGTGGCTTTTGCCAGCCTTATCCCTCCCTATTTTCCTAGCTGTCCATTGTATATGTGTGTTTGATACCAAATATTCGAACAATAATCGTGCGCGTTCGGCTAGCAATGATATAAAATGAAATATATATTTCTCTCAGAATTTAAGGTGCCATAAAGAGGGGGCACAGGGCAAACAGCTGCTTTGATGCAGCTTGAAGACCGCCCGGCGCCAGTTGATCACTTGATGTTATCTTCACAACAACCGACAACTAGACCTTGCTTCGTATAGGTTCAAGGGCTAATGGGTGGAGCAGAACCGGGCGGGATCGGGCCAGGATCTTTCGGGTTCGAGCCGGGTGCGGCCAGGTTTGCAATCACCGGGCCGGGCTCGGCCGGTCCAACGCATGGTACTTCTGAGTTCGGCCAAGGTCGGGCCTCAAAACCGGTCGATGCAGTGCTCTAGAGCACTGCTGCCTTTCCCGTGCGCTGCAGCTTCTACAGTTTTCCGTCACTTATTCCAACGATTGCAAATAAGAGCCAGCGTTACGGGATAATAAGATTCCCGGGAAATACGTTTGCACACATTCGCTGATCCACCGTGAGCCAGGATTGGGAAGCAGAAAGCGGTTACAGGTGTTATATAGTATTACTGCTACAAGAGCATGCGTGTCCCTTTAGGAACCCGCACCAATTGGCTCTAAGTTGGTTTAACTAACGCTCCATGCAACTGCCGCCGTGATCACCTTTCGATCCCCCTGACCTGGGAGAAAGAGAGATTCGTGCTTCCGAAGAAGAAAAAGTAGAAAAGTGGGAGCAACGAAAAGAGCGCATACTCGTCGAAGCTCGTCTGTTTCTAAGTATTCGCAGGAGATGCGTTTCTGAACATAGGTAGCAATGATTATGCATAAGGCGCTCATAACAAGCATAAAGACGGGTAGCTTTATCATCCCTCTCACGGTTAGCCGTCACCTTGTGCACACTGTTAAATCTTTCAGTTATTTTTGATTAGCTAATAAGCCAAAATTAGTACCCACGTTTATAATTACCCGCCGTGGTTGCTCAATGGCTATGGTGCTGGGCTGCTGAGCACGAGGTCGGGGGTCGAATCCCGGCCACGGCGGCCACATTTCGATGGGGGCGAAATGCGAAGATACCCGTGTACTTAGATTTGGGTGCACGCTAAAGAACGCCAGGTGGTCGAAATTTCCGGACTTCTCCACTACGGTGTGCTTCATAACCAGAAAGTGGCTTTGGCACGTAAAACTCCATAATTAACTTTTTTAGGTTTATAATTTGCGTAATTGTATAGGCTGGACTGCCAAACTGTAAATTGTGCATCGAACTCGCAAAGACCATATATAACAGTTCCCAATTTTATTTATTTTCCTCAGTTATTCTTTCCCTCTTTTAAAGTTGTCGCGCAGAACGCGAGAACAATGCGAAGGGAAGGTGGGCGAACGCGTTTCGCGCGCGCTCTATCAGTGCTCTGAAAAGGCACCACTGTAAGATCAGCCTGAAATTGCTTCTTTATTTTACAGCGAAGCTGTTAGCCTCTAGGTGGTTCGGATTTTTCGCAGCGCATCCTAGAGGAAAATACAGAACTTTCGGTGATTAAGAAGACCTTCAGTGATTGTAGCGAATGGTGCAGATATTCTTTGCTATTACGCATACAATATGCAGCGCAGCATTCGTTGCAATAAAGAACAAGCACAAAACAACGATCCAAACGCATCATTGATGGTAAGGTGCTACTGATAGCAATGTGAAGCACGCATCAGTCCCCCATACGTTTCCCGGTAAAGATAACTGTTGCTCGAACTGCCGCGGTGACAGCAGCTAGCGATGTGGGGAAGTGACGTCGCTAGCCTTTCATATATATATATAAAACCAGTCTAGTAACTGATTTCACGGTTGTTGCAGCACCGCTATGGGTAAGCAACGCATAGTTAGGACTCATGAGGGGCAGCGCGAATAAGTAAAGCGGCAAAAGGAAAAGACACGGCAGTTCGAGCAGCGGCTGCGTGCAACCGAAATTGATGAACTTCGTTCCCAAGAAGATCAGCGGAAGCGCCAAGCCAAGGATCAACTGAACGTACTTGCTGAAAAGGTTCAACGCAAGCAGGATAAGGGTGTCTGCACCTGAGAGCACCAGAAGGTGACATAAGAAAGAGACACACCACTTGTCGTGGGCGACCTTAGTGTTGACATTGCGAGGCTCGACTAGAAGGATTGGTTCCTATCGTTTGTCAGGAACGACTTTGCACTCGCATGCTACAACTACCGTATTGAACCAGCCACGCGGTAAAGATTCTATGCGAATTTTGTCTTGGCCACAAATGTAGCGAATGTCGCGGCACCCATCCCGGTATACCCCAGCGACCACGAAGCGATTCTAACTACCAGTACTCTCAAGCAAGGAAGCATTGCATAACCCCCTCAGCAGTTGTAGCGGTTGTAGTGGGGATATTCAACAGCTTCACTGGACACCCACTTATGCAGGACCGAAATGGCGAGCCAGTTTTCTTTTTTTGTTGCTAATCTTATTTCTGATCAGCACCTTAAGCACGTGTGCAATATTCTAGGAAACAACGTAATGCAGCTGCTTTCAACATCCACGGTGACGGCTTGTCGCTTCCTCGCGGTCACCAATCAGCCATTATTCATATTGTTGATCTTTTGAAGCCCATTTCAAGAGTGCGCTATCACGCGCGTGGAATGCGCATGCTCGCCTTCCATTCTCATTTTATTTTCTCGTTTTGCGCCACAAATTTGAAAGGCGGATAAATATACTCGAAAAAATCTAGCGAGCTGGAAACTTGAACGTACTGTTTTCGAATGCGATGTACAGTTTGGCATTCGAGCTTAAGCAATTATGTAAGTAATTTAAAATTTAGGCAGCTGTCCAGGCATACTAGATAATCAAAAATTAACCGATATGTGAAAGGAAACTGCTAAAATATACCATTGGTTCAATCGTTCTATATCGTAGTCCATTCTTTCAAACAGGTTGCCCGCGTAAGCTGGGACGCACAAGATATATCTACCTCATTACGGGGGTCTACACTTTCTCGGGTCCATTCTCTGAAGCTCCCAGTTCAGAGGAAATGAATCACTATCGAAAACAACGCGCCACGCGTTAAATATACTTCATTAACCCGTCCTTTTATTATTATTCAGCCTCATGAACAATGGGGTCGGGGCCGGAATGAGCCAATCACCCCGCGTGGCTTGGTCTGTTTCCCGTCGAACAAATTCCTCAATGAAATTCAAAGTAAAGTAACTACAAAATAAAGTGTGGCCGCAGATAAGATGACTGATACAAACGAAACAGGCAATGCTTCAGCAAAAAAACAGTAAAAATAACTGGGACCCCATAGGCACAATACGAGGCACAGTCTTGCACGAATCCCCATGTGTCCTTAGTAAAAAGCAACAGGTGTCTACATCCAAAATAAGTGCGCATTCACTCACGTACTCAAGCTGAGGCTACTGTTTCCCTTGAACCACGTCACGGGCATGTCGTATTGGTTACCCGAATTAAAATTACATTGTGGGGCTTTGTGCGCTAAAACCACGTTTTGATTATGAGACTCTCCGTAAGGGTGGACTCTAGATCAATTTTAAACAGCTGCGGTTCTTAGTGTGCGCCCAATACGCGATACACTAGTGTTTCTTTTTTTTTTTCATTTCGCCTTCATCGAAATGCGGCCGCCACTGCGGCGATTTGATTCCGCGCCCTTTGGCATAGCAGGGCAACGCCAAAACCACTATACCACTACGGCGGGTGGTATTAGTAACTATATAGCCATTGGATTTTGATGCCTTTCTGGCGCAAATGCAAGTACGACACTATGAAAAATGTCATCTGGAGATGGGGGGCGGGGAGGGATTTTCGTTCATCTGTATCTTGGTCATCTGCATCTTGATAATGTTCCCATTATGGAAGGAGTGTGAGAGCCCGTACAGCTGTCCATCAGGGAGCTTTTTTTTTTCTCGCATGGCGTCATGATGTTTACAGAGCGGATAAAGTGAATTGCAACTGAAATTCTGAGCTCGTTTTGTAATGCAGGCAGGGCGATGTCGCAGAACATGGAGAAAGTACAAGAATTATAGTCAGTGGCAATGCCTATAATTACAAATGAACAGAAAGCAGTGATCGTAAAGTGCGTGTACTTCAGCACATGCCTTTGTGAGCATTGCATTTGGAGGCTGTCACTGAGGCGCACTTACGTGGAGGACCACAAAGGGCCCGGTTCGATTGGTTTTCATTCGATAACGATTGGGACCCATCTAGATCGACGACATGCGAATGCAAAAATGAGACAGGTAAGTATACATATAACCAAGCAACTGCGAAGGTTTTCTTGGTGTCAGAAGCAAATCAACCCATTACGAAATGCCAGTAGCACAGACAGTATTCAACAGTCACTCTTTTTTCTTTTTTGGACCAGTGTTTAGTGGAAAGCACTGACGCTTAGTTTTCAGGGACTTCTTGGCTGGAAAAAAAAAAGAGAAAATCGAATTGCTTGAAGTCTGCCGACAGCAAACGAAACGTCGGTTAGCCCGCTAACCGCGGTCGACTGGAAACCGCGCTTGGCGATCTCGGTTCCAAGTAACCAACGTTTCCCAAGCGGTCAAGATACCGGCCGTTGCGTCAACCGAGGGATGCGCGCGCATCTTGCAGGTCTGTTAAAATTGTGTGAACTTATTTGACGCGACTATAGGGAGGCCATGATAATCATTCTAGAAGATAATCTAGCCGTCCTGCGCTGAAATACTTGGAGTGCGGCTCTCTGTAAGCCTAGATGGTGCAACGCTCGACGGCGATCTTCCCACCGACGAGGAACCGCACACAAGGAAAGAAGCGCAACTGAAGCTCCGCAATACGAGCCATTGGTATCGGTAAATGCCTACCCCAATTGAATTAAGTGCGTCACACACTTAAGAGAACCCGTGCGACTAATTATGTGCACAAAAACCTGCAGTTATGCGACGGTGCGTGTGTCTGGTTCAGGGTTATGCGCAGTGGGGCGAGCTGCGTCGATCGATTTGATAACAATGATGGCCGAGCAGCCAACCAGTTGTTTGGCATGCCGTGTCTACGAGCTGTTTTGTCTTCTTGTTCTGCACGCTGTACTGATCTGCTGTCAAAACTAGCGTTAATTTTGCATCTTGGTTTAATAATTCTGTGCCGCAGTCTGCTCGAATTGCGGTGGAAATTGAAACCAGCTGCATGCCTTATTTATCTCTGCAGTGAACCGTGAATATGAATGTCCGTGTAACTCCGGTGGACTGTGGTTTGGGTGAACCTTGCTGAAGTGAGTAACCACCGTTAAGTCTAACCACGGTTAGGGGCACCCGTGTAACAAGAATATAAGAGACTAAGGCGTAAAACAGGTACACTCAGGAGACAAAAGGACATTAGAAGTAGTGCTGCGACATTTCACTTACGCCTGTTAAAGCATGCGGTGCCAGACGGGAAATGAACAGGAACTCGAAAGAAAATCGAGGGCACATCGTGAGTGTCCACCACAAAAACCATTAAAAAAGCTTATATCCGCAAGCGTTTTTCTATCTAAACCTTTTATACAGAATTCCTCCAGTGCTGCAAATCAGATATTCTCAGTATAAATTGACGAAAAAAGAACAGGAGGTTTGCTCCATGTGCAACTTCATTGCAATGATTTTGTTCGCGGGACATCATACTTCAACGGAGTATTTCGAAACCTGCAACGGTAGAGCCACCCAGGATCTATTTTACCACGTACGATGAAGTCAATAAATAAAAAGTCATTGATAACGGCTTGGTCCGAGAAATAGAAACAATTAGTATAATCCTAATTAGCAATGCTCTTTATTACGCACTCATGCTCGAGAATTTTTCACGAGAGCAAAAGTACAGAGTTCAATGCGGGCGCAGAGCGGAAATAAATGCTACGTACCAAAATGATTTAATGAATCACAGCGCTCATTTTCACCGGGCAGCGTCCCCAAATGTAACGACCCCAGGGTCGTGCCCTAATGGAATCGGTAATGGGCTAAGAAACGCTCTGTCCTTGTACTTTGATTTATTTCTTTTGTTCGTGCTTTCCATACAGAACCATCCTATTTGAACCTTCAGTGCCCTAAATTATTCGTTTCTTTGATCTTTTCTTCACGCTTTAGGTACCATCTTCATACAGGCACTTCATCGTGCCTATAATTTTGCCATGACGCTCGTTCCTTGCACGTAGATTTGGGGAACAGGGAAGAAGAGAGCGATAATTCGGAAGAAATCTGCGGAGGAGACGCGACGGTAGGACTTTCTTTTTTTCTGTTCTCTTTATACTAGCAAATCATCATCCGGGCTGCGCCGAAGGAAAAATCACGCATCTGTCCAACTCCGACGCGGCCTTCTATTACTGACGTCTCTTCTTCGTCGTTCCTGCTACTTTTCTTCTCTTTCTTACCTGTCGCCCACGCAGTGTCAGTTAATCAGGAGCTTCCCATCTGACCCTACGAGCACACCATCAGCGAGAAAAATAAACGGTAATGTGGGCTCTCGGTTGGAAGCTGCGTTAATAGGTGTCGACCACTAGCCGACTACGTAACGATGATAAAGGAGGTAATATCAAAAAAAAAAAAAGGAAAGACAGCCTGAGATAGAAAGCAGCTATTATGAAACGGATGTGTTAGACGCGTGGGATCGCTTCACCTCATTACGTGCTAGTGTGTGTGTACGCATGCGTGTGCGCGCTAACGAGCGAGCAAGCGTGACGCGCATTCATTTATGGGTCACGTGTGTCTGCACTTGTACGGAATAAATCCCGCTGCCACCTGTATCCCTAACTATTCTTCAGTTTGGATGGTTCTTGATCATAAAGAAGGTTGTCATGCTTGTGCAGATGATTATAATCATGCGCATGTGTACTGTGTGCTTCACGTCTAAATCGCGCGTGGCATAACACTGGCGATATTTTCAGCCTTACGGTTCTTTTTTTTTCGTGCTGCAATAAAAAGATTGCCAAAAATATTCATCAAAGCACCGGAGACTCGAGATGAAGAGACGGAACCAGAGTGTTGTTCATTTGAGCTCCGAAAGGCGTCTTTCTTCTGTTATCCGATCCCTTGAGGTACCTTTAAAGTATCTTGAAAAAGACAAAAGTTCACCTGTCGAAACGTTCGCTCCCGCTTTTACCTTGTTCTCGTTTTGCTGACCGCTTTTACTTCGAAGTAATTCATTTCTTCGTAAAGAAAACGTAACACACGCACATACGCACATACGCACACACACACACACACACACACACACACACACACACACACACACACACACACACACACACACACACACACACACACGCGCGCACACACACACACACACACACACACACATATATATATATATGTGTATATATATATATATATATATATATATATATATATATATATATATATATATATATATATATATATATATATATATATAATGAATACCCGGCGCTGCACCCACGTCGCCAGTCGTCCAGAACGCGCGAGCTCAAGATTGCCTGAGCAGCTCTGGTTGAGACGATGCCAACGCTTCCTGCTGCTCTTTTGTCCTGCCCTTTGTTCGCATTTTATTTTGTTGGAGGTGCTGCGGTTTTCTCCCACCCTGTAATTACACAACCGAACTCTGCCATCCGTCATGCCTGATGACGCCAGCCAGACATCTCCACCGGTTACAGGCCCGCGCCAAGCGCCAGCGGGATCCTGACATCTTCAGCTTGCACCGATGAGGCAGACATTGAAGATTGGCTGGAATTGTATAAAAAAGCGAGCATCACCAATAAATGGCGCGATCCCCTAAAGCTAAAAAATTCCGTGTTCAATTTATCAATCATCGCCCAGCTGTGGTTTAAAAACCACGAAGCCGTTCTCTGCACGTGGGCTACTTTCAAAACCAGCATCGCGGAAGTGTTCAGCTTCCCTGGCGTGCGCAAAGTTCGCGCTGAACAATACCTACGAAGCCGATCCCAGGAAGCTGGTGCAACGTACACCAGCTATCTAGAGGATACCATCGACCTCTGCGCGCGCGTGAGCCCGACGATGGCAGAGGGGGACAATGTACGTCGCATCATGAGGGGAATTTCCGGTGATGCCTTTAATACGCTACTGTCGAAAAACGCTGGCACTGTTTCTCAGGTAATTGAGCTTTGCCAGAGTTTTGACGAGCTCTGCAGACAGGGTCTTGCTCACGTGGCGCCCGCCTGTGCCTCACGACACCACCCTCGCGAGCATGGCCACAACTCCTGAAATGGACGCCCTGCTTTGCCAGATAAAGGAGTTCGTCCGTGGTCCGGTCACTCGTCACCTTTGGCTTCTGTCCTCAGACGGGCAACCACCCTCGCCTTCGCCTGCCAGCCTTCGCCAGGTCATGCAGCAGCAAGCTTGCGCAGCCCCGTCTTCTGCCCGCGGCGCTCTGCGAGTGCCGCCGCCAACTGCCTATGCCGAGGCTATCGCATAGTCGCCACCCCAGCCCGTTTCGCCATTCCCAGCAGTAGTGCCGCTGTATCCTGCTCCTCGCTTGTTCAGCCGAGATAGCCACACAGCCGCGGACACTGGCACTCTCCCGACAACCGGCAAATTTGTTTTGCGCGTGTCTAACCTCCCTCACAAAAATGACTTTACACTGTCAATAGAAAGTCTATAGACTTTTCATAGACGACATTTCCTTTCTATAGATTTGGACTTTTGTTGATACAAAGTCTATAGACTGTCTATAGACGAAAGTCGATAAAGTTTCTATTTCTTTTTGTCTATTCGCAGTTTTAGACGGTCTATAGAAAAAAGCCGATAAGGTGTTTGTTTCTGTTTTGCCTACTTATCCTCTATGGACTACCTATAGGCGAAAGTGGATACAGTCTCTATCTATTTTTGTCCATACTTTGTCTGTAGACTTTCTGTAGACGAAAGTCGATAAGGTTTTTATTTCTTTTTGTCTACTCGTCGTCTATACACGGTCTCAAGAAAAAAATCGATAAGGTGTTTGTTTCTTCTTTGTCTACTTCCCCTTTATATGGACTACCTGTAGACGAAAGCCCATACAGTTTCTATTTATTTTTGCCCATACTTCGTCTATAGACTCTCTATGTTATGGACAATAGTCGACGAGGTTTCTATTTCTTTTTCTCTACTCCCGGTCTATTGAATGTCTATAGAAGAAAGTCGATAATATTTAATTCCGAGTTCCCGTGCCCCCGCCCTCTGCGAACGCGATGATATGGCACTGGCTCATGCACGACGGCACCGCAACCCCGGCACGGCGTGCAAACCGTGCAGACTGCTAGTCTGCGTTCGGTGCAGCTGCACCGAATGAGGATCGCGGCGGAGCAGGCAACGCCCGAGTCACCAAGGTCTTCCAGGCACCCGAAGGCCCTAAACACGGCTGCTTCGCGAAGACCAGGTGGTGAAGATCAGATGGTGAAGATGTGGTAAAGGTGGTGAATAAGTGGCGAAAGCCGGCAGACAAGGTGGTGAATTCACCACCTGGTCTGCCTCTGAGTTGTCGTGGTCTTGCATGTCTATAGATTAACAATAGACAAACATCGTTAATCTGGGCCCAACCCGTGTACGCTGTAACCAAGTGCAGGTACTGGTGGATAATACGTAGCTGCGTTTGATACAAGCCTCTGAAGTTGTATACTGCTGAGATTGCTGTAGAGCCTCTTTGTAGACTATCGTATACACATAGTGTATACTTCCGCGTCTGTTGACCACATGATATGATCTACGTTGTCGCTCTCGGCAATCCGAAGACATTCTTAACAGTTGTCGCATCCCTTTTGAGGCAGTAGAATAAAGCAAAACGCCGATTCAATTGTTATAATAGGTGTTATGAACGCCAGCTTCAGCTACAAGTGGATTCCGAAGAGGCATCAAGCTAACAGCACAGACACTCGTAATGTTTGTAGCTGACAACGGGGACTTTGTGAATGTGCGATGAACCGATGTCGCGCACGTGGTGTTCGCGTTGTGCGTCGTCCGATTCTCGGATAGTTGTCACATTGTCTTCATATCTCGGCTGCGTCACTAACATCGGGCGGTTTTTTGTTGACTGATATCCTGCACTTTAAACTCATCAAAGTTTCTCATTCACTTAAAATATGTGCTAAATTCTCTGAGCCCATCCAGTATTTCGCCGGCGCTATGCCTGCGCAGCCACGCATATGAGTACCTCAATGCTGTACTGATTGCTTTGACCTAACATCGGAACAGAAAATTAGCACTAACATACGTGCGGGCATCAATCATTTGGCGGTATGCTGGAAGATATGCTACAAATACGATGTATTACTCATCAACGCTGACAATAATGCGTCTGAAACGTCTGAAGAGCCCTGTAACGGCTTTTACAAACAGCGCATTCATGTTAGCGTTCGTCTCATACGATAGCCCACAGCGTTCGTCATACAACGTGCCAGCGCATTTCCTTCGTCCATGAAAAAAGACGAATAATGGGAAAGAAACGCCACCCGTACCGGCGCGCCTGCCGCGCAGAGAGAGAGAGAAAGAGACAAAAAAAAAGGAAAAAGGAAAAGGCGCTAACACTCCTCCGAGCGCGTACGCCCTCGCGCGCGGAGCTCCTGCGCATGCTCGGAGCTCGTGCGCATGCGCGGCGGCGCGCCGTCTGTCCACGTCAATTTCAATTCTCAACCAGTTCGCCAGGCACGTAAATGGTTGTTCCGGTGTGCGGTGTCTGCCTGAACGTTGGTGTCTGTGTATGCATGTCTTCTTTGTGGCATTACAGGTCAACTACACTTAACGGTAAGCTTTAGCAAAGATGTTTTGCGTAAATAGCTCATGATTAAGTGAGCGCATTTCGTAGCGCGAAGCGGCTGCATGTAGCGCAGGCGACTCGCGTATAGTGTCAGTTTGTCGTTGACATATTTTGATAACGCGCTCTTGTTCTCGCTTCTACTATACGGAATGTTCTACGGCGAGCGATCGCTCGGGCTTGTTGATTTTAGCGTTATAGTTTAGGTGCGTAAAAAAGGAAGTACACCATGTTTTAACTTGATACTGAGCTACCACTAAGCGGATTGTGTGTGTTGGGCAGCCAGTGTGGTAGATCTCATTTCGTGGCGCTTGATCCGGCCGCGATGAATGCTGCGCCGCATGTGTAGTGAAATTCTCGTGACACGCTTTACGTATGTATCTCGAAATTGTGTTAGCATCAAGAATTTTCAAATAGACACATATAATTGAATGACTGCTAGCGTACTCGGATGAAAGGCCGTGTTTGCGGGGCATGCACCAGCAGTGTGTGCGCTGCCGTTTTCGCATAGTAGCAATATTTTTAAGGTTCCTGGCAGCCAATCTAAATAATTTTCGGAAGTTACCGCAAGCAAAACACGAGAGTTGAAGAAATATCTAGCAGAAATCTCTAGATTCACCCAATCTATTTATATGCAACCACAAACGCTTTTGGAGCATGAAACCTGCGATAAGCTCAGTCACTCGCAGCTTCGCAACTTAGCCGAAAAAATTAGAGAACAATAAATTTGTCGCTCCGGGAAGAACCTTTACAGGTTTCAAACTCAAGGCATTGCGTTTGACGGTAGTTGGAAGATTTGTTTTTTGTCTCTTTTTTAAACAGTTTAGCAGCAGAAGTTATCTTTCGAGCTATATGAAAAGCGTTAAGCGCCTTTCGATGCTTCGGCGTTATGCAGTTTACGTGCTGTTAATCACTAGGCAGCTGCTGGCGCAGATTCGCATTGTGCCAATCGTGCTTCGTATGAAGCCCGTGTCGTGCGTAATAAGTGTTCCGGTTTTCATTACTGTTGCATGTAGTGCCGTCGTCTTGGACAGATTGCATACTATATGCGCTGTACAAAAGAAAAAAGAGCCAGATTATTCATTTGGTGGTCGTTTCTTAGTAGATAACGCACAGATTATTCAAATTATTTAGTTCACATTGCAGTTGTTCTACCCTTATCAACACACCTGAGAGATCGTAACATGTTTTAGTTGATAAGTAACCTTATCCTTACGCCCCCATTCTTGTGCATTCTACTGAAAGTGTGGCAAATGTATTCATCTCGAAGTATCAGAAAAGAGAAATTGCAGACTGTTCTAAGCGGAAATAAATTGCAAATCTTACCGTGATTGTTCAAACCTGCAGTCACTATGCTGAGCATGTTCGTTCGGCGCGGGCATATTGCAATAACACCTGAAAAATGTGCACAGTCTAGCCGGGTATCTTTGGTTCAACAAATATTAATATAGGAATGGTTTGGGATTCTCGCATTTATTTTATTTTTCTAAGTACACTGCGTGTCACATGAACCTGTCTTGAAACGAAGCGTACCGTTGCTGGCACCGGCGACGATTGCGGTTGTCTAACTGCTTATCATACTGTAATATAAGGAAACATCATAATGATACTCATTCGTATTGCCATGTAGTCTTTAGTCAGAGGTAAACAAAGTTAACTATAGGCATAAGAGAGGAGAGCAAATTATATAGAAAACTACTATTGAACCGTAAAAATAACTCATTGGATAGTTGTCCCTCACATTGTTCCATTTGCTTTACGTGTGTCTCTGTGTCTTCGGTGCTGTACTCGTGTGGCCATCAATTAGGAACTTGCCGAAGCCCTTGTCAGCTTTATTAAACAAGGTATTCAAGTCAGTTGAATCTAATACTGCATGTCAAGTGACTGACGTGTTATTGGTTTTATCTAAATATTATGGACTGGCAGTACTTGGCAAGCATTAAACCACAATATTTTTTATTGCACTTAAGCTGCGGGCTTCATAGATTGCCAGAAATTTTTCATGAAAACAGCCAGGGAAGGCTTGTAAAAAGATCGGGAAATTTCAAAATGGCCACATAGGTATTCTGTCTCGTTATATGTCATACAAAGTTTCCAGAGAATCTCTGTGTTAAGTATATTTTTAAGACGTTTCACCTCATAAAAATTGAGGGAAATTGGTTCCATTTATTAAAAAAAGAGAAAGTCAAGCATACTGACAAGGAATTTCTTACTCAATATGTTTTTTTTTGCGTTAACTAAACGTCCTGAACCTCGATACCATAGAAGAAAATTTCATCTTTCAAAGCACCTTAAATAATTTACTGTGATAGAACTCTAACTATACCATCAGTTCTGTTTCCTAGGAGGTGCATATCTGTCGTGCCATGACACAAGGTACTCGTGTGGTACCTAACTTGGAAACCTGTTAGCATGCCCAAGAGGCCTCATTACCTTTAAGAAATTAGGTGACCATATCGATAGAATCAATCCATCTGCCTTGTGTTGAAGTTATGGCCAATGACCCATTCATTTAAAAGTATGAGAAAGAGATTTAAATGTGTATTAAGCAAAATAACTCCTGATTACAGGAGGTATTCAGAGACCTGGATTGGGAAGAATTGGGCATAAAAGTTAATGGAGAATACCTTAGTAACTTGCGACTCGCTGATGATATTGCCTTGCTTAGTAACTCAGGGGACCAATTGCAATGCATGCTCACTGACCTGGAGAGGCAAAGCAGAAGAGTGGGTCTAAAAATTAATCTGCAGAAAACTAAAGTAATGCTTAACAGTCTCGGGAGAGAACAGCAATTTACAATAGGCAGCGAGGCACTGGAAGTCGTAAGGGAATACATCTACTTAGGGCAGGTAGTGACGGCGGATCCGGATCATGAGACGGAAATAATCAGAAGAATAAGAATGGGCTGGGGTGCGTTTGGCAGGCATTCCCAAATCATGAACAGCAGGTTGCCATTATCCCTCAATAGAAAAGTATATAATAGCTGTGTCTTACCAGTACTCACCTACGGGGCAGAAACCTGGAGGCTTAATAAAAGGGTTCTACTCAAATTGAGGATGACACAACGAGCTATGGAAAGAAGAATGAGAGGTGTAACGTTAAGGGATAAGAAAAGAGCAGATTGGGTGAGGGAACAAACGCGAGTTAATGACATCTTAGTTGAAATCAAGAAAAAGAAATGGGCATGGGCAGGACATGTAATGAGGAGGGAAGATAACCGATGGTCATTAAGGGTTACGGACTGGATCCCAAGGGAAGGGAAGCGTATCAGGGGGCGGCAGAAAGTTAGGTGGGCGGATGAGATTAAGAAGTTTGCAGGGATGGCATGGCCACAATTAGTACATGACCGGGGTTGTTGGAGAAGTATGGGAGAGGCCTTTGCCCTGAAGTGGGCGTAACCAGGCTGACGATGATGATGATGATGATGATGATGATGATGATGATGATGATGATGAAGCAAAATAAACTACAATCTAAGGCATGATACTGTGAATATTCCCGTCACGTCTTCTGAGCATATTCCTCTGCACGGGCATACTTAACTACCAGCCAAAAAGAAAATGTACAGACAGCCCAACTGGTTAACGTTTCAGCAATATATATAGAGACCATTTTAGATAAGTACATTAATGCATCACATATGAACTTGTCATAAGAGGGAACATAGTGTTGCTGGCACGAGCAGCAGTTGTGACTGTTTAATTGTTCACCATACCATAGAATAAAGCTTTGTATAAAGGTACTGATTTGTATTGACAAGCAGCCATTATTCATAGTTAAACCGCTATAAGTATTGACTTCGATGGTCTGAGCAAATATATTAAGCTGTTTAATGAACATACAAAGAGTGCAAACTTGTTATTTTTGCCTCATATTGCTGCATCTACTTATTTGCAGCATAAACCTGCAGCACCTTTGGGACTAATGACACAAAGGTCAAGGCCAGCCTGGCGACCATGCTTGCCAAGGAGTAGTGTAAATATTTAGTCTGTTGCCATAATTGCATAAGACATGAATTTAAGGAACTCATCTATCACGTCGAGCAATAAAAACGGTTAATGTATTGCCGGTGCATTTGTTTTATTTTTTGCACTCCATGATTCAGCACTATATAAATTCTTTCTGCTTATGCAACATATCTGAAAGTACAGCTGGTTCAGGAGCATTATTAATCTACTAACGCTAATGCATAAGTGCAGATGAAAAGGAACAGGTGCACATGCATAAATACATTCGAAACTGTTTGCTCCCACATGTAAACAAAAATTTAAACTAACTTGTAGATAGCCGCTATGGAGTTATGGCCTTATACACTCTTTGTAAACTTGTCTATAAAATGTCTGGGTCTATAGAGTGTCTATAGATTAATGAAAATTCATGTTTGTTGACAAATGTCTGCAGAATGTCATAGAAAAAAGTGTATCGGATTATAAAGTTCTGTTTTTGTAGACTGAAGTTCATAGAATGTCTATAGACTATCTATATACATTTGTCCATAGACATTTCATAGACTTCAGTCTACAAAACTAGAACTGTAAGCCTATACACTTATCCATAGACATTCTGCAGACTACAAACGTGAATTTTAATTAATTCATAGACACTCTATAGACAGTATATGAACTCAGACTTTTTATAGAATAGTCTATAAAAATTGTATGGCCATCAGTCTATAGACAGTCTATAGACGCAGACTTCTTACAGACTATTCTATAAAAAGTGTATGGCCATAAGTCTATAGACAGTCTATAAACTCAGACTTCTTTAGACTAGTCTATAAAAAGTGTGGCCATAAGTCTATAGACAGTCTATAGACAATCTATAGACTCAGACTTTCTATAGACTAGTCTATACAAAATATGGCCTTAAGTCCATAGACTGTCTATAGACTTCATAGACAAATGTCTATAGACTGTCAATGGACTTTCTATAAAAAATTTTGTAAGGGCTGTCCACGTCACACGATTTCGCCGGCACCGCACACCATCATAACGCCGTAGCTTCAATCAACCCTGCTCGGCATGTTTAGCCGTGCCTGTCGTCCTCTGCATCGGGGAAGACCGGCCAGATGTCTTGATCTGGCGGAGGTTCCACTGCTTCAGCTATCTGCCGCGGGATCAAATATTTAGTCGTATCACTTAGCTTCTTCAGTCCTGTCTGTTTCTTCTCTCAGGTTAGCGGTCGCTTTATAAAAAAGCAGCGCTGTGTCTAACTGCAGTGATTCAGTTCTAATATTACGCAAATTTTTGGTCTACTTTTAGCTGCTTTCTTGTAAAGCCCGCATTGTTAGCCAAGTGCATTACGTAGCAATAGTCAAATATTTCCACCACATTAGGAAAGCATCATAGTGCCGAACAGTTACTTTTGAAGAACATTGCAAGCGCAGTATCACCTGTATTCAATTTTACATACAAAACACACGTAGGTTATTACAATGTGGCTGCCTGCTAGCTTCAGAGCTACATAAATTATCCTCAAATAACCTGTGAGGAATGCGTCATTTCTATTAAAATCTTGGTGCAGTGCGCAAAATCCATAAAGGGACACTTTCCCCTTTTGCTTTAAAGAGGGTGCATTTGCGGACTATGCACTGATTCGCCTTTTATTGCGACAGCAATTGACGACCAGCAACACACTGCGCGCCCCCTTCGTTGCTGCTCACCGGTATTCACTAAAGGTGATACGTCATCGTTTCTCTGCCGGCTGAGTTGTAACCCGCTTAAAATTGAAGTGACTTTGCTTTGCCAATGTAGGCTAACTAGACAATAAAAGCTTGTTGTTCCTAACGAAGGAATTACCTTCAGCTGAATATTGCAGACGTAATTTGCAAGAATATTGGCTGAAATTTACAGGTTTCATCCCAAAACCGGAACCGCGGTGACGAACGTCGACTATGTATCGGCGCGTCAAAATTTGTCGCACTTGAAGTTATAAACATGCAGGAATTTCCTTCTTTTTCCATTTCGCACACCACTGAGGTGGGAAGACCTAAACGCCGGCGGTGGCACTGCTTTTCAGTCAGCGTTGGGAGATACCTAATAGTTGCTAGTGCGTTGTTCCCGTTAGTCTAAGTGGTCTGGCCAGCTATGCTGCGCCGACATGCCGCCTCAGCCCTTGTGTGTGGCGCTCTTCCTACCGGATACAACAGATTGTGGTGCAAGGACATGTACTGATTTGAATGTGCTGTCGTCGAACCGGCTCATATTGGTGCAAGTAATCCAAGGCGAGGAAGTGGCATAACAGCTGCTTCAGGGTTTTGAAGTTCTGTTGCTATCATTTGGAGGAAATGTTCATCCCCTAAAACGCGAACGTTGGCTAAGCTGTAACGCACTGTACGCTTTTCAAAACAATGTTCGTCTAAATAAGTCGTAAGAAAAGAGATTGCCAGAAAATAAATAGCTCCTTTGTTTAGTCTCTAGTTTACAGTACGTTTATTATTTGGCGCTTTCGCCAAATAATAATTATTTATTTTCGAAGATTCTTCTACCTTTCTACAAATTTGAAGATTCGCAAAATCCAGAAGGAAATGAAAAAGAGCATCCCGAGAATGCGCGCACCGAAATCCTATACGAGTATCATAATAATCTAATAAAACAATGAAAGAGTACTTTGGTAAAGCAGAAATAACTGCAAGCCAATTGCAATCTGATTAGCATTTACTCCCGAATGAAGGTTGCGCGACAGTTTGTCGACGGTTGCGCGGCCTTCACCATCGAACGCTTAAGTGGTTTCTCCTCTTCTACCACTTGTTATGATGTGTGTTGCAAGAGGAGCTTCATGCACGCACAATTGCCGTTCACTTGCAACACGCGCTTTAGATATGTCGCCAAATAACAAAGATAAAAATGAAAACAAGTTCCCTCTATAAATATACTACCACCTGTTGGAAGGTATGTATCATGGCCCTAGAGAAAGCTAACCGACTTCGATTTTTATGCTATGCGCTGGTCAGCCGGCATGCATTCTTAGTTTCCACAAATTTTCGACTTTCAGCTGCTTTCTACATCTCCATGGCCAATAATCAATTTGATTGGTATTTTTCCATTGCCCATTGCGCAATGGGTATACCCTCTTTACCTTCGAAGATTGTTTACATTTCTTGCTTTCTTTCCTTATCTGGCGCGCAGAGCTATAATAAATATAGTCAGGTGAAAGAAAGCCTGCATCGCATGTACTCAGACGCCAAGCGTACTTATACCGCAGGACCCTTTCTTTATTATTTTTTTTTTGACGGATAACTCACGACGGCATCGCAAGGCTGGCGCTGCATTCTAACATTGCAGGCAGTGGTATGCGGCGGAGTCCAGGGTAAAGACGTCCGTAGCGGACATACCGCACGGAAACTTGAAGCGGCGTTGCCGAATGGCTTGTTTAGCTCTGAAAGAAATTCAATTATCTGCCAGGACAGGACGTCCAAATTAAATTAGCACGTGATGCCACGCGCGACCATGACGTTGTCGTACAGTACTGTAGAGGCCAAATAACTTCTTGCGTTCCCTGATCTGCCTTTCTCTGAACATCTCCGAGCACCAAGAAGGGAAGAGGACGAGAGCCTTCAGCGCAATCCGGCTTGTGGGTAAAACTTGTAGCTCTGATTCGGTCCATACAGCTTCGATGGTGAAGGAATGCAGCTGAACAGATTGCGTTGCGTATAGTGCTTCAGCCATGGTGTGGCGTCATAAAGATCGGCATCCTGCCATGAGAAAGTGCTGATTTTCCTTGCCCGTATATCTTGTCAGGCCTTGATTTTACAACGAGAAAGCAAAAGCGTTACAAAGGAGCAATCCCTCTCACTGGAGCCGCGAAGCCCGCACTGAACGCCCGTTTTAGCTTGAAGCGCAGGCTTTCGGGACAGGAAGTACTTCAAAAATCTATCGAACGGGTGATGCGAATTTTCTGCAGAACATACACTTCGTTTCTTGATTTCAACAATGCCACATCCTCAGCAGAACGTACTACCTTGAGAATAAAAATTCCCGCGATCATACCTGCTATCGAGACAGTAAAAAGTTTATGCGAAGCTCACGCACTAGCCCTTGTTTCTGTTTGTGAGATAGCTCACTGACTTGCGTTCAAGTGTGGAGTGCGTATGAATCCTTGCAGAAACGTAGGGTTGCTCGGGTCGTTCACTTTCGCATGAACGGTAGAAAAAGAGTCTAATGAACCCGTCTAGAAAAGTATTTCTAATTTCCTAATGCAATTTTATGTGCCCGAATGGGACAAGTGCAATGAATTAACTATGTTTATTCGACATACTTGTAAAGGTTCAGCCTGTGCCCTTTATTATCTTGCTTGGAGCGACTATTTTACATTATTTCGCGTTCTTTCAACCCTTTATAGTGATGTTGTAGTCCTCCTTATGCATCTTGTTCATCTGAATAATATCGCGAACGCTTAGTATTGCAAGTACTCAGTAATATTGGAAAGTTTCGGTCTGATTAAGGTATTAGTTCTTGTATGACCAACATTTTAGTGTCTCTGCGATCTGTCAGCGTACTTCGTTTAGTATAACATTGATAATGTCTTGTTATTACCTCAATTTTCTTAAAATATTTTCTTACATTTCTTAAATTTTCTTAAGCAATTTTCTTAAATAACTGTATGTTACACGTATCCACGTGTAAACATACAGTTAGCAAGTAACTATGCGTCTGTTTACTGGATTACTATGTATTGTACTGCTTTCTTCCTAGTTCTGTACTAAGCAGGGGCTGCTAAAGTTAGTGAGCGCTCCCTTTACTAGCCAGAAGGGCCTCTTAGTAGCTTTTTCCAAGGGACTGTACTAAACCGCTACTACCTCGTCTGGCCGTGGTCTGTTATGCTGTGAATGGGAGTTTTATGCAAAATATAGATAAACTGTAGTATGGGCCATTATGCTGCACTAAAAGCAACGTGCGACGTGAGACACACATATGGGCAGAAAGCTTCGATTATTTATCCGAATTCATAGGTGCTCACCGGTACAACATCCATGTGGTCTCCCAAACTGCGGTTATCATGCTTTTGAACTTACTCTTAAACTACGGGTCGCGTAGCACCTTTGTCGTTGTTCTCTATGTGTGTTTTTGCTTATCCTTGCTTGATACAATTATGCACTACATTGTTGCATTGGTAAGCATCACGTGTGCTAATACGCAATTCGTAATATACGTTGACAGAATGTTGTTGTGATTCTTTTCATGCTTATTATTCCATCTTCTTATGCTTTTACAATACCATAGAGACAATATGCCAATGGAAGCGGCACTCATAAATTTAATGGGTACCATCGTGTTCTTGGTTCATATATTTCGTTTGTGTTGGCAACTGCACTTACCGAGGTAGAACTTAATACAAGGTGAGGACTTTTTTCTCGCTTCAGCTGGTAGTTGAAGGTGCTATTATTTTTAGTACCTTCACTTACTAAGAAGGTAGAGCGTTTGGTAGAAGCAACTTATTAGTATTGAGTTAGTAAATACGATAACCTTATTTTTAGGATTGTACATTCCATTGTGTATCCTCTCTTTCTTCAATGTTTCATTCGCTTTTGATTTCGTCTCCTAAATAAATCGATGAAACTGCCCTAATTGTTGCGGTCAGCAAACTTGATAAAATTCTTCCGCTACCAGAATTAACCCATGTTTAGAAGAATGTTTTCTACTCGTAGATCGAACCAAATGTCGCTTGTGGTCCAATAATTTTCTCCCGAAACCAATATTTATTTTTCTAGTGCAAGGGATGGTTCATTTCTGCACCAGTTTTCTTCTTTTTTCACCTGGGTATGCATGTTTCTCTACGCGGTTTTATGCACATTTTGTTTCTGCGCGTGACCCTGTGAGCCTGTAACTGACTTCCATGACATGATTAACTTCCGCGTACAAAAGCGGGTGGTACATGCGCTGTAAACGCGAGGCACTGAGCAGGACATTGGGACACTCAAGCGAGAAAGCGGCACGCCTTGTTCGATTCCTATACTCTGGAGGTTCTTCAATGAGCGATGTTGCGTGGTTTTTTATCATGTCCTTGCCACTTCAACATTTGTTACTTGCAATATGTGGCGTTCGCAGCTGAGCAGTTAAGTAAAGATACCAATTCTGCAAGACTTTTTTTTATTTGACTCTTGATTTCAACGAGTCTTCACATCTCTGATTAAGGGTCACATTGCTGTTAATGAAGTAAGCCAATTGCTCCGTGAGAAAAAGAAATTATTTTATCTATCCCTTTTTGTTATTGATGCTATGCGACTGTCAGGCAGGTGCATGTAATTCTATGGTAAATACTCCTACATTATTCCGTCCCGCAGAAAATTTTCTTTTTTGTGTTCCTAGTTGGCCGACTTTGCTTGTTTTGAATAGCTGCGAAGTGCCTAATTTCGCATAAGAAGTACACGAAAATTTCCAAGAGACAATTTATTGACAGATTCAATAAACAACTTCAATTGGGCGTTTATTTACTGCAAAATTATGAATCAAACAGCGAAAAATCCTAATGACAGACTTGAAAATGGGGATTTATTGGATTTGTATGACAGAACACTGCCTTGCGCACTGTTACTTAAACTACATATTGAGTAATTGCTGTTCGCCATCGCTGTACAAATCCATGCGCTGACATTTCAACATCTTGCAGATGCATTCCCCAGTTCCCTAATGCTGCTGAAGATATGCACCGAACAATACAGGACATCATCACTGCCAGTGCGTCATGTGTGGAGCTTAGTCATGTGGGTCCTTGGAATTCCCTTCAAATAATTACCAGCCTGCGGAGGCACATCGAAGGTCTCCTCAGGTGAGGCTTGATGGTGTCACGCGTGCAATTTTAGATGCAATTTTCGTTGCTGGCGCAACATTTTACTTAAACGGAATTACCATTTGCTGCCCCTACGTATGCATAGCAGAGCAACCTCCGCCAACTAACCCAGTCCCGGACCGCCGTTGAGCCAAGTGACCGCTTCAGTGACGGCTGCCGAAATTCTGCTTGATCAAAATTATGGCACGTTTCGGTGTTTCTTGTTTTTTATTGCATTCTGTGTAATGAAAACTGACCAAGCCTTCTGACGGGGCTCCTCGGACCCACAAATTAGGCTGAGTCGGATTTGTCGAAACGAGCGTCTACTTCCTATGTATCTCAAATATCTCGTCACCGCAATGCCCTATTCTCAGCGCTAGAGATGAGGGGAGGGTTGGATAGAAGCTTCGTTATCGAGCGAACATCCCGAGACTGGGGGAAGAGAAGCGCAGATACTTATTAAAAAATTTTATTGGTCTTCTTTGTTGTGTATGCTGCAAAGTATTGTGTTTTTCGCATGCTTAAACTGCGGCACGTCGAAATCGCTAACTGTCGTGACGGTGCTGTCCCCTGTGCTATAAAACGTGCAGAATGTATTACTATTTTGGTGCGTCTTTCCGACGTTAATCCAGACCCTGAGAAGTCAAGTGTAAAACAACCGATGTCATTGACCACGGTGAACTTCTTTTTAGCCATTGCTTTTTAACGCAGACAAATTGCTGGTACTGGACGCTTGCAAGATGGGCAGCGTGCAGGGCTTGGTCTTGTTTCAGCAAGTTACCTCGTGCTACGTTTGCATGGTGAGCACGTGGGTCTCTCTGCTAAAGAAGCCACTACCACCTGTTCGCTTTCTTTGTGTCCTTGCGAAATGGAAACAGTTTGGAGCCTGTTATACGCCAGAAAGAGAAACTTCTACGCTTCTCCATGTTTACGGTACCATGATCTTGCAATAGGATGGAAAGTCAAGGCATTCAACTCGACAAAAAGGACTCGGATGATAATATCAGAAGCGAAACGCAAGTGACAGTTGCGAAAACCTCCTTCACAATTCACACCGTAAATATGCAAATAAACTATACAAACGGTTCATTTTTATTTGATGATATATGCGCATCCAATATGTGAGTCCGTGCGCTACAGCGAACTCCAGCGACTTGACGCACGTATAGCCTCAAGATGTCAGGTATCAATTGGAGTAGGCCAAGCGACACGCTCTCGCTAGCATGCTTGTCCCGCTAAACAGAAAAAAAAAGAAAACAGTCCAACGGAAGAAAGGAAAAGGAAACAAAGGTTCGAGGTATATTAGGCAAACATAGAACAAGCATCAACGAAACTGAGTGACACAGCGTTAGAAGCAGAGACAAAAATCTGGAGATGGGTCTGGAATGTGATGGCCACGGAAAGCAATCCCAGTAAGTGCAAAGCGTTGGTGATAAGTATTGGAGCAGAAGCGCCGCCAGCAGCGTCGGTTGTAGCTATGACATCCCTTAACTTATGGACGCGTTTCAAACATCTGCAGAATGCCGAAGTGTACTTTGGGATCATCGTGCGCCAGGTCATCCGATCTCTCAACCACTGCAACAAAACGGCTACATGACATATGCAATTTTCACTGAGCACTTCACTGCTTGGAACAATTGATCCGATCGATTGGTTGAACCTTGTGGCTATGCGCTGGAGCCTGTCGTAACTTCTGAGTTCCACTTCAGCAAAGCGTCTCGAGGCCATTGTATCACTATCGCAAAGCCATGGTACCTGCTGCCCCGAGAACGAACTTCAGGAGCGCTGCGATCGCCGCTCGCGTGACGTCAGGGTACGGACTCGCGCCTGTGCTCCGCTACAGTCCGGGCGTTGTCCAGGCGCTTTCTGCGGTGTTTTAGTTTGTTCGCCCTCGTTCTCTCTGCTTGTATACTTATGGTGGTCGTCTCAAATATATTTTTACGACGTCTTCCTTTGTGAACATTTATTCAAAGAGCTAATTTCTTTGACAACAATGAAGCTCTCAAAGGCAACGCTACAGTGCCAGCCGAAGGAGCGCACACCATCCCATTGCGGGTTTTTTATGCGCGGATGGACAATAGCAAAAACATAGCGTATAAGAACTCAGTTATGATACCATACCTGCCGCGGTGCAACAAGTGTGTCACGAACGCTGGCTATATATGACTTCTACAACAGTTACGTTGATTTTAATCCGCTAAAACAGGTTTGCTCACGACGAGTAGTTCATTATACAATGTCGAATTTTCGCATTTCTTCACAGAAACGCTCGTCAATAACACGGGGACTTAACTAATACTGCAGTTTAGATTCTACAAGCAACATTTGCTTCTTTAACTACTTGTCAACATTAGCCGGTTCTTCACGTGTTTATATTAAGCGGCGGAAATTTGAAGTAAAGTTAATCAGGGCTTACAGCTATTTACAGATTGCAAATAGGAATGTACCAATCCTAATGTAACGGTTAGCACGTATGTACTTTTCCGTGCTACACGTTCAACTCACTTGAGAAATTTACTGGTGCTTGTTGCTTGAGGAATATACATAAGGAATCTTTTTGGTGAACTGACACAGGCTGCTCGGCCAAGTTTTTAGTGAAATATGCCTGTTGGACCGCATGGCTGCAACTAGAAAGAAGTCGAAGCGTCAATCATTGGTAGTACGAGACACACTGAAGATATCGAAATCTCCCCTCCCCCCCCCGATGGAGGGTCAGAAATCAAGTGAAAGTATATGCAATACTTCTGGTGCTTTCTCTATGAATGTTTGCGATTGGATTGGAGCAAACTTTATTCAGTCTGTAGTTGGGCAAGGTTCTCTTTTTATGTACCAACGAAGTGAGTAGCTATCCGTTTGTATAATTAAACGCTGGATCGAGACATGGTCAGACAGAAGGTGCTTGAATTTTTCTTTTCTAGGCAATCTAAGCTGCGCTGTAGTAGCTCGAGAATACTTTAGCCATTCCAGTTGGCGCTTTAAAAAATGGTTTATGGTTTCAATTCGAAGTTGTACTGAACTGATGGGTTTCTCGAACATAGCGTGCCTCGCCATACCGACAGTCGGTTGCTACCGTAACGTGATCAGGGGTGTGTCATATTGTCGATATAGGCTACTCAGAGCCACTATGAAACATTTCATCACTTGCAATTGATTGACTCTCGATCTTAACAACGAAACTTTTCTTTTTTCTCTCAGGTGATTGGTACTATTGTGTTTATGAACTAACTGTGTAAATACTTTACATGATGCGCCGTCGTGTTAGCAGCCATGAGCAATTCGTTTTTTTTGGAGGCCTGTTTCAGAGGGGGATGAAAGTAGCAGCAAACGTTTTCGTAAGAAATGCGTACGTACCTAACTATTTTTTACACATTAATGAATAGCCATATTTGACTGGAACGACTCACCAGAGTAATAACAATCATGATGACAGCTTCGTTGGGCAGTGTCTTTCTACCACGGGTAACATGCCGACGCCAATTGCCAAGATTTTCCTTCCATGTAAACTTCAATGTGTCTCTTAGCTAACTACTAAGGGAATGTTAAGTGTTTAGCGAGGCATCATGCACAACTTCGCGTGTTGAATTTGTAGACATTCCTATTACGCAAAGTTTATGGACAGACACGGCTCATATATCCATTGCAATGCCAGTAGACTTCTTCAACGCTACGTAGCTTGCGATATGCAGGCCGCAAGTTTTATCGACTCTCGCGCTTTAGGAGAAGGAACTGTGGTTCAGTCATGGCAACAGAAAGAAGCCGACATATCGAAAACGAGCGCGCGCGGCCGCCGAGCGAGCCGCGGAGCGAGCGGCGTCCTGGCCGTGACGTCACTCGCGAGAGGGCGCCACTCCCGATTCTCGCCGCTAATAGCTACTGTAATGGAAGCATAGAGACACTACTTAGGTGTTGTTTTCCTTGAATAATATCTCACGAAGACATTGTTAACTGCAGTGATGTCACGTCCTTCTTCAGTAGTTCTTCTGTATGTATTTTGCCTTTCTTTCCTTTGTTTTTGCTTCGGCTCCCTTTTTTACAGTGATACGAAACAGCCATTTCATCCAGCTGAACATACGGCACTCTTTTTCATTTGGTTTGTCCTTATTGCTATAGTTACAGTTCACTGGAAGACTTCATTAAATAGAACAGACTTCGGGCTCTGCAGCGCTACTCCGGCATCCACTCACTTGTGTTAAATACGTGTGCTGTTTGCGGAGAACAAATACGTTTGAACTTTTCCAGCCTAGCGTGAAGTATAAAAGAAGGAGCCCAGATGAAAAGAAGGGACCAGCCATATGCAACGGAAAGCTCTGACCCCTCGCCTTCCATGAAAATTTTCCAGCGCACGCGCGCGGCTTTGCGTTTCACCCTCTTTGTCAGTGTTCGAGGATATCGAGTGTCTGCATGTCAATACACTCTGACGAATACTCTCACGCCCTACTCGAACAAGAAAAAGGAAGGAGAGGGGGGTTTCTCACTTCCACAGGAATCTTCACGACGCCGAACTTCCAACTATCCCCAGAAAAGAAAAAAAAAGCATTTCCGTTTTACTTTGGGTTTGTGTTTTGAGGCCCTTTCTTTGACAGTATATGCGGCTAAGAGAATGCGTGTCCATTCTCTTACCTTATTTTGCTTCCCGCGCCTTATTTGTTCACTTTTTTTTTATTCCGTACCAACAAACCCAAAACAGAACATTCTTCGTTGAAACACGCTTGCGAATGATACGGCGTTGAAACTGGTCAAGTAAGTAAGTAGGTGAAGGATGCCCCGCGGGGTTATACAATATATGCCGTGGTTCCTTTAAGCTATTGTGCGCAAGAGTGTGTGCTTGGGCGTCTGTTACGTTGCTGGGCAACAAGTTAAAAGCACTCTCGTAAAAGCAATGAGTACTAAAGGAGAAAAGTTCTGAAAGGGAACTTCCGTCTCTGCTCCAGAATAAAAAAAAAGCACGCACTTTCTTCGATGAGCGTATGGTAAATTGGAGACATGGAATGTTGTATGAGAATAGCCTCGACAGGCTGTGAAGGCCAAGTAAAAGGCAAGTCACGTCTCAGGGACTCCTATAGCTGTAAGGTAAATGTACAAAATTCATAAGAAAATTCGCTAGACACCATCTTTCTCATCAGAAATAAAGAAGCGAAGTACGATGGTGGTGAAAAAAATACCAGAGGATCGACAATGCCAAGAGAGCCATTCTAGACAAGTTTTATATCTTGAAGTTGCTCTTTGATACGCTGTTCACTTAGTAAATGGAATTTTAACAGCGCAGCTGTTCAATTTCGAGCCTTTGCCGTCCGTTGTCCGGTGTCAAGCAGGGGGGGGGGGGCAATTTAATGTCACAAACCCCTTATGGAGGACATGTCATAGAAGAGGGGAGGAGAGCGGTATAGGAGCAGGTGTTTCGCCGGTGCGCACCCTTTCGCCCCATGGATTCCGCTCGGCACAAGTGGCAGCGGGAGCTCTCATGTCGATGACGCGCAAAATCGGAATGATGCGTAAGATTAGTGACTACACATACCAGACCTGCAGCGAATCAGATAACGAAGGAATGCTATGCATACGGCCGTCGACACGCCGGCTGGCACACGGCACGGGACATGGCCGTGTGCATAGCACTTCTTTATGTTCCATTCCACCCCCTCACCACTAACTCACCTTCAGTCATTGCTTCACCCACCCGCCTTACCCCCTCTCCCCTTTAGAAGAATCCTACCTATATATAATACGCCGAGGAATGCATATGTCGTCTTGAAAACGAGAAGTCCACTTGTTGAAACGTCCGCTCCCGCTTTTACCCCGTTCTCGTTTTGCTTTGCGTTTTGCCGTTCTCGTTTTGTCTTGAATTTCTATTTCCCACCTTCCCCATGTTTTCAGGATTTCTGAGCTTTCTAATGCTGGTGTTTTTGTGATCCTTGATTGTTTTTTGCAGGTTGTTAGGCTTTATTGCTCGTTTCACTCCCTCATTGCAAGTCTATCTCTAGGAGCATACATGCCTATAGAAATATGTCTCCTATATATAGGTACTGTCAGGATTGGGGCTCAATCCCATCGCTCGTGATCCCTTGTCAAGATTGGAGTCGGGCATGCATTAGAAAGTAGCTGGCCCATGCCGCTGTCCAACTTATCCACGCTGAGGACGTTGATGAAGGGCAGGACTGCTCCTCATCGAGAACGAGGAATATGGGTTTATTTACAGTATTTACATGCAGTTCATCAGTCTAGCATGACTGCGACAGAAAGTACTTCAGTCTAACATGACTGCTTGAGAGAGTGTGCGCACTGAGCATCCGCACAACAGCGGTTTATGAACACTCGGTCCTCCCCCGATACAATGTGACGCGAACGTTTGTTTAGTCATCGTAAACCAGCCGCCACTCTCCGGGACCGCTTACACACACACACTCCCGCACAGGTTCACGGTCCGGAGACGACGTCAGGCGGACTTCGTGGAACTCGGGGCCTGTGTCAGGAAAGGTGGCTTTTATTCCCCGAGCTGACCTCCGCAGCGCGGCCGAGTGCGCATTGTCTTGCGTCTGGACGGTGCGTGGAAAGTAGCCTCGAAATTGGTTCCCGCGACATCTTCCCCACTCGCGGCCAACCCGGTTGGCGGTGTCGTGTTGCGGCACAAAGCCTGCTTCGTCGAACTCATTCAGTCACAACGGCGACGAGGCTAGAGCGTAACGGTGGCGTTCCTTGAAAGTTGACGCCGCCGTTGTCGCAACTGGCTGCCAACACTTGCACCTCAGCTGGGCCGTTCTTAGCAGTACATGGTCAATACACTTTCATTTAAAATAAATTAAAACAAATTTATCTTTTCACAACAGTCTTAAAGGGCCCGCGGTTTAAAGTTGATTCCCGCCTCTTTACAGGTCTTAGCAACCTTTTCATGGCTGTAACAATGCAAAAGTCATTGCTTTTCTGTACAATCTATATTAATTGCATATAAATGGAAACTACACATCTAAATATTCACGCTTACAGTTCATTTGTTAAAAGAAGAGGTAGATGTAAAGCACAGATGGGTGTACTCCCTAAATTTTAACATGTGAACTTAGAGTAAAGAAACAGGTGCTGCAGGATATAAGATACAGCGATAATGAATAATGAGGCTGTAAGCTCCATAAACAAGCTTTCTACAGTGCTAACTACAGTAAAGTACTACCATAAGCTCATATCACGGATATTCTTCATATCTAACAAACTGATATAGATGAGTGCGATACGTTATAAAGAACTGCGCTATAAAGAAACGCCGAACATATGTGTACCAACGCTACTTAAAGCAAACAGAAAAAAAGAACATCAGAATAGTGAAACGCAATAGAGAAAAATAAAACAATCGTCGAAGCATAGCTGTAGACTATGGCGAAGCGAAGCAGTGTGACTGAAAGCGGTTTACCTGCGGGGGCGAAAAAGAATCGACCGTTCTTGTTTTGCCTGCATTCTATGAAGGAGGTTCCGCGGAATCAGACGAAACGGAGGTTCTCGCCGGACTGTGGCGAGACCATTGTCCACAAGCCTCTCAGTATGAGATAGCGCGTGTCGATTGACACAATAGTCTGCAACGATGCACTGCTCCTGCAAACCCGTTTGACGTTTGGAGAATTCATTCAAAGTTCAAGGAACGTACCCCAGCACGTAGAGGAATACCGCATCACCAAGAATCTCTTGATATTTTGCTATGGTCGCTAGTGCTTGGGTTGGGTTGAGAGAAGATTGGGTTGAGAGTGCGTCAACAATACGATATGCTTAAAGGTTTTCGGAAAATACATGACACGGGTCTGCGCCCTCTTAGGAACAGTTGACCGAATACGGTTACTTGTTTGTTCTTAATTGGTGCGAGATGGTTTGGGGGGTCAAGGGAATAGGGGGTATGGATGTTTTAAAACCAAACTAGCGAATCCTAACACGTATCGTCGACCTGAGTGTAGTGCTCCGAAGCTAACTTGTTTTTCCTTTTACGTCCGAACTTACGTTCATATTCTCATCTCTATATAACACCTCGTAAGTAGTTAGCTATACGGCGTCCTTGCCCTCAACTTTAAAACCGCTCTGTTCCTTCCTTCCATATCTCACAGAAAGAACCGGCAATTGGAGCAAGACAGGAATGCAGTAGTTTCTTTAATGAAGCGGCCTGCGCCGGCTTGAAAAGGAAGCAAATGAGAGCGAAAGTTAACTGGGGCCCTTCAAGGTGCAACATTATTGTAATGTAATAGGTATGGTAGCTCATGATTACGTTGCGGGGATTATATTTTCTTTGGCATTGCAAAACTTAGCGTAACGTTATCATTAACGTACACTAATAAGGCCTTTCATTGCTGCACTTACGTTTAATAGATTGACACATTCTTACCGAATTTCCTTATGCAATATAATGCTTCCATCACGATTACCCAGTAGTGTAGCCGCCGTGATGGTGTAGTGGGTATGGCGTTGCGATGCTGAGCTTCAAGTTGCGAGATCAAATCCTAACCGCTGCGGCCGCGTTTCGCTGCTGGCTAAATGTAAACACACCCGTGTAACATGCATTGCGTGCGCGTTAAAGGACCCCAAGTGCTCAAAATTATTCCGTAGTCCCTCACTATGGCGGGCCTCATAATCATATCCTGGTTTTGGCCCGTGCAACACAAGAATTTAATTTTTCCTCAGGAGTGAATAAAAAATTTGGAGGACGCTTAAGCTTTGCCTTTAAGAGTGTATTGCGATAGGATTCAAAGATCCCTGACTGATTCTCACGCTACCGGCAATTGCAGCGTATGTAATCGCAACGTTTAGCGGGAAACGCTGGCGGCAAATGCTATGCATAAAGGCGGTCTTTCTGGTAGGAACGCAGCCTTTTGCTTGAGCATTGACGCGGCAGAGGCGAGCGCCATCTAGAGGTGTTGCAAGGAACCGGGCGCACCACTGCGTGGACATCCAGATATTCGTGCGCCGGTGCCCGCGAATGGCGGCCGCCGTGGCCGGTCTATGGTTGGTAGAATTACTGGAAAAGGAGTTTGTTTTCACGTACCAGAATTGTATTTTTGGTATATTCAAATTACGATCCGACGCTATCATGTCTGTAGGTTGTGTGTAAGTCGTACTTTACAATTTTTCTACGTGTTTTAGCTTGGCAAATTCAATTAGTTCTGTAACTTCGTTGCCCCACATGGAAGACCTGTGTATGCGTGGTTTGGAAAACTTTTTTGGGATGCCGGACGCCGACGCTGAATTTTTTGCGAGACAGCACCCGTCACTTTGTCGCGTTAAAAAGCAGAATTCGTTCACAAGAAGTACCCGGCCATCAGGGCTGGGCAATGATACTTTGAAAATGTATCATCGCACTGATACAAGATACCCAGTCAATATGTACAGTATCAATATATTGTGTTAGCTGCATCCCAGTTGAATTCTACATCCATGCACACTATATCTAGTATCTTTGCTGCACCTTCATAGCAACGGCTATCCATGAGGTGGCCACACTCGGTGTTTAGGTGCGTGTTGCTGATTGGGTGCTATCGTTTTACATATGCAAAGCTACATACCCCTTGTGTCACCTTGGCACATTGATGCAAGACAAGTGGCTAAGAATGGGCACATATCAGTATAGCATACGCAGTGCCAAAGTTTTCGGTTTGGGCAAATACTCTGAAGACCATGGACGCAATCGAAGATCATTGTTAGATATGCGTTCTGGTCAGTTGATGCAACGTCACAAAGTGGGTGGTATGCAAAATTTGTGAGAATGAGGGGGAGAGCGCAGCCATTTGGCAAGAGGTGAACTACCCGGAAGTTTAAATCCCTCGTTTGTCGTCTGCTTGCAGGCAATATATTACAAAATGAAATGTTTTTCGTCTTCCAATGAGTGAGATCCTTGTATAAAAATGCATTTCCTCCTTCTCCAGGTTAAACACGTTTTGAAATATAAATACGTATGAATACTTCAGTATATAACTGCTAGTTTCCCTGCTTGGTCTCTTGGTCGTGTCGCGCAAAGCAATGAAAAATAATGAAGAAAGGACGGGAACAGTGGCGCACATTTCAAGAGGCAACCACAACATTCCATTCGCTCGCTGACACCCGATGATAGGGTCGAGTTCGCCGCCCAACCAATGCACTATTTGTTTCGAAAAACGAAAGCGACGCCGGAATTTGCTTTCTGTGATCTCTTGAAACGCATTTCGCACCTCCAACCGCTATCCTTCCTGTTCGAGCAACGCCAACGCAACAACCGAATTTGCCACCCGAAGTGCCATTTTCTCGAATAAGACTGCATTGGATTCGAACCTGCCATTCCGCGGCCGCAACCGCCGTTTGGATGCAATCTAGTCCATCAGACGCGCTATTCGAAGCCGGTCTCGTAACGATCATACGATCCCTCCAACTTCACAACTTCCGTCGCGTTCGGCTCCTAGCAGATGACCTGCTCGTTTGCAATATGATTGACAGGAGCGTGTCGTCAATTTGACATCGCTAAGAAACGTGGCCGCGCCCCGCGGCTGGCAACGTTGGCACGACCGAGGCCATTCGCGCGCGCCGGTAACCGAACGATCGCGCCCCATGTTTTCTGTTCATCAAGACAGCAGCCGCCATACAGTTTGAGGAAGATTAGTAAGACAGTGGATGCCATAAGCAGCGCCAGATAACGAGGCCGCTTGCTTGATATTTCTGCCGCGTGGGGGCGGGGTTCTTCAGCCGAACGCTGGGCTCGAGCGTAGCACGGCAGCGCGCCGTCACCATGTCGCTGTCACTAGAGACTCAACCTAGTAGACAGCATGAGTCACTAGATCTGCGTATTGTGTGAGGTCGTTCAACTATCCAACGTGACCAAAGCAGCTAAAGAAAGCGACCGCTTTATTTCTGAGAATCTCATCCATAAGGCCGCTCAGAATTGGTAACCTCACACGTCGACGACACCTACCTGCTACAGCCGCGCAACGCTTCCGCTACTGTCTACGTAAATAGTCCTGAAAAACTGGCCACGTGCAAAGAGATTGAGTTAATCCAAGTTTATGGTGCACCCAGGTTCAGGAACCTCGCCTGCACGCTACGCCGTAAGATCGCGTACAGCAACGCATCGGATAGTGGCGTGTCTTTCCATCAATGGAGGCAGTTCGGACATGTGGAGACGTGTACAGCTCCCAAGTGTTTCTGTCATAGGCGAATGTCAGTGCTACATTGGAGCAACTGGGACCGTAGTCACAAAACAGCTTGGATGCCAGAACACTCGATAAAAGCAGATCGCAGCAAAGTGTAATGTCAGATATATTATATTTACCAAAGGCGAGTGGCCAATGTGAAACAGTGCTTACCATTGTAAATTTGGCCCTTGTAGTGAAGTGGTTAGGACGCCTCGCTTAAAGCCAAAAAGAAGAAAACGTCATCAGACTGAACTCGGCTCGGAGGTAACAATTTTTTTATGCTTCTTGGCACTTTTCATGATAAAACGAACGTCCGACTGGCAGATAGAGCAACCGAAGCATGGTATTTGTATTCCATTAATAATCTTTATGACTATTATCGCCCTCAAAAACACAAAATTTCTTTCGCCCAGATGACAGAATGAGACGAATGTAGTATTCACGCAGTGAAGGGTATTAATAAAGTACAAATGCGTCCAGCCTTAGCAAAATTTAGAATCTCGGGTTCGAATCTACATAGACCCGTTCCGATCAGCCGAAAGCATCCTTCACCGAGGTGCATTCCAACATATGGTCCGTCTTCCCAACCTGGGCAATTTTGTGTCACTTTGCTAATGCTCGCTTATGAAACCAAAGGTGGCACAGCACCCATGTAAAGGGACCTGACACGATACGAACGCCCCACCTCCGGATACTCGACGGGCCTCTCTTGTCTACACAAAAACGAGACCAATCACTCGCGTTAAAGTGGGTTTATACGCTTTAAAAATATGACGGAGCTGAACCCTGTTGTTTATTTAGCTCTAAACTATGCAGTCCTTAAGAGGAAGCTTTAGCTCGGGTGCTCCTATCTAAATACATGTAAAAGGAGAATTTGTTTTTCTCGGCAATTACTGCACTGAATCTGACGAAGTTTGCTGCATTTAAAAGAAATACTTAAAGTCTAGTGACTGTTGGTTTCAAGTCTTTTATTTGATTATCATGTTTTTATTAAAAATTGCTAGAAATTGAAAATTTTCAAAGAACGAGACTATCAAGTTAACAACTCTATAACTCAGCAACTGAAAATGATAGCACAATTCTGTGAATTGCGCCTAATAGTCCATCTAAAGCGGACAAAATTTATATGCCACACATGAATCGAAAGAAAATTAGCAATATGCAAATACAGCTTTTGCAGAACCCTTGTATACAACGCAACCAATTCACGTAATATGTAAAATGACATATCGAATTGGTCCGCTTTCAATGATGTAATGCATGCCGTTTACAGAACCGCGATATCTTTTTTTGACGCAGAGCTATTCATTTGTAAACTTCGTGCTTCTATTTTTTTCAAGCTTTCGAATTTTCGAAAATCTTTTTAGCAAAATTCATGACCTAAATCAAAATTCCCCTTCCAACAGTCACTAGAATTTTACTTTCTCTCTCAAATGCAACATATTTCATTAAGATTGGTCCAAGGGCTATTTCAGAAAAAAACGTTTTTGCGTTTTACATGTATTTCAATAGGCCGCGTCGAAGTGGGGCCCAAGCTAAAGCTTCCTCTTAACACCAACTCAAAATCAAATTAATGATCACGTGAGCGTGCGTGTAAAACATCACGGAACGTACAGACTACACCGGCCGTACGCTGAGGCTTCTAATTTTCCACGTCAAACGTCAGTGCGACCATTTGCCGCCACGACTGGTTCACGCATATTCACACTGCTGAGGTCGAACCCACAAACCCCGCAGTGGAGCCACCAGGGCGTATTACAGTGCTTAGCACTTGTTACACAAAGAGTACAATGAAGAAAGAAAATGCGCTAAAACCTGGTTGAAGAATTTCAGCATCGGACAATATACTTATGATCTAGAACATGTCAACTGAAGAATGTCTCACTGAACTTGCTGCTTTAGATCTGCCCAGGGGTTTCAACCAACAAAACGTTCAAAGGTAAATATAATAGTTGACCGCAATGCTGACGATGCTATGACGAGGTTTGGTTATTCTATTTTCTCATAACCTTGATTGTGGCACATGGACGCTTATCTTAATTAGAGCAGTCGTACACAAGCAGTCGTTGGCCACGCAGGAAACTGCAAAAAAAAAGGAAAAACAAATTTGGGCAGAAACTCCGCACTAGGAAATTGCCATGTAGTGCGCAGCATTTTTTTGTAATCAGTACTTATGGAGCCTGTACTCCAACCTTGAAGCCTAATGAGCCATATTTTCAGAGAGGTAAGCAGCTCCAAAAAATACCACGCACTCTATCTCACCCGTGAGCTCGTTTCTACCACCAACCTTGCGCCTAAGAAATGAAAGAAACGTTTTAGCTGTTCATTTCTCGCATAATTAGCCCACCGTCACACTCGCCAGCGTTCCGAAGTGTCCTCTCCAGAAGGTTCTCCCTGCTGCTGCAAACGCAATTCTCGGATTGTTTGCGTTTTCCGAGCGTTCCTTCCCGCGCAAGCTCTCGCCTGCCTTCTAATTGCGCCTCGGTAAGGCCTAACCGAAACGCGCCAAGCGCTCAAAACCGTCGCTCGCCCGTGAGACATTAATAAAGCTATCTTATGCCGCTTGTTGAAGCATGCTTCCGCGTCTTAATAGTTTCAATATCGGACTTCTGTACTAAGCGTCGTGTGTACGAATCCTGCCTTCGGACAATTTTGATGGTGCTTACTTAAATATTTGTAAAATAGCGCTTTGATTAAGATGATGAGCTTACAATGTTTTTTGAAGCCGAAAACACGAAATTTAGGCCAATAAATGTATTACCATCAATCCTATGCTGGCTGACAAACTATCGCGTCGGAAATTCGTGCGCAGGAGGCTGTGAGAGTTCTGTGGGACACGAAACGCAAGGTCGAACGGAACGGAGCAAAAAATGATCCCGGACACCTAGCCAACAATTGGGATGCATTGAAATTATATCGTTATTTTTCTGGGCGCCGAAATCGAAGCCCTTATATTCCTTATTTGTTCAATTGGCAATTTTAAACTAAGCCAAACAAAGCAATTGTTCTCCTTCCTGATGAGTATGCTTATTGTTTACATTTAACATTTTCAGGGAATGTTTCAGCATCCCTGTCTGAAAACGTGCTGTATCAATGACTCGTGCTGCGCACTGCATCGTACACATACCCACAGCACCAGTATATAAACAGCGGGCGCTTAGGACTGGGGAAGGTTTGGCGACAGTGGCCTAAGATGATGGCCAGCTCTTCTGTTTGGGAGTGAACGCGTCACGCTGATTATTTTGTTTCGTTGTGCAAGTTTTCTTAAAAAAAAAAAGGGGGGGGGGTCCTTTTTATCAAGTAACTTTCGTCCGGTGGGAATGGAGGGCGGGGAGCAGCAAAGCCGGATTAGCGACAGAGGCACCCAACGTTATTTTTGCAATTTTCATTTCTTTTATGAGCAGTGTAGAGACTCCCTATAAAGAAGGCAGATATGATTTTCGGCCGATGATGGAAACAGCATAAAATCAGCAGCTTTCTCCTAGCATGTGCTGGTGGAAACCATAGCAAAGCTTTTTATTTCCCAAAACAGAGTTCTTATAAAGTCAACGCCCCTTTCAGCGAGGGCACGTGGAGGTCGCCGGCGTTAGCGCATGCGGGCTGGAGCTGTTTGCGTAGAACGATACGACAGCTATATTCCCTTCACTGGCCCAAGTTTTCACGTGCACCTTCGGCAGTTTATTTACCATACACAGTATGTGCAAGGAGTGTATGCACCTGCTTCAGACTCCACGCTTAATGAGGCCGTCGCGTTTATCAAGGAACATGTGGGTGACCTTCGCCCGCGTGCGCGAATAGGGTAATGCAAGGGTCGTTGAGCTGATGTTTACTGACGGCAACTTTGCCTCATTACCTGGCAGCGCTTCGGAAGCGATACGAAGGGTCCACAAGCAAGAAACCAAGCTTGATTAAGAGAATAAATTGGCTCACGTATGTATAATGTCCAGCATATCGCCACCATCAACCGCTCAACGACGTTGTTTCATTATCGTACTATATTTGCACTTTGCTTCGGAGCCGCTAATACTCCTTTATTTTAGTGTCTCTCTTTGCGTCAACCCAGTGGAAGGCTTCGCGTGTGTTATACAGCATTTACTACATTGTGAGTCTCCAACAGCGCCTTCACATGGCCATGCTATGTCGTCATTAGAATCCTATATACGCTCTTCATGCACAATTCTTTAGCGACGCAAATGTTTCTACGAAATGACGTAATTGAAGTGATATTTTGCGCACTTCTTTTGTGTTAGTGACATACTCCTAACTTCTCTGTATCTCGACACGCCTCGCTGAATGCTTGTTCTCATCTCGTTTTGTTAATTTGGCTTATTTATCCAAATTTAGTCGTTTCCGTTGCCATCGTTTTCAGTCTTCTGCAACCAACGTCTTAAATTTTTAGAGCGCAGCTCTTTGGCGTCCGTTCCTGGGTTTCGCGTCGTCGTCGTCGTCGGCGTCGTCGTCGGCCTCGTAACCAGCTCCGCCCCCCTTTCATCCCCCCAGCGCTAGCAGCGACCGACTGATACCGCTGGATGCCGCTGACGCCGCTAGAGAGTCAAGATAACGTGACTGCATAGAACACCGTCGCCGCCATGCAGAAAGAGGAGGAAAGGGTCCCCCCCCCCTGTTCTTGTGTGGCGGATAGCTGGGGTTGACTCACTATCGCCATCAGCGGCATCAGTCAGTCGCTGCTATCTCTTCCCTCCTCCCTTTATCGTGTTGTCCGCTTGCTGCGCGCGCTTCTGCCCCCATCGTTTGCCGCTGGGTGTACACGCCGCCCCCCTCCGCTTCCGCTTACTGCTGGTTGCTCTCGACGGCGGCGATGAGCCTCCGCTTCGGCGGCGCGAACTGCAGGGTCTTCTCGGCGGCGGCGATGAGCTTCTGCTTCAGCCTCGCTTACTGCTGGTTGCTCTCGACGGCGGCGATGAGCCTCCGCTTCGGCGGCGCGAACGGCAGGGTCTTCTCGGCGGCGGCGCTTAGCCCCTGCTTCCCCCACGGCTGTGACAACCTCGCGAGGCACTTGTATAGATCTCGTCTTTGAGAATCAAGCATTGGTGTACCAAGTCGAACATATATCAGTCTATTTCTCCGACCACAAAGCTTCCTTCATGACTGTCAAGAACTGTTAGTGGAGTCTTTGTTAAAGGAATACGTGTGAAAAATAAAAAAAAAATTATGTGATAGCGCATACATGTGTTGCTCGATTTCTTTGCCTCAATCTATCCAAAAGGTGAAACAGCTTATTTGCTGCGCTCACATTTCGCATTAGGAAGTAACGTAATCGTCGGTAATTTTTTAGTTCCGAGTTCTGTGTCTGGTTACCTCTGCTAGCATATACCCAGTGGCACATTTAAATTCTCAGACAATAATTGGCCAAGAGAGGACGATATGTTTAAGGCAAAGCTTTTTTTGCTTACTGCGGCTGCGGCCTGCTGCCGCTCTCTCGCAGTGTAGCTCACAGTCGATGCCGATGATAATTTATTCGTATCCCGTCTAAAATTAGGCGGTGACAAATAGCCACCCAGCCTGCTTGAGGTAATCAGGTACGCTATAGATGTTTTTCATCCTAGCATCTTTGTATACACCGCCTTAAAGGGCAACTGCGGCGTTGTTTTACCCATATTAGGATACTGTGATTTCGAAATGGCATTGGTGGTCCACTATCCGGTATGGTGGTTCGGTTTAATTTTAAATTCTTCAACAATTTCAAATAACCACAAATCGAGATGCCGAAACCGCAACGGACCCGCCATGGTTGCTCAGTGGCTATGGTGTTGGGCTGCTGAGCACGAGGTCGCGGGATCGAATCCCAGCCATGGCGGCCGCATATCGATGGGGGCGAAATGCGAAAACACCCGTGTGCTTGGATTTAGGTGCACGTTAAAGAACCCCAGTTGGTCGAAATTTCCGGAGTCCTCCACTACGGCGTGCCTCGTAATCATAAAGTGGTTCTTACACGTAAAACCCCAGAATTTTTACTAACCGCAACGGGTAGCTGCTTCGTTGTTGCACGATGAGACAGTGACATTAGACCTTGCACTACCGTAATGTAAACATGCCGAACGCGTGCTGAACACGCATTACACGCGATGCTAACGCCAAGAAAATGAAGCTGACGATGTCTTCTGACAGCACGGCGAGCGTTCCCGGCTCTTTCTAACCAGACAGCGGCGACTTATATACGATAGCGACGTATGAGCGCTGAAGGATCGCCGTTTGAGTTAGGAATAACGAGGCAGTTGCCGTACCCAAGCTCGACGCTTTGTGCTACGCCAAGACGAAACGAAGCACCGGTTATCACGTCTGTCAAAACGGAGATTGTCAGTCGCTGACTCGTAGTAAAAGGAGCCGTCGTGGTCGTTTCTAGATTGTGATGCAGTCCCTCACGTCAAAGACACAGGGTGGCCATTAAAATGCTAAAGATTCATGTGAATGAGTCGAGAACACGCCACCAATATTTAAAATTCATTTTCAAGGAAAAGTAAACGAGTTGCAGTTAAATAATTGCTCACAGGTAAAGAGAGTGCAATGGAGATCGTACATTCAAATTTTTATGAAGTTCAGTGGACGTCTGAAAATCGGTGGAGTTGCACTTTATTCTTTTTTCGCTTCCTCAAAACTCCACCATTTACTTTGTACCGCTAGTTATGCTTTCAACGGATCAAGTTATATTAGTTCCTTCCCTGAATTTTTTTCTATCAATACTGTAAACGTCTCTTATTATCTCGACAGCTGACAGGCTGACACTTCCATTCACTGTAACGTCAAGTCCTTCTGGAAGGATTACATTACTTACGGGTCTGACTGGGTGAATCTCTTCGCACTCCATTACGATGTGCTGAGTGGTACGACGTTTTTTTACTCCAGCATACGCATGCCTCCTCTGGCTGCGAGTATTTGCCAGGTTATATTATTATTCCTAGCAACCGGCTCGAGCCTCAAATAGCAAGGCACTGCTCATTGTTCAGTCGTAGAGATTTTTCGTTCTAGGTTATTTCTTCTCAGTCTTGTAAATCTCCCTGGTCTTTTTTGTCTCTATTCATTGCATCGAGTTAACTGTCTCTGCTGCTGAAACTTTCTTTTTGGTGACGTCTGCTTGCCTATGCAGACTTTAGATTACCTCATCTAAGGTTGCCAACTTACCTCAACTCTTCCTCTGTTCTATGTCCACGGACTTCAGTTACAAATACTTTTGTACTTCAGCCACTGATTTCCTTTGATATATCATCATGAGTCTTCCTTCCAAACTAATTTTGCTCTGCAGTTATCAGACTTCAAAAAAGGCCCAAACCACGTCACTTTGCACTGGCTCCTTTGTGGTTGTACCATTGGCTCCCAAAGCCAACCGGCCTACCGATCTTTGGTTAACTTCCAACCCCGATACCATATCCGATTTTAAGCACAGAATGACATTTGCGAATGTTAGCGCTGGCACCAGTACTCACTTTCAGATTTCAAGCACCACTTCATATTTGTTGTGGCCGCAGATATATTTGTTTCATAATTGCTGCATTCCGTTTCCCATCATTTTCAGATTATCTTCGTGGTTGCTTGAGTAAGCCTTTTGTTCGTTTTTGTATACGTTGAGGTATTTACATTATTTGACTATGGGTATGACGCTGTTGAACTGACACCAAGTAGTTACTCGTCTCAGCAGTGAATCATAATTTCTAATTCCTGAGGGCTGATGTTCAGGCCTATATACGTCGCTGTATGGCCACATATATTCCAAAGTGTCTGTTAATCGCTTGTATTGTGCACTAGTAGCAGTGTATCGTCCGCATACATGAGTGCGCGGACCTTCTGTTGCACCATTTGTCCATAACGCGTGTATCATAAATAAACTCCTAATTTACTGTTTTCCAGTTGTCTATCTATGCCATAACCATGAAGTGTAAACAACACTGGAAACAAAGGTTATCCTTGCGTTAGTCCTTGGTGAATTTCCACCACTTCATTGCAATTTCGGCCTACAGATAAAATTTTTACTCGCTTCTCTATATATTTCCTTCAGCAGCTCCACCAAATCATTACATATGCCTTCGTGCTTCAGAATACCCTGTAACAACTCTTTGTCAACATTCTCGTAGGCTCCCTCAATATCTAGAAATGCTATCCACAATGGTCTATTCTGAGGTACGAATATCTGTGTGAAGTCAGTTAGTACAAATTCAATATTCCCTAATAATCTGCTTGGTCTGAACCCATTCTGTATTACCCCCCAGCACATCACTTTTCTCCACCCACTTCGACGATTCTAAGTTTATGGCTTGCCTAGCCATTCTGAATATCGCAGACGTTACTGTAACTGGCTTGTACGAGCTTATCTTATGCTGGTGACCTTTGCCTTTGCGGATGGGGTTTATCTTGCTTTCACACCATCCAACCGGAATTTTCTTCGCTTTAATCCCTTGCTCTATGGCCGTATTCTGTCACTCTGCTTCCCCACGGCAGTGCCATCTACGAGCGATGGCTCCCACTACTTTGCTCGCATCAATGGTAAGTAGAGGGGGAAGCCGGCCTGCTCTTGCACGTCGTTGGTAGCTGGTGGAGAGGGGGAGGGGGTCGTTAGGCGGAAAGCCAAGAAGAGATGGGATAGAGGGCACTGGAGGAGATGGCCTCACGCTGCGCATGTGTTACGCCGCTTGCCAACCACGTGGGCAGTCGTATCTACGCCTTCAAGGGGAGGTGGGGTCCCCCAAACAAATGGTGGAGATAGCCATATTTCCTATCTCAACCTCGGAAATGCTGGTTACGTTCAAACGCGCATTCTACTGCAGAGCACCTCGCTTGGAACATCCTTGAGCCACATGAAATGTACGTGTGAACACTGCCTCGTAAGCTGCACTTTGTACAGATTACAGCAAGGCACGCTGGATCTGCTGCACTTTTTAACGGATAGGCATAGAAGCCGACCTCAGCAGATTCCGTCTACCGTGTTACTCTGCACTGGGGAAGAGGGAAGGGGAGTGAAAATATTGGGACGAATGCTATGACGAGAAGGGAAGGAGCATATACATGCGGTACATTACGTGATGGCTCTACTAAAATCGCTTATGATTAGGCACAGTGGCGTGCGGGAACTCCAACAACTCTTTCGTTCTTTGCCTCAATGAGCAAGAAAGCACGAGCATTGACAAAGGGTGGACACATACCCAGGGGTACATAACGGGTTGCCTATATCCAGTGGCCTCAAGCTGGGTCACTGGGCAGGTGCCCAGTTACCCAAGTTGTAGCCCATTCGACAATAACGCATCCGCTAATTTCAGGGAAGAAACACAGGAACCTTCACATTCAACAAATCTGCACTTCTTGCGAAACATTCATTTTGTCCCTGTTTTCATGTTGCCCTTATTAAATTCAATGCACCAAACCGCCCGAGATTACGATCATTTGCCTACATATATACTTGCCGTTGATGCAAACCTTGCTCATTTTTTTGAAGACAACGGCTTCTGAGTCTAGCTTTTTGAGCAGACCTGTGAAGATTCCTTCAGCTTTATTCTAAACCTTTCTTATTATCCACCATTCGCGACAATCGTATCCCAGTGCAACGCAGGCAGGAGCCTTTTGTAAGAGTCGGAAAATAAGAAACTAAATAGCGCTACTGTAAAATCCTTGCATTTGCAAGGCCCTCCTTAGGATTTGCATTGTCCCTTCTTTCTTTCTTCATCAACAGTCGTCGCCCTCTGTAAAGTGAGGTGAAAAGCGCCATTCTATCGGGCATTCCTTTCCTGCCGTTGCTGCCTGGAGTCGACCGCTTTACCTGTGCACTGACGAAGCTGACCACTGGCGGCATCACTGAAGACCACTTACGGCGCACTATTTGGCTTCACAGCCTCGTAGCGCCGCTAGAGACTCGCCACGGGAGTTGTGCTGGTACCACAATCGCTTTTGGAAACATGGAAGTCCCTACACTCAGCTCTGTAGGCGGGCGGGAAACGCACCGACCAGTCGCTAACGGCGGCATGCGACAATGGCCCTCGAGCAAGCGGCCTATTCTTCGTAGTCGACCGCATCACCAGCACCCTCTTCCTCGCCCACGCGGCAAGTCCTCACCCACGCTCCAGGCAATGAGCAACACTGCCGTCGCGTCGTATGGACTCCCGTCAATAACGCTATCATCAGACAACGGTGCTTGTACAGATTGGTGTTTGTCATCGTCGATGTCATCTTTGCCCCACTGGGAGTGGAATCACTCAGCTATTTCAACCTAGATGTAAGGGTTCGCGATCGGTGCTGGAAAGGGTAACGTCACATCCCTTGATGTACTTGGCCTGCAGTCCAACCTCACCTCATCTGGCATCCGTACGCTTCGGATGGTCTGAACGTACCACAAGGTACTTGCCGAGTACCCGCAACTTGTGGTGCACCAAAATGACGTGCTGCCCGAAAACGACGTGCTGCCCGCGAAACACAAGGTGATCCACCATACACCTGGAACGGCCAACCTGTCATCGCCCGTCCACGGAGGCTTGCTGGACGGAGGTTGGAAGTCGCGCGCCATGAATTCCAACACATGCTTCAGCTTGTCGTTATTTGCCCTTCCTCCAGCAATTGGTCTTCAGCTCTCCACTCGGTTCCAAACTAGGACAGTGGCAACTAGCGGTCTTGTGGTGATTACCAACCTTTGAGTACTGTCACTACTTTGGACCAATATCCCCTTCGCCACATACATGACTTCGTCTCTCAGGAATCTTAATATACAGAAAGATCCATTTGATGAGCGCGTACCACCAAATTCCTGTCAAATCCATTGACAGTCCCAAGACGGCAATCACTACTCCATTTGGCCTATTTGAGTTTGCCTCTATGCCTTGCGGCTTCAAGAATGTGGCACAACTTTTGAAAGTTTCATGGACTAGGTTACGCGTGGACTCCCGTTCATCTTGGTCTATCTTCACAACAGTCTCGTTGCAATTTACACAGACGAAGAGCACAAATAGCACCTTTTGCGTGCTCTTTTGCGTGCAAGATACGATGTTATTGGGCAGGCTGATAATGTAAATTAGAAAAAGCAATGGTCCTAATCACTGCCTTTCGGTGCACCGGAAGCTGCGTAGGTTAGGGGTGATGCAAAAAAATTGTTCACAATTGTGAATTGCTGGCGATTAGTAAGGAATTCGGGTTAAACAATTTAAATTGAGAGCAGTCAATCTGGAAATTAAGCGGCATTGAGCTACACGATCGAAAGCCTAAGAAAAGTCCAGGAAGACATAATCTGTTTGAAGGTTATGGTCTATTTGAGAATGTACGTCTGTAATGAAGTCTAAAAACTGTGTCTCGCATGATAAACCTTTCCTGAAGCCGTGCTCATTAGTAAAACAAAATTATTTGATTCAGTATGTTCATATACGTGAGATGCTGTAATATGCTCGAGCATTTTTGTCGCATGTGCTCGTTAATTAAATTGGACGGTACTTTTCAGGGGGATTCCTGCCGCCACTATTGTACACTGGTACCACTTTAGCAAATTTCCAATGAATGATTCCCCATCACTCCCATTTGTGAACGTGCAGCGAAACTGTCACAACTCAGAATACACGTTTCACTTTCTTGTTACGAATACTTCCGTTGCAACAGGAATCAACCAATCTTTTCGTACTGTTTCTTGCTTCTTCAGACCACCCCTGTTTCTCATTCCCGATCGGTAGAGAGGGCGCGCAGCTTCTGCCGCAAAGGGTAAAACATATTATAAACGAAAATTTGGCTAACTCTTCCGCGATCCGACGGCTGCGTGTTGCCTTACTCTATACAATTCCTACGTGCCCACGCTAAGGAGGCTTTTGCTGACTGAGATCTGCCAGCTTCCGCATAATCACGAAAGGTAGCACGCAATGACGTGACATGCGAACCGTTTGATAGGATCAGTATTGCTGCAACATCGAATTTAATGCCTCTCTGGTTTAACCTGCTCTTGCCATCTCTGTGTTCCTCTATCGAATATCCTGTTTGTCATATGTGCGCCGTTCGAGCTTCTTTTCCCTCGGCGAACGACAACTCCGTATGTCTTCTTCAATCAACGAGCGCAGATTCACGGCCCCTCCGAAAAATGATCTCTCGCTCCATGCGACCCTCAAACAGGAAACTTGATCACCTGGTTTGATTTTAAATGGCATTCACTACGAGTGCTTGCAGGGTGGGCGTTTCTTGAAGACATTTCGACGTTCGCTTCTTGACGAGGCCTCTACACGTAGGAAATGAGAAACGAACAACCCGTGAGCGCTGGCATGGAAGAATACGAGACTCGTAGTCTTCGGAACTGTTACATATTTTATAGACGGCCTCTACACGTGCGTGTTCATCACCATGAGAAGCAGCATGAGCAGTAGAAAGCAGTTAGTAATAATATTTTTAAAAATGTCCCTCTTTTGTTTGATAATTTACAATTACGGCAGTAAAATAACTAATTATGCCTTTGTCGCACTAGAGAGCACAGGAATGCGTGCGTGCGTTATGAATGACCTGTAGTCATGACGATCACTGCTTATTTTTTAAATTTTTACTTCGCATTGCACAAAATGTTTATTAGGAAGAGAAAAATAAAACGTTATCTCTCCATTTTTGCACGATGCATTTTGAAGTTCCTGGATAAATGTTCGAGGACATTCAAATGAAATTTCCCCTTTTTACAGTCTCAAAAACGACAAGAGTTAACTACAGACAGAATAGGATAGGATAGGATACACTTTATTGCTCCAATTTATAAAGTCATTCAGCGGTCAGACCAAGTGCTTCCATCTTCTTGTCTATGGTGACTCCAATCTCGCAGGGTTCGCGCCCCTATTCCAGGGCACCACTGAGCGTGGCTGCTCCTCGGGCATGGCGTACTAGCCCCCGTTGGAGGCATGGGTTGCCGCTGGAGAGCGCACTCTCCCACTGCTCCGCACTCGGATTTTCTATATTGTGGAACGTTTTGTTTTTGCTGCATTCCCATGTAATATGATAAAGGGTGAGTTTTGCGCCACACCATGCGCATATGTCCGTGTATTGGTTTGCGAACATTTTTCTTAGTATGCATAGATTTGCGAAGGTTCCTGTTTGCAGCTTCAGCAAGCAAACTACCTCTTGTTGATTAAGCATGTTATGGGGCGGGGAGTATTTGACCCTCGTTCCTCTATGATAATTTAGTATTTCAGAGTACTTCGGGATCATCGTCATGAGGTCCTCGGGGTCTCCATTAAGGTCCGCTCGGTTAGTATGCTCGAGAGCGGTCTTATCGGCCCTCTGGTTGCCCTCAATTTCAGTGTGACCCGGTATCCCGAAAATAGGAGACACAAGACCCCGTTTTAAATAAACTGCCTGTAACACTATTGAAAGCTCCATATTATTCATTATTAAGTGGATCATTAAATATTCTTATTTATTGTTGCATTTATTCACTTCTTTATTTTTTCAATCATCATTCAATCATTCATTAGAGCAACAACAGCGCCTTTACGGTATTCGAGAAGCAAGGAACAAAGAAATCGGAGGAAATATTCAGGCGACTCAATGGAATAAACGAAACAGCAGTATTTTAAAGTAATTGAACCATCTGAATCGTACTCGAAACGACAATGAAAACTAAAAAACACTCTATGCTGTGCGAGAACAAAACTAAGGCAACGGAGGAATAACGCAGCACATGGAATAAAATATAATTGGTACACAATTACCGATATTTCGAAGGATAAAAAGAAACATCATTTGAGGTGATCACAAGTTCCTGCAGCAAACAATTGCAACCATAGCTTCTTGAAAAAATCACGTGTGAAAAATACTTCGTTCCAAACTCAGCTCTTCAACATTTTAACTGGGGTCTAAACACACCAGGAAGCCAAAACGCTGTTGATGACTGCAGTGTTGCTGATTTATCCGTTTCCCGACGCGCCAGCTTGCCTTATTGTAGGCGCGTCGACCACGGCAGGAGGTGCACTACTGCGGCAGCATGATGACGCAGACTGGAGGCCAATGCGCGTCTTGTCAATGCGCCTCAAACTTACAGAAGCTCGCTACAGCCCTTTCGGCAGGGAGATGTTGGCTATTTATCTCGCTGTAAAGCATTCCTGTTCTTTCTTTGAAGGCTGCAGCTTTTACATTCTGACCAACCGCAAGTCTTAACCTTCCATTTCAAGAACAACAGTTCCTCGTACTTAGGATGTAAGCTTCTGAAACTTCCTTTATTTACGCATTTTCTACGGACATCCACCATATTTCTGAAACCGAAAATCAAGCAGCGGACGCATTGTCGCGGATCGGCACTGTGGCTGGCGTCTCTGTGGATTTCCAAGCTCTAGCCTCCGCCCAGCTAAACGACCCTGAGCTACGCCCCCTGTGGGAAAACGGCTGGTCGCTCCTGCTTGCGGAGGTGCCACCCCCTCAAAACAACTTTGGTCATGTGCAACTCATCGAAGGCAGCTCCTCGCCTGCTCGAGCCCCATCAGTTTCGGATGACAATATTCGATTTACTGCATGGGCAAAGCCATCCCGGCATCAGAGCGGCACACAGGCTTACGACAGAGAGCTTTGTCTCATCAGGGAACAACAAAGGTGTTGTTCACGCAGGTAATCACGAAGGCAACACGACGACAAAGCAGCCAAGCAAGATATTCAGTGTTGGTTGTAGCCACGCGACCTGAGCTTGCGCTTGCCCGGATTTTTGGCCACCTGACGCCCGCCGTTTCTTGACGCTCACCTTTGTCGTTCCTCGTCGTTCCTTGACGTCTAGATGTCAATAAATCACGTGGCATTTGTTGGAAGTTGCGTGGTTCCACTGCACCACCCCGGAAGTTCGTTTCCGGACGCTCCTTTCCGTTCTTTCTCCCATTATGGCCAACGACACCTCGACTCAAGCTAACTCTTAGGCCGCCCATGCCACTTACGCCGCCGTGTGTCGTCAGCGGGATCCTTCCATCTTCAACGGCTCAGGTGCTTCAGATGTTGAAGATTGGTTGTCGACGTACGAACGCGTCAGCGCCAATAAAATATGGCACAATTCAACGAAATTGACTAACGTCATGTTTTATCTTCCGGAAATTGCGCAACTGTGTTATCGTAACCACGAGACTGACATTCCCACTTGCTCCGTTTTTAAGACTTCCATTACGGATGTCTTTGGTCGGCCTACGGCCCGCAGCTTTGCGGTGAGCAGTGCTTGCGTCAACGTGCCCACCATCCCTGCAAGAATTTGACGGGTTACATCGAGCATGTGCCCGATCTCTGCAACCGCTTCAATCCCACCATGACTGAGGAGGAGAAAATCAAGCACATCCTGAAGGAAATGCTTCAAGCACATCCTGAAGGAAACAATGCTTTTCAGATACTGCTCGCGAAAAACCTACTACTGTAGCGGCACTCGCCTCATTGTATCAGAGATTTGACGAGTTGCGTAGGCAGCGCACGATCGCCCGCCGGGCCCTCACGGCGCCCGACGGGCTATCTAGCTTGCAGCTAGCTGCCCGCCCTGCCGATCAACAGCCGCTGTTCTCTACAATCAGAGACTTTATCCGTGTAGAGGTAGCACGTCACCTTTCATTACAACCTCTCACGCAAGGACCTGCGCAGTCATTGGGTCCGTACATTCAACACGTCATTCAACTCAGGCTCCTGAGGCCCTCCCGCCGATGCCAGCACAACCGCCCGTAACTGCGCCGCTTGCCTAAACTTCGTTTCATACATCAGGTGCAACGCTGTCGAAGCTACGCAAGAAGTCCGGTCACCAAAATTTATCACTCCACTCGTTCCGCCTATGCTTCGATGCGCGCCAGAAGGCGTTTGCTCGCGCGAACATGCACATGAGGCTGCTGCGACGGGCTGTAATAAAAAAAAACAACGAAAAGCCAATTGGTTTAAGGCAACGTGTTATCAGCCGTATGAGTACATCGTTTGTTTCCTTCTAAGGGTAAATTCCTTTTTCATTCAGAACTGAGCTTACACAAAAAGAATTTTCACAAAAATCGGACCGACAAACACCGAGCTGTTTCTAAGTGTGAACGCAGCCACTGCAAAAAGTATCTGTAGCCTCTACAGCGTTGCACCTGATTTATGAAATGGAGTGTATGCTTGCGTCGCGGCTCCGCCCCCTCAACAGACCGCACCGTATTCTCCACTTGTGATGCCACCCCATGCCTGACCGACGAGCGCGCCTACTGCGTTGTCCCCCATCGCGAGACCTCGGACTCCGTATTTCCGCCGCCCAGATGCGTGGGGAACGCCGGACAGTAGGCCCATCTGTTTCGCCTGTGGTGTCGTTGAACACGTCAACCGCTTTTGTCGCCGATGTCCACCTTCTCCATTTGATGCCATGGGTAGGCCTGTTACTTCGTCGTCACGGACTCCACCCTGACGATCAACCACCCATGCAAACCGCCGGTCACCTTCTCCGCGACGACGCTCATTGTCACCCATGTGTCGCCGACCTACTACAGAAGTGGGAAACTGATTGCTGCAGTTCCGCAGGCAAGAGTAGCATGCGAGTCGGAACTACCCAAGACACCCATCTGTTTCGCCTCAAAACGTTATCGATGTCGCTGTTGAGGGATCCGCAGTGCTAGCATTTATTGGCACAAGGGCCGCGGTTTCCGTCATCTGGGAGAATTTATGCCACAACCTAAAGAAAGTGACCACGTCGCTCCCGGGAATAATGCTCCGCACTGCTACTCACAGTGTATTGAATCTTCAGCTGCGTGTACCGCTCGAGTTTTTATTCAAGATGAACTTTACATCATATAGTTTTAGTGCTGCCGTCATGCTCCCATGATCTTATTCCCAGGTGGGACTCCCTTTCGCGTCATCGCGCAATCATAGACTGCGCCAGTGCAGAAGTGGCCCTTACGCTACTGCACCCCTCTTTTGTTGATTCCTCTTCCTGACGCTCACAAACTTGTCATTGCTGCGGACACAGGTCTCACCCCGAAAACTTCGACCCTTGTACTGCGGTCCTGTACAGCCGCCCCACTTTAAACCGTTCTTTTTATCCCGTCAGACGTACTCTCCGCCATGGCCTACGGCTGCCGTTTGCCGTACTTACCGTTGAATCGATGGCTACAGCCATGTTCGTTTCCAACTGGCTCTTGTGTGGAACCCCGTTTTCTACTGTTCTCATTTTGCGAGTATTTTTGCGTGTTTTCGGGAGGCGCCGCTTCCGAGACCTTCGGCGATGGAAGCGGAGTCAGCTAGACGTCCGGAGGAGACCGACGTCACAGCGTCGAGCGCTCCGAGGAAGCGCAATCACCTGATGAGCGACACAGGCAGCGAGGACACCCTGCTGTACTACTCTGCTTCAGAAGAAGATCTGTCGGATGACGGCGACTACTTGACAGTTGTGAGGCAAAAAGGAAAGAGGAGAATCGTCACTGCCTCCTCGTCTTCAACAAGGACGACGGCGGCAGCAAAGGCCCATGACACGGCTCATACCATCCTCTTCTTACCCGTGACGCCGACCGACAACCTGAATCGGCTAAACAGGCAAGCCGTATCTGCACACTAGAGGCTGTTGTTCCAAATGAGATCACGGATATGAGAGTTAACACCCGTAAGAACATTCTCGCGGTTGATGTCAAGAACAGAGCAGCATTGGATATCTTGAGTACAGTGAAAATGCTGGGCAAGATAAATGTTCGCACCATAATACCACAGGACAGCAATACTATATCAGGTGTGATTTATGATGTCGGTGAGTCAATCGACGACAACGATCTGCCTATTTTGGTCAAACCCGCCACAGCAGATGTTCCTATTATTGAAATCCCTCGCCTAGGAGATTCACGCTGTGTGAGGATAACTTTCAAGGGAGGGAGCTTGCCGTCCCACGTGAAAGTTGGATTTTTTCGTCATCCAGTGCGACCGTTCATTCCAAGACCACTTCAGTGTCGTAATTGTTTGAAGATCGGGCATGTCAGCGGCATATGCAAAAATTCGACCGTGTGCGCGAGATGCTCTGAGCAGCACAGTGCAGATGCTTGCCGTGCGACTCACTTCAAATGTGCCAATTGCTCCGGTCCCCATGAAGCATCGTCGAAAGACTGCCCGAGACACAAGACAGAGCGGAAAGTCCTCAAACAAATGGTGAGAGACAACTCAACTCACAGAGCGGCCGCCGCCAAAGTACGATGGCGTAGTGTCCGCCGTCACCGTAGACGATCCTCGTCTACAAGAAATGCTGATACCGTCGCGAGACAGCCAATACTTCCTGAGGCTGGTGCTCCCAAGGCGCTCACCCACACTAACAACACGGTGTCTGATGACGCAGTGAATACCTCTACTGCAAACGACTGGCCTACACTTCCGACATTAAGTCCTCCAGCCCAACAAAGGTCGACGGTGGACTACCGACGACCCAATGAGGGTACAGATCACGTGCGAGGTCAAGACAAGCAAGTAATCGCCATAATCAGATCTCTAATGAATGTCATTCGCGTGTTGTTCAACGACATGCAGACGCCATCTGCTCGAGGTGCACTACAAGTGCTGGACGGCCTGGATCCGGTTCTTGCGAGCCTCGAGTAGCAAGCACAATGGCTCTACCGCGTCAGCCGTTCTTCAGACAAGTCAAGGAAGCATCTATTATGCAATGGAATGCCCGTGGCCTGAAATCCCGCAGTGATTTTCACCATTACGTTTTCACCAATCGATTCCCCATTGTTGTCGTCTGTGAACCGAAGCTACAGACACCCGTTCGGATCTCAGGCTATGAACCTCATATGTCATCGACTTATACTGACATTAGCAAAGTGACCATCTACATACGGTGTGAATTGACTTATGTTGTTCATCCAGTGCGGCCACATGACATTAATCAGTATGTGTGTTTGACCGTTAAACAACAAGACCTTGCGTTTACTTTAGTGGGCGCTTACCTTTCTCCATCAAGTCGTTTTGATAGGCAGAGACTGAGTGACATTATAGATGCGACACCTGGTCCATGGATTGTTGTTGGGGACTTCAACGCGCATCATTCACTTTGGGGAAGCAACAAGATAAATTCGAAAGGAAGAAACCTCGTGTCCTTTGCTTGCGACTATGAACTTTGTTGTCTAAATGATGGCAGTCCCACGTTTCTGCGCGGCCGTACATACAGTAGTTGTTTAGACTTAGCATTTGTTTCGCGATGCCTCACTCGCTGCGTCCATTGGTTCGCAGATATAGAAACCCACGGAAGCGACCACATTCCTACCTACCTGAAGATAAAAGGCCTCACCAAATCCGTTCCATCAAATTTTAAACAAACAATAGATTGGCCCGTGTTTAAATCCCTTATGGAAGACGCATGCCACGAAGGCATTTCGTCCACACTAGAATTTGAGATCGCCAAGGCGATGCAGGATTCTATGCGCTCATTTCGGCCATTAGAGAAATACACAGATTTTGATTGGGAAATACAGAGCCTCCGTGCAATCCGCCGGCGAGCGGAGCGACGGTACCGACGGACTAAATCACTCTACGACCTTAGAGAGGCCAGACGCATTCAAAAGAAAATTCAGCGTCGCCTTGCTGTACTCCACAATCACCGCTGGAAGTCGTTTTGTGAGTCTCTCGACCCACGTAAACCTCTGTCGGTTGTCTGGAGAACAATCCGTGGTCTTCGAACAGCTCCTCAACAGCGTCGTCCATTTAAGTCTCTAGCCCTACATCAAGGACGCCGAGAAGTCGAGGTAGCCGAAGATTACTGCGCAAGGATCGCGGGTCCGGCGCTCACGTATTCACCTTGCGCACCCATTCCCATTGTGCCCCCTTGCTCCCGGGATCCTCGTATGGACGCTGCTTTCTCCATCGAAGAACTGGAGGCCGCACTTGCTGGTTGCAGGCGATCTTCGTCAGCAGGACACGATGGCATCACATACTCTGCGCTTGTAAACCTTGGTCAAGAGGCCAGAGATGCCCTTCTTGGCCTATACAACACATCATGGCGTGACGGCTTGGTCCCTACAACGTGGAAATCCAGCCGGCTTGTTCCACTCCTCAAGGCTGGCAAATCCCCGTTGGAATTATTATCTTACCGTCCAATAGCACTGGCCAGCTGTGTCGGCAAGGTAATGGAAAGAATGATACTTGCACGGCTAGAATGGTACTTGGAATTCTACAACGTCTATCCAGAGGTAATGGCTGGTTTTCGACGTGGCCGCTCGTCAATAGATAGCGTTATCGACCTGGTAACATACGTACAACACCAGAAACATCTGAAACGAATCACTGCGGCCCTATTCCTTGATGTTAAAGGTGCGTACGACAATGTAGATCATCAGGCAATTCTGGACGCCTTAGAAGCTGTAGGGATTGGTGGACGCACCTTTCGCTGGATATGCAACTATTTGCATGGAAGATCTTTCTTTATTTAGACTGAAGACGGACCAACGCCATCTAGCTATACCAGTCGTGGTGTACCGCAAGGCGGAGTACTCAGCCCTACCCTTTTCAACCTGGTGCTCGTTGGTCTCGCTGATTCGTTACCGCAAACCGTACAGCTCTCCGTATATGCAGACGACATTTGCATGTGGGCTTCAGGCGTGACACGTGTACAAGTCCGCGCACGACTTCAGAAAGCCTCAACGGCTGTGTCAAGATACCTAAGAAGACAAGGCCTGGAGCTTTCTGCTGGGAAATGTGCAGTCGTTGCTTTTACTCGTAAATCGATGTCCCCGTATTCTTTGCGGAATAATGACCAAATCATACGATATAGACGAACGCACCGATTTCTTGGCGTCATCATTGATAGAGACTTGTCTTGGAGCCCTCACATCTCGTACATGACGAAGCGTTTGGCCGCCATTGTGGACCTTCTTGCGTTTCTCGGCGGGAAGTCCTGGGGCGCAACAATACCGTCAATGTTGCAACTATATCGAGCACTGTTTTTGGACTTCCTGCGGTACAGCTTACCTGTAATAGGTAATACTTGTACTACGAATATTCGCAAACTCCAGAGCGTGCAAGCCCAAGCACTCAGGACTTGTCTCGGTCTTCCCAAAACAACGTCATCGATTGCGACAGTGGCCATAGCCAGAGACGCGCCTTTGACAGTCTACATTGATACAGATGTCCTGAGAGCGCACATCCGACACCTGATTCGGATTCCCTCACACCATCTTGCTTGCTTGCCAGCAAAAAGGCCACTTTCAACTTTTGCTAAAACTATTGTAAGACATCAGTCGTACTTGCCATCAGCATTTACGCCCGCTTCACGATTGTCAGATCCATTGCGGTGTCTGCACCGGCCGCAAGTGCAACTGACAATTCCAGGAGTCAGAAAGAAAGCTGGAGCGCCATTGCAAGCTTTGAAGCAAGCAACTTTGGAGCACATTCACAACGTGCACAGATTCCGGAAACATGTATACACAGATGGCTCAGTTAAACTCAACAGCGCTGCTGCTGCAGTCATCATGCCGGGACAATCTGAGGAAATCAAGTTAAGAACTTCATGTGTGACCACATCGACGGGTGCAGAACTCGCGGCGCTCCGTGCTGCACTTGATTTCATTAAGCAGAAACCACCGCAACAATGGACAGTCTTCAGTGACTCCAAGGCAGCCCTTCAGTGCATACGAAGCCCAATGCGCCACGGACCCAATGAACAACTGGCCTCAGAAATTCGGCACATATATCATCATAGCTATGATAAGGGACACAACATAATCTTTCAGTGGCTTCCAGGACATTGTAACATCAGCGGGAATGACCAAGCCGACGAAGCCGCCCGATCGGCACATGACAGTGGTCAACGAGTCTTCATTCCGCTTTCGCGAACGGACGCTGCGGCTGGGCTGCGATTGATGTCCCGTGAGTGCACTTTGCCCCTGTGGGACTCAAATGTTTTCACCACGTGTCGGTTGCGTTCGTTGTCTCCGGACATACGGATGCACCTCCCGCCTGGATTACCACGACGTGAACAGACGATGCTTTACCGTCTGTGGCTAGGCGTTGCGTTTACAAACGCCTATGCTTTCCTCATAGGAATGGCCAACAGCCCCACGTGCGACACATGTAACATCGACGAGACGCTCGCACACATTATCTGTGTCTGCCCGCGATACAGTGCTGAGAGACAAGTGATGTGCAGGGTACTGGACCAGCTGGACAATCGTCCACTTTCAGAACTAAAAGCTTTAGGCCAATGCTCCGAAAGAACATCCGCGTTGAAGGCCTTATTCGCGCTATTAACGTTCTTGCGGTCTACGGGGCTTCACGACAGACTCTAAGAATGCCGCCCCCTACCGTTCTGTAGTGTACACGCTTTGTTCGTGCTTGTCTCCCTTTCTTTCTATCTCCCCCTTCCACTCTGTTTCTCTTTTTATCCCTCTTAACCCTTCCCCCTGCGCAGGGTAGCCAACCGGAACTACCTCTGGTTAACCTCCCTGCCTTTCTCTGCATTATTTTCTCTTCTTCTTCTCTACTTTACTTCGCGGGGAATCTTTAGGTCACATAAAAAATGTTGACCTTCTGCGCTCCCTGGAGTTTGCTGATGACCAATCCAATCTTCAACTGAATGCATTTCACTACTCCTGCTCCCAAACCTTGAGCTCAGGCAGTTCCCATCCTTCTATTTCCGCTGATCTATCGTCAACATATTATAGCGAACTCCTGGGCCTTCTTCGATGCCTTCGATTGCGCTCAACCATATTTCGTCGCGCAATGAGCGTCGCACATCACATTGACACCGGTTCTCATATGCCGTTACGCCAACGACCATATCGAGTTTCAGCAGCAGAAAGGCGTATTATCAACGAACAAGCCGATGATATGACTAACTGTAGTGCCACTGAGCCGCCCAAAGCCCCTAGTCTTCTCCTGTTGTACTTGTGTGCGAAAACGATTGATCTGTCGGATTCTCTGCTGACTATCATCGCCGCAATAACTCGGAAGGATATATAACCGTAGCCGCGCATCGATGATGTTCTTGTTTATTTCCAAAGGGAAGAGTATTTCTCGTCTTCGGATTTACGCTCTGGTTATTGGAGAGTTCCAATGGCCGACCTTGACCGACCGAAGACGGCTTTCGTCACTCCTGACGGACTGTATCAGTTTAACGTCATGCCGTTCTGATTTTGCAAAGCCCCAGCTCCATTCCAACGGATGATGGATAACGATCATCGTGGCTACAAGTGTAATGCCTGTCTCTGCTACCTTGACGACATCGTGGTTTTTCTCCAGATTTTTCAAGCCATCTTGTCCGTCTTCGCGTGGTTCTCACATGATTCACCTCTGCTGTCTTTCAACTGAACATAAATAAGTGCCCTTTTGATGCGCGCCATGTGATGATACTAGGTCACGTCGTTTGCAAGGAGGGCGTTCTTCCGGAGCCCACGAAGCTCCGTGCCGTTGCCGAATATTCCAAGCCCAAATCCATGAAAACGCTTCGAAGTTCCATTGACCTGTGCTCGTATTTTTGCCAATTTGTGCGCGACTTTGCTTCTATCATCGTACCTCTTACCAATCTCCTCACAACCTCTAGCTGCATGTCTGGTGGGTCACGAGCGTGCGACGAATCTTTTCTGACAGTACGGCGCTTACTAACGTCGCCACCTATCCTTCGTGGCTTTAAGCCGAAAACGCCTGCGGAGGTTTATACTGGCGCCAGCGGTGTCAGCCTTGGTGCAGTATTGGCTCAAGGAAAGCCAGGATACCAAAAGTACGTCGTTGCCTACGCCAGTCGACCCTCAAGAAAGATGAATGCAGTTATTCCATCACTGAGAAAGAGTGCCTCGCCATCATTTGGGCTTTCCCTAAGTTTCGTCCGTACCTTTATGGCCGCTCTTTCGACGTGGTCACTAACCAGCATGCTCTGTGCTGGCTCTCATCGCTGAAATATCCCTCTGGACGCCTTGGTCGTTGGGCGCTTCGCCTGCAAGAATACGACATTGGGGTTGTGTGCCGATCTGGCCGCAAGCACTCGGGCGCTGATGCGCTGTCCCACTCGCCGCTAGCGTCCGACACGGCTTCTCTGTGAGGTTCTCGGCTCCCTTGTCCCCATTAACTTCGCAGACATGTCGCTGGAACAAGGCAAAGATGCATGGATTTGTCAATTCCTTAAATTTCTATCTGATCCATCTGCTGATCCAGCTTCAAGAACTTTCCGTCGCCAAGCCACCCATTTCAGTATTCGAGACGATATCCTCTATTGGCGAAATTACGCGTCTGACGGCCGGAGGCAGCTGCTAGTGGTACACCGCCACATGCGAACGCAAATCTGTACTGCTTTCCACTCCGACCCGCAAAGCGCTCACGCCGGCGTTCTCAAGACCTGCAACCGCCTGCGTCAGCCATACTACTGACGCGAAATTTATGCATTTGTGTGGAAGTACATACGTTCTTGCACTGCCTGTCAGTGGCGCAAGGCTCCACCTCAACGCCCGGCCGGTACACTTCAGCCTCTCCCTTGCCCGGCCCGTCCATTTCACCGCGTCGGTATCGACTTATACGGCCCTCTTTCATCGATCACTTCTGGAAATAAATAAATAAATAATTGTCGGCGTGGAACACCTCACGCGCTACACAGACTGCAGCTTTGCCCACAGCCACAGCGAGCGACGTTGCGTTTTTCATCTTACGCAACTTTGTCCTGCACCAAGGTGCTCCCTTTGAGCTCTTGAGCGACAGAGGACATATTTTCCTGTCTGCTGCTATTTAATACTTGTTCGTTCAGTGCAACATCGTTCATCGCATGACATCTGCATACCATCCTCAAACGAATGGGCTAACTGAATGATTTAATCGCATTCTCGGTGATGTGCTGACAATGTACACAGCATCGCACCAAACCAACTGGGACACCGTCCTTCCATTCGTCACATATGTGTACAACACTGCTACGCACGCAACCACAGAATTATCGTCGTTCTTTCTCTTGTACGTACACGAGCCATCATGCTCACTGCGCACTATGCTTCCATACACACCTGACTCCTCTGAATACACTCCCATTTTTGATGTTGCCAGGTACGCCGAAGATTGTCGACAATTGGCCCGTTCATTGACAACCGAGGACCCAGGTCACCAGCATCTAAGGCACGACACACACCGCCCTCTCCCTACTTTTGCGACCAGTGCCTTTGTTTGGCTGTGGATTCCTACCACTGCTCCGGGGCGTTCTACTAAATTATTGGCCCGATATCATAGGCCCTACCGCATTCTCGCTCGCACATCTCCAGTCAATTATGAGGTCGAACCTTTAACACTGTCTGAAGACTTACGTCGTCGTGGTCGGGAAATCGTCCCTGTGAGTCGCCTCAAGACCTCATTATGAACCCGCTATACTGTCAACTCCTTAAGTTACCAGGATGGCTACCCTATTCACAGGGGGGCAATGTCATGAAGAAGGCAAGACGACGACGAAGAATCCAAGCAAGCACGCCACATTGTTGGTAGTAGCCACGCGACCCAAACTTGTGCTTGCCCGGATTTTCGGCCGCCTGGCGCCCGCTGTTTCTTGACGCTCACCTTTGACGTTCCTCATCGTTCTTTGACTTCTAGACGTCCATAAATCACGTAACAATAGATTATCGACTTCTGCTTGTACGTTTAAATTACCTGCAACTGCATCAGATAAATCTATGCTCCTATAAACGCGACACTTCTTAAAAGAACTGACAACTGCCCATAATGTGTTTTGAGATGTTCATGAAAATGAAATGACCATGGCCCATAGGTTTTGTGTGTTCAGCTTAGAATATTGTTGATTGAGCGGGAGCAGCGCCACCCTCTCCGGGTGCACAAGAGTGCCGATTGTACACTGCCTAGTCAGCTGGTAATAAATTGTTACGCATACATAGCAATAATATAATACAGCACGCTGTTTGCGACTTAAGTACAAATTCTAATTTTAATTTGGCAAGGAAAGTGTCGAAATGCAGTAAGCGGCGTGGCCTGGCGGTGAAGTCTTGGTACTTCGGATGTAACCTATAGCATTCCGTAAGTCGATTGCTATTAAAGTGCAGCATGCTTATTGCTTAAAATGGCAGTTCGCATATGATTAAGCGTTTGCGCTTTATTCTATGCCCATTACGAAGAAAAAAGAATGCAGGCTAACGAGCGACGCTGCCTTCGCGGTGAAGAGTGAGTGGCAGAGCGGGCAGAGTTGTTGAAGGCATCGCATTGCGCATGAGGGCTGCTGTACGCGCCCGAGTTTGCTGGCTGTTGCCCCAAGATCTGTGGTCTCTGTGAGACACAAAATTCTATTAAACGAATTCCCCCATGAATGAATGGCTTCACGTGGAAGGAACCGTCTCTGGGGCTTAGATAGGGACACCGCCCATTGTTGTAAAACATAATTGAATGTTTCATAAAACACGAGTAGCAGGAACGCCGGCTTGACAGTGAAAGCATTACTTTCATAAAGTTAGTGCCGCCCTTCTCTGTTTGCCCCCAACGTCAGTGGATAATCGCTATCGCGCTCACCTATCACTTTTTCCATCATGTTTCTTGAGCACGGCAACATACTTAATGCCGATCGAAAAATTCTGAAAATGTTGCACGGTTATTTCTGCGTGTGATTGGACGCTCAGACCACTTAGCTTTCCGTTGCACTAAAGAAAGAACGGGTTCCACAAAGGTTGGTTGTCGGCCCCTTCAAACATTAAAGTGGTTGTGAGTCCCTTCAGTTGTGAAAATTTAGAAGTGGTATTACAAGTTACCGTGTTTAGAATGTTATCCTTTGGCAATTGTCGATAAAAACGAACAGTGTTTGCTGAGCCTCCTTCTCTCCTCCATGAATGCATTCTTGAGCTTTCGAGTAATCTAAATGGCAATTTGGCATCCCATAAACTCTCACACTTGTCTTGCACAATCTGTATCTCGTTACGCGAAAAATATTTTGGGGGGGGGGATTTTATTGATTAACTGAAGGCTCAGGGCCTGATGATAAAATCCTGATGGAAGAGGCACTGCAACTTCACGAACGAAAAGTTGAATTAGAATACAAACAAATCACACAGCTCATTACCGAAGTGCGTCGAAATTATTCTTACATTTCTAACGCGATCACTTGCACTACCCTGTTGTGCGAAAAAATAAGTAATGAAAGCTGGCGTATCGCTTAAGTGAGCTAAAATGCCGCGCAGAGCAGTTCGTGGCAATCTGTGATTTTTTTTTTTGCCGCTTTCACTTATTTTGGTGCCGCTCCATTACTTTTCATGGCCAAGCTGCAGAGTAACCGGAGGCAATACCAACCGTGGATCAGTCATGCCTTGCTCGCCGTTTCATTTGCCTTTTTGTTGTAGACGTTTTCAGCATTGCCCGGCCGTAACTTTGTGCTTGTTTTTGTCAGTAATTCCTTGGAAAACGCGTCTAAATTCAACATTGATGTAGTAGGCGACGACGTTGCGTCTTGTGGGTCCCTTAAGTGATGGCGTGTCGCACTGTTGCCCACATAAAGAACACTACCTTCTCGTCTTCATGGGAAGTTAAGCCTTCTCAATAACAGTCCAACCCAGACGAGTTTCTGGCGCCCCAAAAATATACAAATCCAGCATATATTTTACTAGTTATGTGACACAAAGCTTTCAGGAAGAGGTTAATACTTTATGAATACGCCCATTTCATACCTACGTCTCTGGCGTGAACTGGCAAACACGCATGTGCTCTTTCAGACTCGTACTACGCGATGGGACAACTCCTTTGTTCCCTTGTATTCCTTCATTTCTTTATATTTATTTGCTATGTACCGGCCACATCTTGGCCAACCCCCCCTTTGTGTGTATGTACCATATTATGGAAATATTATCATAATAATATACAATATATTAATATTATATAAAACAGTCGGGGAATATCTAAAAGAGGTAGTTCGCGTTTCCACCATAGAAGTATGTGTGTTAATGTGGCCTAACGGTTACGAAAGTAGCATGGAAAATGTTGGGAGGTTTTTAAAATTTTCAAAGTTCTTTTTTAATGTTTCTTTTTTTAAGAATCGGGATTTTGATTACGTGTAGACGTTGCAGTGAGGACGTTTAGGTATCATCTGTTTTATCGATGAGTAATTGCATAGCAAATAAAGCCGGGACCCTGGACAAAAATGTTTCTAGTGAAGCTGGCAGCATTGTTCCTTGCAAGTTACACAACAAAATTGCAGCCCCAGCTTCGCTTTAACATCCTTTAGTTCAAGCCCTGTTGTCGCCATTTCATGCTCTAACTCCGTGGCGCACTGTCATCAGCGCAACGATAATAAAAAGACAGAAAAAAAGAAACACTCGGGGTGTGTGGGTCGGGAAGATTAACAATACTCAGTTTCTGGCATTTTACTTGTAGGATTTATTTTCACTCGTGCACAAGTCTACTTTACTGTTTTAACTGGCGTGTGAAAGCGGATGTCGTGGCACCTCCTCAGAAAGCTTTCGTTCTTGTTCATCCTTTGTCAAAAGAGAGATTCGAGGTACTCGAACGATCTCAACAATGAGGGTGCGAATTCTCTTATTGATATCGCTCCTAGCTGAGACCCATGGAAGAGGAAACAAAGTAAAAGACAACTGATAACCGCCAATGCACATGTGCTGGTCCAAGCCATTGTTCTGTCTCCTTTCTTGCTAATGATGCACACAGTAAAAATAAGAAGGACGACGATGTGGAGTGGCGCGAAACGTAAGATAACCCATTTATTCGACAGTATGAAGCGACTGAAACAGCTGCTGTCTTAAGTGCAGGAAGTAGAAAGCGAAGTATGTGCGACAACGTTTATGAAAGTGATTACTGTCTGATTTGAGCGCGCCGATGAAGTCTTCATGCCATGCCCGAACATAAAAAGGCCAAACGGTATTGCTGTGTTTGTATTTTCGAGAGAGGCAGAAGCAGCTGCGGCCAAATTGTATTGACGAGTTTCATCTAGCTTTTGCCAGTTATTTCTCTTTTATTGCTGCTGCGTTATGTCCTTTCTGTTGTGTTTTATTTTTGTTGTCTTCAAAAAATTAAACTCGGAGAAAGAAAATGAGTGCTAGTGCTTTCTTCGCCCTTACGAACGCATGCACAAGCGCTTCTGTATGGGAACTACGGATCAATATAACAATTTCCTCCAGTATCTTTTAGCGGAGCTACATTTTGCGTTTGTCAGCGTGATCTTTTTTATCAGCGCTAGCTTCGGCATTATGATTTTGCTCGTCATTTCTCTGCCACACTTTTGTGGACTTCGTTTAACCAGTCACAGGCACTTCTGATTACAGAAATACCAGCCTTTCGACTTCTGACACTTAAAGAGAGCGGGGGCTGTTGATAACTTAGAGGGATAAAAGGAATAAAAGCAATGATGCGTCCCGGAAAAGAAAACCAATAACTGAAAAGCACACTTCATTTCTTCCCACGAAGACCGGCTTATAAGTTCAGCGGGCATTTATTTTTGCATGCTAGCTTCTGCAGCACGATAACGTCATACTACAAAAGGCTGCATACTTACATGACAAAAGGGGAACTCTTAAAAGTTATTGGCAGCAGATGTCGGGCGATGAATCCTCTGGTGCATATTATCCATGCCCTTTCAGCAGGCTCATGCAAAAAAATGGACTGTCTTGCCTAGTGCAATAAAAAAAGAATACTGAGGAGCGTAGTTGCATAGTGCAACCAAAAGCAGGCACCCTCTTATGGAGTATTCTGTGCCCGGAATTACTTTCCCTGTATTGCTATCCATACTACATTTCAATAAAATTCAGTGCGCTTTTGCTGGTGTAACTGTGTAAATGGCTCCATTCATCACGCGAGCAGTTAACCTGACGGAGTTGCAGCTTTGACTTAATGGTGAATGGTTTACGACACGTTGCAAATCACCTAAAGAACTGTTCGCTGTAGAATATACATTACAACATACATATACAAAATTCTGCAATATTTTGAAATATAGTAATTTCTGTTATTGGTTCTTACTGTGTATATATATATATATATATATATATATATATATATATATATATATATATATATATATATATATATATATATATATATATGTTAAGCACACGGAGAGTACTTCCCGCTCTGTCTTTTCTAATTTACGATTAGTGTTCGAAAACTGTCAAGAAATGGGGCTTCATAATAACTATATCTTCTCGAGCATTATATTAAGCAACAACGTAATGATGGTCGGATCGGAAAGCGCGTATTTATTTTCACCTTTGAGGGCTTCTGGCTTTAATGACTCCCTTCGAAATTACCACGCAGTGTAGGAAGCTACGCTAATGCGCAGCTTTTGGTCGCACAACGCACGTATATATACTTTTCCTCGTAGGTTTTCCTTATCTGATTAGCCTCGTTGGTCGTGTCGAAGTTTGTGTTCTTGCCACGCTTTGCGGTGGTCAGAACACCACGATACAACGTCGTACACACGTTGTGAAAACTCCTGTGAAATGTGACAGTGCGCTATGGTGATTCAGTATACACTCGTCGGCATCAGTGACAACACTTTAAGTATACATGCATATGACACGTTCAGGGCCTTGTTTTTCTCTGCGTCAAGTTTTCAACAAAGCTATGTAGAAAGCGGATGAAGGGACAGCCACTGCCGTTGGTCAATTAGTGTGCCATTGCGCGCGTCATGCGTAGAATGTGAGTTCGGCTAACACTGGCGGCAAGTTCACTTTGCTTGCACTTTGTCTTCTATTTTTCTTTTTTATTGTGGATTTTAAATTGCAGAACAGTTCTTTATTTTCATGATTTCTAATGTATGCTGGCCGGCTTCGTATGATTGTTAATTACAAAAAATCTTGCCCCTCTATCCTCCTCGTTTCTTCTGAAAAAAAAGAATATACTGAGACTCTAGACATCAGTTTGAATCATGAGAGTCGCTACTTTTGGATGAGGTTAAGAATAATGAAGCAGTACCTGAATTTTCTTCTAGAGAAACGCAAATATACTTCTGGCAGACATTCTGGCAGCGTAAGATAATTTAGCATTCTTTTTTTTTTTCGTTAGTCTATGACTTTAGATGAACGATGATCTGCCCGTGCCTGTTGCTAATTACACATTGTAGCGTGAAAAAAAAAGAAACCAGGCAAACGTTGTTTACGCGCCAGCCAACTTATACCTAATAAATGACGATCGAACTAGCCCAAACAAAAAATTTCCTTCTTTCTTTCCTTCTTTCTTTCTTTAAAGACCCCACACGGGGGTATTACTTAACGGGTGCGATTGCAACAATACTTAAAGCAATATTAGTTAAGGTGAGACAATCGATGACTCTTCTTCCGAGAATGCAGATGAACTGATGATGACAGCCATTTCATAAGGCCGTTCCAGTCTACAACTACACGAGGGAAAAACGAGGATGAAAAAGTGACAGTGCGCGTTTGGGGTGAGCGACAGTTCATGAAACGTTATGTTTGTGCTGGCGGTGAAATGTATGGTGCGATGGCGGGCGGTCTGTAAAAAAAAATTGTGAAATTATGATAAGCTGGCGATGCGACAGCGATAAGAGAGAGTTGGTAAATTGGGTGTCTGCTTTTAGGAGTGATGCGCCGATGTCGTAAGAATATGTTGAGTGAATGAACCTAGCAGTGCGATTCTGTACGGCTTGAAGGGCGTTAAGAAGGTAAATTTCATGCGGGTACGAGATAGCAGAAGCGTATTAAAGTTTAGGTCTGATGAACGATTTGTATGCTAGTATTTTTATGTGGGGAGGAGCTTTTTGTAAGTGGCGTTTAAAAAAACCGAACTTTTTGTTAGCAGATGTTATAACGTTATTGACATGCGAACACCAGCCAAGGTCGTGAAAAATAGTGATGCCTAAGTATTGGAAAGATTTAACGGGTTCAGTAGGCTTGTTATCTATTACATAAGAGAATGCGAGAGGATTCCGACGGTGGGTTACTGACATTGCTTTGCATTTAGAAGGACTTAGTAGTATTAGCCAGTCGCCCCACCAATTTTGAATATTGTTTAGGTCGTTCTGAAGCAATACTTGGTCACTCGTGTTAGTTATTGTGCGGTAGACAACACAATCATCAGCAAATAAGTGGATGTGACTAGAGAAATTAAGTGGTAGATCATTATTATATATTAAAAAAGGAGGGTTCCTAGCAAAGAGCCCTGTGGAACGCCTGATGTTACAGGAAGCGGGTTAGAAGCACTATTATTGATTTGCACAAACTGTGAGCGATTAGTAAGAAATCCTTGTACCTGTCTTAGAACGTCAGCGTGAACATTCAACTGTGAAAGTTTTAGAAGCAGGCGTTGATGAGCTAGTTTGTCAAAGGCTTTTGCGAAATCGAGGAAAATTGCATCAGTCTGTGTATTAGTATCGAGGTTTGAATGCAGATCATGAAGAAAGATGGTCAACTGGGCTTCACAAGAAAATCCCTTGCGGTAACCGTGCTGTGATGAATGAAAAGGTCGTTTGAGTCAAGAAAGTCCATTAATTATGAGAAAATGGCATGTTCCATGATTTTGCAAGGGACGCTTGTTATGGTAATCGGGCGGTAGTTTAGAGGTGAGTTCTTATTACTTCATTTGTAGACCGAAACGCCCTTGCCCACTTTCCATTCGATCGGTAGATTACCTGTGGTTAATGATTGTGAAAACAGCAAGCTTAAAAAAGAAGCAGAAATGATTTTGGTGTTTTTTAGGAGTTCTGAAGTAATTTTGTCAGGGCCAACAGACGATGACACCTTGAGGATTTCTATTACGCTGCAGATACCATTTAATGAAAAAATGATGGCGGGCCTCACATGGAAGGAGCAGGAATGCTTTGAATGTGCGTATTGAATTCCATGGTGAAAACTGAAGAAAATGCTGTGTTGAAAATGATAGCGCAGTCAGCGTCTGATAAAGGATCACCCATTTCATTTGGGATGCTGCTAGTACGGGGTTGTGTGGGGATTAATGACCTGGCAAAATTTTTTCAGGTTATCAGTTATCATGCGGATAAGGTCGTTATGATAAAACGAGTGTTTATGTCTGCGGACAGCGCCAAAATAGACAAGCTCAGACTCGTAGTATCTTTCCCAGGCGGCGGCACTTGATATCATTATTGCGGATCGATAAAGACGTCTCTTATTGTTCTAGAGAGTTTTAGGTGTTTTACTAAACCATGGCTGATGTCGGTTAGCGCGAACGGTTATAGCTGCAAGGTACTTCTCTGCTAGGGCGTTAAGTTTATTCTGAAAGAGAGACCAGTTGTTTTCCACAGAGCGCAAATGAAAACTTGATTCGAAATTTTCATGAAAGTCGTGTAGTTCTTGGTTTAATGCCGCGTAGTTGCCTTTGCTATAAAGGCAGATGCCCTTTTTGTAAGAACGGCGTAAGCTGGGAATAAAGGTCAAGGTGGCATTGATTACTTTACGATCACTAATTTCGCGGAAGTAGTTAATGACTGACAGACTTTCGGGATACAATGCTTAGTGTCAGATCTGAAATGTTCTCAGTAGCCTGTGTTACACGTGTTGGCTTAGTCACTAATATCGTTAAGTTAAAATTAAAGCAAACGTCAAGGAAGTCCTTAGCACCGGCTTGGATTGAACGTAGTTGCGCAGAAAACCAGTCATTGTTTGGATAGTTGAAATCTCCGAAGAGCAAGAGACATGCATTCGAGTACTTTTTCAGTACTATTACAAATAAGAGGCTTCCAGTAAGACATTTCTACGTTGCTGCTGTTTAATCCTAGAGAACTCGCACCTAGAGAATGTCTTCGCACCGCACGCCTCTGGTATTCTCACATGGGTCGCCGCCCTTTACTTTTGCTAGGGTTCTGCATATTGTATTTCGCACTCTTCTGCCGAAACGGCAGCGGGACCTTCTTCCCTTTTTTTTTCTTTTCTCCTCTTGTTTTATTGATATTTTTTTCAAGTGTTATCCCAGATTTATTTCCTTTTTCTTTTTGTTAGCCGAGCGCTGGAGGTGGCGTCACGAGAAAAGTACGCGGGTCAACGTTTCGAAATATAGTGCTCGTCGTTTGCCGCAGGCCGATAACTTGGCGGCGCCAGCATTCAATAAATGTGAAACGACACGTGGTGTCTGAAAAAAAGAACTGGCTTGCCGCCGAAGTACAGGTGCTTTTTTCCTTCATGCCGCTGTACTTTCAAAACAGTTTTCGTACCCCCGAAGGAGATTGTTCTCAAAAATCTATTGTACGTATCGATGACGCACACGCACACACACGCACACGCACACACACGCACACACGCACGCACACACACACGCACGCACACACGCACACACGCACGCACACACACACGCACGCACACGCGCACACACGCACACACGCACGCACGCACGCACGCACACGCACACACACGCACACACACACACACACACACACACACGCACGCACGCGCACACGCACGCACGCACGCGCACACGCACGCACACACACACACACACGCGCGCGCACACGCACGCGCACACGCACACGCACACGCACACGCACACACACACGCACACACGCACACACGCACACGCACACACGCACACGCACACGCACGCGCACACGCGCACACGCACACGCACACGCGCACGCGCACACGCACACACACGCGCACACACACGCGCACACGCACACGCACACGCACACGCGCACACGCACACGCACACGCACACGCACACGCACACACACACAAGCGCGCGTAAGTTCATTTTGTACTAGCCACATGTCTTTTCCATTTCCTTCTTTCTCACTTCTCTTCTTTTGAGGCGTTCCGCATTTTATACAAAACTTGGTACGAATCCGAGGCACGGCACGTCAAGGTCCCTTTTCGATACAAGAAAGCCTCAGTCTTTCTATCTTCCTTATGCGCACAAGGTGGGAAGATGCTTCTTGAGGGAAGATGATTGCAGAAACAACAACGTGCCGAGGTTCTTGCGGACGGTGTTGAATCGCAGATAGGAGACATTGGTTGAACCCGCCCCCCCCCCCCCCCCCATTAGGAGCCTGTAAAAGATGACGTGCCAGCTTCTCGACCTCGCATTTCAATATTTACAGCGCAGTGACTTCGGGTAAATTCCTGCTAATTCGTGAAAGGTAGGCAAACGCTGAAACGAAAGTATGTGAAATATGCTTATAGTGGGCTGTCTGTATAACCAAATTGAATAACAGAATGACGTCTCAATGCAGTGATCGCACGAGTTCGCAGCGACGGACCGCACATTTGCATGCATGTTCGAGCACAATATTTCACCCTCTCTGCAAGCGCGTTTTCATACTGTGCCGTGAGCTTTCAGCCGCAGCGTATGCGCATTTTACAGTGCACAAGTAACCATTGTCGCGGGCACGCTTTTAGAGCTGTTAAAAATAATCGCGGTATAACTAGGGACGTCGACGCCTAAAGCGACTTGTGATGTGCCATCGCGACGATCCGATCTTTCTTTTTTTTCGTTTGTTTGGGATCCTTGGACGTTTCAATACCATTACTTCTCAAGCTACATCGCATAGACGGTTATCCGTCTGCGCATTGAGCAATTTTTCGCTACTTGTTTTTCTTAATCCAGCGTACATTCATTGTTTGGTGCTAACACAAACATGCGCATATGTCTTGCCTTTCTCTAAGGGCTTCTTACCGTTCCCTTTCTATTCCAGTGAACTTGCCAGTACCTATCATCATCATGTTCATGGACCGAAGTTTCGTGACATTAGCCGGGCTGCGCGCGCGGGCGAGCGTCTCGGTGCGTGCTCTCAGCTGCTCACTGAACATTGCAGTCCCGACGCCGTATCAGAAATCTTCCTTGCGGAAGTGCTTGCTGCACACCCGAGTTGTAGCCGATGGCTGCGTGTCGCTTCTAAGTTTCGCGTTCCAAGCTTTACGCAGCTTCTTGTCTCACGGCTACGTGTAAAGGTTGACACCGGGCTCCGTTGCGTATACGTCGGGCACTACGATGTCAAGCAGTAGCCTACCATGTTGGACGCCTTCACGGGCAGCCACTACCTATTATAGTGCTTCAAAGTGTTGTCAGACACCCGAACGGGGGAATACTGCTCACTTAATTAGAATCGCAGTGCAGGTGGGACTTTTAACTTTCGTTTTCAGCTTTATTCGGCGCGTCCGCAGCTGCCCAAGTGACCGCTGTGTCCATGTGATCCCCCACATACCACGTCATGCCGAAGGGGGGGGGGGGGCAGCTTTTCCAGTGGTGGAGCTCGCCTCCAATGTACAGGATATACCATAAAGAAAGCGATGTCATAAATGGAAACTGCGGTGGCATCTCTTGCTCTTAGTTACATAATAATATATCGCGAAATATGCGTCAATAGCGGGTAGGAATGAACAATAAATAAAACATTTTCTAATGTTAAAGTAATTATACCTTTTGCAACACATAATAAAATGAAAAACTGTAGATTATAAACAAAAGGAAATTACACCGAAGAAGAGATGAAGTTCACAACTTTCAATTTACCCTAGCATTTGAAGATATCGTTTACCTTGACAGGGCACGACGTTTCAGTCTATGGAGTAAAACTCAGCGTAGCTGGGACGATGAAGTGTGCCTTGAAAAATAAGAATACGTGCACGGCAAACATAGAGAGCTTTATTTAGGCTTGCACTTTATTTAGGACCAATGGGAAAGAATTGGAGGACGCTTCAGCTTCGCCTTCAAGAGTGGAAAGCGATAGCGTTATCGCACCGCGTTCGCACCGCCCACTCATTCGCTAGGCATGCTCTTGAGTCACACAAAGACAGTTTTCATATACAACACTTCTAAGCATAGAGTTTCCTACAAAATTACTAGAGGGAACTCTGGCGCTGCAGTCGTTGTCCTACCATGGGAATGATGGGAAGTACATGGATTTGTCTGATCTTCGTGCTTGTGGATTCAGACGTTCTTGTGGCTTTGTATATTACGCTATATAAATCTTATTGTCGTATATTTCAGCGCAATCTATATTCTTCGAAGTGTGGAAGACGCCGGGGAACGCGTACAATTGCTATTAATTGCAATGATTGAGCTTGTTTATGTGCCCAAATCGAAACGCACCAAGCGTCTCAAAGCACTGGCATGCCCGCGATAAATTCATAAGTCCGTTTCATTCGCTTGTCGATACATGCATCCGTGGCTTAATCAACTCTGCCTCTGGACAGGGACGCGTTCGGACGCAAGATGTCGAGCTCTGCAAGAGCGGTTTCAGCGGCCGCGTCTGGCCGTGGTAACGGGTCTTCTGTCGCCCCACCGGGCTATCGGTATGCATAGAGTTTCCTACAAAATTACTAGAGGGAACTGTGGCGCTAGTGTCTACGTGAGCTACAATGGGAGCGGTTGTCCTAGCATGGGAATTATGGGAAGTACATGGATTTGCCTAAACTTCGTCCTTCCGGCTTCAAACGGCTTTGTAGCTTTGCAAATTGATCGTATTGAGCAACATATTGCTTAGTGAATGCGACAATTCACAATTATTATGTAAAAATACTGAAATTAATTGACAGCACGCGCTTAGAAAAATGCGAACGCCAAAAGATTAGGAGAAAAAAGCTTGTAGTACCAGTGTTGCCTTTGTGACTGGTAACTAGATTTAGCAAGAATTTGAAAAATGCAGTGCCAGATAGAAATTATTTTTCAAATATGACGCTTCATTTTTGTAAGTGATGGTGCCGTACTAGTGTGCTTAAGCAGGTAAGAGAGCATAAACACATCATTAGTAACTAATGAGTACGCGTTTGCTTATTTTTGCGCAGGCCAAGTGGGCTACTACATATTTATGGACTATGGCTCACAGCTTTGGGGGAAAGGAGGGGTGGAAAGGGACGATGGAAATGATGGGAATAGGCAATATTTCCGTTTCGCTAGTTTCGTTCGACGTATAAAAGATTGTGCTAATAAAGTTGTGAAGTGAGCACCTCTGCTATTATGCAGTGGTGTGAGTCACACGAGATGCATTTAATAAATTATGCTGAAAGGCTTCGTTACCCAGTCCGCGAAAAATGCCGTACACACAACAGTCTACGGTACGGACAGCCTTGTTCTTGTAGAGGATGGCTTGTAGTCCGTGAGACTCTATGCGTGACATCAGCCACACAGTTTCTGTCATCGCCGAGGCGAAAACAAAGCACAGCAGAAGCCTTCCGCTGCGCTTTGCGAACAACGCTTACATGCTGCACAAAATTAAGAACACAATTGCACTGACTTGGGCCCGTCAACATCATAAATTAATCGTGTCGCCAAATATAAACAAAACAGAACCAAACGACACACGTCCGCCTTTTCAAGCCAGCGATTAAAAAATTAACGCCCCGAGCATTGTGGAGGCTCTCAGTGACGCTGGTACCGCCGTTCGTTGCTCGCTCATAGATCGTTCGGTCATCCCAGTCACGCCACTACGGCAGTTACAGCTTTTGAGCTCACCGCTTTCAATACGTTCACAATCAGCCGAGACGGGCCGACGCTGTAACCGAAAAGATGCCGAAAGAAAAGCATAGAGTAGTGTAGTCAGTATGGTAACTCTACGATGAAAAGCCCAGAAAGAGCTATAAACGAAGCCACAAGTACGTTTAAAGCCACAAGCACGAAGATCAGACAAATCCATGTACTTCCCATCATTCCCATGGTAGGACAACGACTGCAGCGCCAGAGTTCCCTCTAGTAATTTTGTAGGAAACTCTATGTCGGTATGTACTACCGACTTTGCCATCAGGCGAAACTATGAAGGAGCGTCTGTACTTACATTGTGACGTTGCCGGGAGACCACACCGCCTCGAAGACTTCCGTGATCCGCTGCAAGAACTCGGTGTATTGAAAGAGGTGACCGGTATTGGGCCCTTCCAAATGACGCATGTGTGGCTCATCAAGCTACGAACTCCAGAGGTGAAGGAAGTGCTGGTTAGAGCGGGAGGCCTGGAGGTAAAAGGGCGCTTTTGCGCCGTCATTGACCCAGTGCAACAAGACATCACACTTAAAGTGCACTGGGTTCCATTCCACGTTACCGGGGAAGCATTGAAGAAGGCTTTCGACCACTATGGCGAAGGGAAAGAAGTAAGACAAGAAGATTGGAAAGTGAGGGGCTTCGAGCAAGCCGAGTCTACCACGCGTATTGTGCGGATGACGCTCCGAGAGAACTTAACACCGGACGCTCTGCCCCATTTGTTCAAGATCTTTGGTGGCTCTGTGCTGGTTGTCGTTCCCGGGAGAGCTCCGATTTGCCTGCGGTGTCGACGCAAAGGACACATTAGAAGAGACTGCAGAGTGCCAAGGTGTTCTGAGTGCCGGGAATTCGGCCATGAAGCACTTGATTGCGTACGTACGTATGCAAGAGTTACTGGCAGCACGCAACCCGACGACGAAGGTCTCGAATTGATGGAAGAGGAGGTAACGGAGAAACTGACAGCGTCCTCGGAAACGCCGGTTCAACAGGTGGGAAGTGTCGCAAAAAAGGTGGCAATGCCATCTGCGTCGACACAGGACGCCACAGCAGGAAGAAAGCAGAGAGAAAGAAGAAGGAATGAAGAAGAGAAGACACCGCCTGTGCCCGCAGAAACGGACCACGGGTGTGACGCGTTTAACGTGGAGATGGACGCGGAGCCAGAGACGCCATATGAGACGCCGGATGAGATGGTCACTGAGGAGCCAGCCGTGCCTTCCAAGAGGCACCGAAGCGATGCTCCAGAAGAGGAGACGCCGGCTGACAGTGTTCAGCGCCTGGAGCCGCAGTGGATGGTGGTCCGGTCGACGCGGGCCAAGAAAGGGAAGTCCGGCCCACCGCAACGGTCAGCGTCGCTCACCCGAGAAGGGCAGGCGACGCAGTGACCAACGCGACTGGTGTCGCGGGTGCCCGTTGAAGCTGTCGTGCCGACAGGGACGCTCAGTTTGTGAGGGTTGCTATTTGCTGGGGGCCTTACTGTTGTTTTGCTCTTGCTCTTTGAAATGGCTATGTCGTTAGCTCCATTGCGCGTGGGAACCCTCAACGTTAGAGGTTTTAGGGCGAGACGGCGGCAGCGTCAGCTCCGACGCGTAATGTTGGAAGAAGATTTAGATATATTGGCGATTCAAGAGACTAAAATAGAGAGTGAGAGTCAGACTGATATTATGGTTGCACAGTTTAGTGACCGCTATACTGTATGCGTTAGTCATGCTGTTGGCACAACGGCCGGTTGCTGTATGTTTATTAAGAAAGGTTTGGATATAGTTGAGGAAACAGTTATAAGTTGTCAGGGTGGTCGATTCGTGCTGTGCAATTTTGTATATTGCAACATAAAATACCGAATATTATGTGTGTATGCACCAACGAAAGTGAATGACCGGCTAAGTTTCTTTCAAGAAATATCGCACTATCTGAATACAGACAGATGTTTGATAGTGTTAGGAGATTTCAATTGCGTTTTGAGCTCGGACGATCGTTCGAGTGATGGATACTGGGCTGATAAGAGCGTTGTCTTTCTGAGGGGGGCCATTGGAAGAGCTCTGTTGGAAGACATTGCACAATACGCGAAAGAAGGCAATAAGCGGCATTATACTCATTTTCAAGGCAATAGCCATGCAAGGTTAGACAGAGCTTATCTCTCGCAAGAAATCGCCACAATGTGCGATGACTACAAGGTGCTGAACATAACATTTAGCTACCATTGTTTAGTAGCCTTCACGATAGGGAAAAAGATCACCGCAAAACCTAGAATGAAATGGGAAACATGGAAATTAAACGCGAAACTCTTAAAGGACGACCAATTTCTAGAAAGTGTACGCACAGAAATTGCCAAAGCAAATAATGACTGTGAAAAAGGATGGGGTGAGCGATGGGAGCGATTTAAAGAAGTCGTAAAAATGAATGCCATAGAGCGAGCAGTAGAAATACGTTTTAAAGAGCGCCAAGAGGAAAATAACCTTAAAAAAATGCTTCAGGAATTTGTGGATGCCGAAACTGCAGCGCCAGGCACCTTTATGGAAGAAATAAGGGAAACAAAGAGTAAAATTGAGGCTATCGACACGGAAAAATACCGTGGCGCACTTATTCGCGCACGAATGGGAAAGATCTTGGCTGATGAAATGCCAACAAAGCGTGCATTAGGAACTGAGAAAAAGTATGCGAGGAGAAACGAAATAGTTGAGATTGAATACAAAGGGAAAATATCTAGAGATGCCGAAGAAATCAATTATGCGTTTACGGAATATTACAGGGAGCTCTTCAAGTGTAGAATACCGAGCAAGGCTGGATATGAAAGCCATTTTCTAACCACTCTACCTAGGTTAGACGCCGAAGAAACAGATAGATTATCAGAAGATATCACAGCAAAGGAGATCGAAACGGCCATTGAAGACCTTAACCCTGGAAAATCGCCAGGACCTGATGGCCTAACAGCAGTTTTTTACAAAGCCTTGCCCGAAGATAGCCATCTTATTAGAGCGTGTTTTTATGGAGGCGTATCAAAAAGGTCGTTTGCCACCGTCCTTTAAAAGGGCGTATACAGTCTTGATACCAAAAAGCGATGACGCAAATAAACTTAACAAAGTAACAGGCTACAGGCCAATTACGCTGACAAACGTAGATTATAAAGTTTTAATGAAGATATTTGCGCGGAGACTACAAGGGGTTATTGGCGCTATAGTAGGACCGCATCAGACCTGCGGGATAAGAGGGAGGTCTATATTTACTAATATCCATGTGGCTCGCAGCATTCTTGAAACTTGTGATGCAGATTTTAGGAAAGTCGCTATGTTACAAATTGATCTAGAAAAGGCGTTTGACAGAGTATGTCACAATCTCCTGTTTACAATTCTTGGCTATGTCGGTGTTGGATCACTGATAACAGAGGGAGTTAAAATGGCATACAATAATTGTACAACTAACCTCATTGTCAACCATAAGCTAACTGAAAGGATTGAAGTGCGTTCCTCTGTTCGTCAGGGGTGCCCCCTGTCACCTCTTTTGTTCGCAATATATCTAGAGGCTCTCTGTAAAAGAATTATTGATAGTCCGGATGTGCGAGGATTCAACCTAGAAGGATGTGAGGTACGTTTATTAGCTTACGCGGATGATGTTGTTGTTTTCTGTGACGATAAGGAGAGTGTTCGAGCTACCATGACAATTATGCGTGAGTTTTGTGACATGACGGACAGCAATATAAACCTGAATAAGTGTGTCGGCTTGTGGCACGGCCGGTGGCAAACAACGCCGCGCGTTTTTGAAGGTATGCAGTGGAAGCTCACGCCTGGGATTTTTCTTGGTGTACCACTAGGCACACATCGAGACACTAAAGACTTATGGAATGGCAAAGTGCAGGAATTAAAAGCTCAAACTGATAAGTGGGCCGGACGTGACCTCTCTATATTTGCACGTGCGGCCATCTGCAGAATCTTCTTGGTGAGCAAGCTGTGGTATCTCATGCAAGTCCTGAGTTGTTCCCGATTCAACCTCAAGAAATTCCATAGAGTATTTGCTGTTTTTGTGTGGCAGTCTGAATATGAAAGAACAAGCAGGAACAACTTGTTTCGCAAGTTGGGTCAGGGGGGCTTGTCATTACCAAATTTATACTTAAAGCAACTGATTTCTAGATTTTTGTTCTTACGAGACACGACAAATCCTTTCTTACGAACAGTTATTCAAGTCAGATTGAGCAATGTCTTACCTAACTTTGTTGTCTCGATGAGGGAGGGTGGGTGTTACGCAACGAGTAAATTTCTACGTGAGGTGGTCGTAGCATTTAGATTTTTAAACCACCACTTTTCCATAGAATATTTGGCTGCAGTCAGTCGTAAGCGGATAAGCTCGGATTTGATAGATATTATGTTCCCAGAACCCTTATATCGATTAATGTACCGCGAAGGCCACGGGAAAGATGTCCTAAGACGTGTGAAACGAATGATTGTACCAGGGGGAGTGAAAACATTCTTTTTTAAACTACATACTAATACCTTGCCTGTAAAAAACATGGCTAGAAGAAAGAGGGGACTATTTACCATGGGGGACTAACTGTTTGACTTGCAAGAAACCAGAAACTATAGAACACGTTTTTCTGGACTATTGGAGTGCGGTCTTCTTTTGGGATATTATGCAAAGAACTATTAAAAAAGAATTGCCGTTAACAGCGCATGGTGTCCGTTACCTATCCACAGTGCAAGACAGTATACCTTATGACATGTTCTTTCTTCTCGGCCTTCACAGTATCTGGAGAAACCGCATGGCTGTAAGGAATTGTGATATAAATGTGAGAACAGTAAACTCGTATTTTGCTGAGAATATCAGTAAACTGCGGGAAGTTTTTCAGAAGTTAGCGTATGACGATGACCTGTTATCATTGATGGATGCCCTTGCCAAAATGAAAGTTTTGTAATCTCAACCGCAAGCTTCAAGCGCAGCGGTGGGAAAGTGAATATTGTCAGATGGTGGGAGCAGTATGTATTGATGTATTTGTTGAATGTCTGGAAATAAAGAAAAAAAATGCATCCGTGGCTTAATGGTTTCAATATCAGGCTTCTGTACTAGAGTCCCTGTGTTCGAATCCTGCAGTCGGGCAATTTTAATGATGTTTATTTAATTATTTATTACGCAATAAACTGTTGAAAATGACGAGTTTACTAAGTCACAAAGCCGTTTGAAGCCAAAAAGGACGAAGTTTAGGCAAATCCATGTACTTCCCATAATTCCCATGCTGGGACAACCGCTCCCATTGTAGCTCACGTAGACACTAGCGCCAGAGTTCCCTCTCGTAATCTTGTAGGAAACTCTATGCTTCTAAGCCCACAGCACAACTTTTTTTTTTCAAATTATTTGTTCCAGGAGCACCACGCAGACGTATCACTCCTCGCCAGCAGCAAGGCGCACATCACGGGCGACGCTTTCTCACGAGACGCGCTACGGCGCAGCGATCACGTGAGAGGCGTCCCGCATAGGACGCTGCACCTAGGAATCGCGCTGTGAGCGGAAAGAAGAGCCGCGTCGCCTAAACACGAGGGTTCGAGTGACGCACGCTGGAAGTTGGAAGGGGAGAGAACGATAACACTGATTAAACACAAGGGTATTGGGGCATCCTTGCACCGGAACCCGCACCGCCCCAATGCATGGCCCCAATGCTCCAAAGACGAAAGGGAGAAGCGGGCGAGTGGCGCGCCAGCTGTCGGGGCAGCGCCGTACATTGCGAGCAGGGGGTCTTCTGCATTTGCCGCAAGATGGCTCTGCGTGTGCGCCAAGCGCAGAAGAAACGTAGCGGTAACGTACTTCGCTACTCGTTTAACTGCGACTTATGTAATTTACATGCGCATAATTACCAATATACGCCGCAGTATAACTTTCTACGGCACTTTTCCAAGGCAACACCGCATTCACTAGAGGCGCTTTTGTCCCGTTTGAACCATTTAACCGTTCAAAAATAGAGTAAAAAATGAGGCGATTGCCATTTCATGTGAGCTGTCTCAAAGAAAAAAAGTTGAAAAGCATTACCTTCATGATCTACTTCACAAGCTGCACGCTTTCGAAAGCCAGGAACCAGGGTTGTATAGCGATGAAATAAACACAGTTCGCGCACAAATACAGAAATATGAGACGGAAGTGTACAAAGGAGCGATGGTTCGTTCACGCACAACTCGCTTCACAGAGGAACAGCCCACAAAAAGGGCTCTCGGTGATGAGAAGCGATATGCGCTTTCCAAGCAAATATTAGAAATTGAGTCTGGTGGGTCTATATACACAGACACGTCCCAAATAATAAGCATATTCGAAGCTCACTATAAAGATCTTTTCGCTGCAGTTAAGCCTCAAAATGGATACGAAGAAAACGCTGATCAGTTTATTTCGCTTATGCCACTCTTAGAAGAAGATGATCGACTCAGCGTTGATGTGCCAATAACTCGAGAAGAAATTAATTTTGCCGTCGAAACGCTGCAGAAGAACAAGACGCCTGGTCCTGATGGCCTTAGTGCTGAATTTTATATAAAATTTCAGAATTCCTGTGTCCTTTTCTGCAGCAGCTTTTCGAGGCAGCCTATGAATATGGTGAGCTTCCTCCATCTTTCTATCAGGGCAACACAACCTTAATACCAAAAAGCACTGATGATGAAACGATAAAGAGAGTAAACGGATATAGGCCGATATCATTATGTAACGTGGATTACAAAATATTTGCAAAAATACTGACAAATAGATTGCAGACAGTCATTACTAAATTAGTAGGTGATCATCAAACATGCGGAATTCGAGGCCGCTCTATACAGACAAATGTTCATATCGCACGTTCAGTCCTTGAGTGCATAGAGGGTAGTACGGATCAAGTAGCTCTTCTCCAGATTGACCTCGCCAAAGCCTTTGATAAGGTTCAACACGAATTTTTATTCCAACTACTGCGACACCTTCAGTTAGGGGATGTATTATACAATGGTATAACACTTTGTTATAAACACTGCACTACAAAGTTAATTGTGAACCGTACCCTCTCAGATATAATACAAGTACTGTCATCCGTTCGTCAAGGTTGTCCGCTCTCGCCTTTACTCTTCGCCATATACTTAGAACTGCTTTGCTTAAGCGTGCTTTGCGACTCGAGCATTAAAGGATATATGTATGCCGATGAGGAAATTAAAGTGCTAGCTTATGCAGATGAGATTGCCTTCTTTTGCGTCGATAAGCCAAGTATTACCAAGGCAATAAACGCTACCCTGCGTTTCTGTGAGACTGCAGGAGCTACTGTAAATTTTGATAAAAGTAGAGGCTTTTGGCTAGGCATGTGGGCGCTCACTCCCTCTGCATTCGCGAATATTCATTGGAATCAGTCTCCGTTGCGATATCTTGGAGTACCTCTCGATAACTTCCGTAATAGTGGACCTCAATGGGCGTCCACGGTAACCACTATCCGTCGAAAGGTGACAACCTGGCAAGGACGTGATCTCTCCATTTTTGCGAGAGCTAAGGCATGCAATACATTTCTCGCTTCTAAGCTTCTTTATGTTCTGCAGGTCTTGCACTGCTCACGTGTCCATGTCCAGGCATTTCATAGAATATTTGCATGTTTTATTTGGCATTCATTATGGGAAGCCATGAGAAGGGACAATCTTTTTCTCTCGCTTGAAAAGGGAGGCCTGGGTCTTGTGCATTTGTTTGTGCGACAATTGGTCATGCGCTTATTTTACCTTAAAAATGTCCGTCATCCATTCCTTCTCGCAGTTAATCTAGCACGTCTTGCGTCACACGTCCCTTTTCTTTTTGTCACGACAAACTTTGCTCAAGAACTACCGTTATGGGGCTTCTTAAAGGAACTTGTCGACACTATTTCATTCTTAAAAGCCAGATTCAACCTTGAATATTTGTTTACCGTTAATCGCACGTCGCTAAATGCAGCACTTATAGATAACCTTTTCCCTGAACCTCTGTACCGAAAGCCGTATCTGTCTCTATTTGGTCAAGATGTTCTTTGCCGTGTCCGTGGAATGTGCATTGCGCCAGCAGCGAAAACGTTTTTCTTTAAGCTGCACACCTCCACACTGCCAGTTAAAACGTGGCTTCAGGAAAAAGGACTGTATGTACCCTGGAATACAAATTGTAGGCTTTGCAATCAACCCGAGACAATAGAACATTGCTTTATACTTTGTCGTGACGCATTTCTTTTTTTGAGACATTTTACAAAGAACTATCAAAAAAGACTTTCCTCTCACATGTTATGGTATCCGGTTCCTTCCTTTCAAAAAGACAGCCAGTAATACACCATATGATTTGTTTATGTTAATAGGACTTTATTCATTATGGAGAAGTCGAATGATCGACAGACATGCCGAGCCACCTCGCTCGACAAGGTCTATCTTCCGAAAAGAGACTGCTCAAGTCCGGAGTGTAGTGGCTACATATGATCCCGTCCCTGAATGGATTTCGCGTCTGGACGCTTGTGTTTGTTTACCAGAATTTTGAACTGTCATTGGACTGTATACTTTCTGTGAATTTGTTTCTCTTGCATGATCGTATGTAATGTAACTGCATCGGTTTGACAGTAACGATAATTCCATGCAATAAAGAAAAAAAAAGAACTCATGGCTGATTGGTAGCGTCTCTGTCTCACACTCCGGAGACCCTGGTTCGATTCCTACCTAGCCCATCTTGCAATTCTTTTTTATGAATTGCCTTCCGAGATTTTTGCTCACGGCAAATGCTGCCAGCCCCGACGACACCGGCTTTTCTGCGACACGAGCTCCTTAACGCTGTCTCCTTAAAACAGACACCTGTTGATTCAATATTATCCTGCTAATAATGGTTTCCAACAAACGTTAACAGAAATTATCCTTTCTTCAGGCCTCCAAGACATCTGCAAGTTGGATATTCATTACTCCTATACGTAAGAGCGGCCTTCGGGGAAAGGCTGCATCCAATTAAACAGTTCGGACAAGCACACTGACAATATTATTTTTGACTAATATAATTTATCAGAATTGCACATAAATATTTGAGCCCTGCACGCCTTTCAGAGAGGGCACTAACAGCTAGATGCTGTGTGACAAACGATTACACTGGCACGCATGCTCTATGCAGGGACTGATCTTTGTGTGTGTAACGAGGACTAACCTCCTCTTCCTGTTCCAGCCCGTCGACGGAACGATTTTTCATGACATCCACCCGTTCCAACCGCGCGGAGGTCATTAGGGCACCACACATACGAACAGCACGACAATGCATGCTGCTCGCATAAGCGTGACTAAGACAATAGAATGGGGCATAGGGAAAGCACGCTGCTAGACTCACACTGAAAAATAAATAAGGAATGTGCGACTCATTAGGACGCAGAACGTCGCTGTCTCGCCGAATCGACGACCTCGCATTTTCTCTCCGGACCCGTGTAGGGCCCATGCCACGAACAAAATACAGTCGGTCACCCGAGCAATCTGTTTTCCCGAAACGCGAGCTCTCGCTCCTCATTTGGGTGAACGCTAGCCTTCTCCGTTTTCTTTTATATATTCCTGCCGCACCTAATCTTCATTGCTATCTATACCGATCTTTGCATTTCGTTCTCTTTCTGTCCGTCTGCCCTGATTTTTTTTTTTGCCCTCCAGTCACTCCAGTCAACTATAGTTCTTGCTTTCACTTTCCCTTCCTCACACTCTCTTCCAATTTCGCGCCTCTGTCGCAAGCTGAGACAACGAGTTGCACAGCGCTGCGCAAGAAGTAACGCGCGGAAAACAGAGCCATTAGTCACCGCCTCACCAGAGTGGCGCAGGCTAAGCGCAACTGTGGTCGCGGAAGCGAATTAGAGCGGACGAATGCGTCGAGCCGCGCAGCTCGGACAAACCGTCCTCTGCGGTCGCCAGAGTGAATATCCAGTAACGACAACCCGCGAGGGGATATAAAATAAAAAGTGAGGGCGAAAAGGCCACATTGTAAACGGGCGAGATGAAAACGAACCTCTACAGGAGACAGCTGCTGCCACACACTGAATGAGTGAAGGGAAACAAACAAATAAATAACTAAAAAAGAAACATAAATGGAGGAACCATATAGATGGTGAAATCTGGGATGCAGGCGCAATCAGACTGTCCAGTCTTTCAGCTCGCAGCTGGAGCACTTCCGCGCAGAAAATGAACTCCACGTTGCTTCATGTTGTCTTCCTGGAGGAGCAACTGCGAGCTAAGCAGCTTGGCAGTGCACCAATATTTGCGCGGTTGGTTTATCTTTGTCCACACGCATTTTGAACCCTTCTCAAACCTTTAGTTTCTTCTTTTTCTTTTATTGGGTGCCGAGCGTTACTCGCTTTGCTTAAGGATGCAAGAATGACACAAAAAAAGAAAAGGTGAACAATAACAGTAAAAAAAAATTGACTGTCACTCAAGTATCTCTACGCGATTTCAGTACGGAAGCATTAGTCTAACTTAATTCCCTTTACTCCACCTTAAGTGCCATTACTTTACCTTGTTCTAACTTTAACTCAATTTACTTCGCCGTAATTCGCCTTAAATCAATATAATTCACTGTTTCTGACTTTAACTCTCGTTATTTACCAATAATTACTTATAGTTAACGTTCCTATATCCTTTACTATCGTCTGTATTACCACTGATGTCATATAGAAGGCGCTGACGACATGACCTCCGTCCCATTGGCTGCGCCGTCACGTGTACAAGGACCCACGCAATCGGTCACACGTTTACTCAGCCGGATGGCTGCGACGTGGCGTATACAAAGACGAACGCACTAGGTACCCCTTTAGTCAACCAAGGCCTTGGAGCCACTGTGGCGTCAGCGAAGCATTCTCGTCATGAACCCCAGAGGCCCAGGTTCGGTTCCCACCGAGACCAAAATGTACCACATTTTCCTTTCGAAGTCATTAATTTACACTGTTTACATGATACTTTCTGAGAAATGTGGCGTCACTCCAAAATTTTTTTTACGTGTTCTTACTGTTTGCGCCATCGGCCATTTTTGGTACCGTCTCTTTCGCATTACTAAAAGGCTTTGGACACCCTTCGTAGTCTGCTGCGTGTAGCAATCTGATATTGGTTATACACTTTGCTGGTGATGGCGTGAGAATAGAGAGCGCATGAACTGCTCCTCACCCAGAAAGCACAGACATTGTTACTAGGCTCTCTACATATACAGAGAGTCCCAACTATTATGGTCCAAGATTTAAAAATATGCAAATGCCACGTCGATGGATAGAACCAAGGTATTGGCTGCCCTCGCTTCGAGATTCTAAGATGATTTTCTGCATTTCGTCTAGCTACATAATTAGTCTTAAATGATGAGTCAACATGTCTAATATTATCATTAGATGAAAAGTGTGAATGAGGAAAATCTAGAGCAACATGAAAACTCCCAATACAATTTTCTGTTGCTCGATACGTACTACATAAAAGTGTTTTTCCTAGCGGGAAAGAAGCCCGCGAATACAAGAAAAGTGCCTCGAGCCGTCAGTCGCGCCTCAATTTTTCCATATTGCCCTAGATTTTGTAAGGGGATCTCACCCCCTGTGCCCTCTGCTTTCGCTATTTCATCTTTCGCTGGGCTCGGTCGCTCTGTTACGAAGGACACCGAGGCACGCCGACGCTGAATGCAGTGATGCGCGCCCAGGAGCTGCGCTCTGAATGTTAGCGTCGGGATCAAATTTTTGTTGTTCTTAAAACAGATCTGTTCTTAAAAGATCTTAAAAACGCGTGAAGCGGATGCCTACCTTATACAGCGCATCCTAAGGGGAAGGGTGTTGTATATGTCTGTTTTCTTGGCATGGAGGTTGCATGTGGGCGCTTCTGGTAATCGCCGGCATACGGCGACTGACATGGCAATACGTCAGGTTTGAAGTTTAGTGTTAGAAAATCAGGTCTTATGGGATTCAATGAGAAGAGTGAACAGACAGTGGCAATACAGGGCCAGGGAATACCTCGGGTAACAGGATATAGATACCTTGTTATATGGATAAACGAAGGAAATGGATATATGAAAACACAGGAAAAAACAATAACAGTGAAGGGGAAGAGAAATTCAGCCACAATTAAGCACCGAGCGCTATGAGGATACAATAGTTACGAGGTGCTCCGAGGTATGTGGAAAGGTGCAATGGTTCCAGGACTTACTTTTGGAAATGCGGTTGTTTGCTTTAAATCGGGCATACAATCAAGACTTCATGTGAACCAAAGGTCAGTGGGTCGCCTCGCATTGGGTGCTGACTGGAAGACCACAAATGAGGCTGTGCAGGGTGATATGGGCTGGGCTAATTTTGAAGTGCGGGAAGCTCGCAGTAAAATTGAGTACGAAGAACGACTGAGGAATATGGAAGAAATTAAATGGGCTGGGAAAGTGTTGAGGTATATGTACAGGAAAAACATTGATTCACAGTGGAAGAAAAAAACTAGGAAGCTTTTTAGCAAGTATGCGGCCTGTAGGGTGGGCAACACAGCAACAAAGAACGTCATGCGGAAAGTCAGAGACGCCGAAATAATCTCATGGGGGGCGGCAATGGAAAAGAAGCCTGCCAAGAGTAACTACTTGAGGAAAGAACGAAATCAGGAAAGAAACAATTTGTGATACCTCAAAGGAAAGCTCATTACTTTTCGAAGCGAGATCGGGATGCCTTAGAACAAGCACCTATAAAGCGAGATATAAGAAGGAAGAAGAAGCATGTGCTTGCTGTGGTAAAGCTAGGGAAACTATGGAGCATGCTTTATTAGAATGTGAAGACGTCTACCCAGCGGTCGATTTAGGCACCACTGGCCTCCTTGAAGCCCTTGGGTTCAGCGAGAGCAGTGGAACAGTAAACATGTAAACAGGGATTAGTAAGAGGCGATTGGAGGATTGGTGGAATAAAAGTAGGCAAACGACAAAAAACGCATACGTACACAAGCACAGTTCGCAGTAGGGGATCAGAAAATTTGGTTGTGGGAGTTCATAGTGCCTTTTTTCTTTGTTTTTTATTGTTTCCACCTAGGTAGGACATTAGGTAGTATAATAGCAAGAGCTTGGTGTTGCAACCCATCGCCCCGTTACAAAGGGGATGCTCATAACATCCATCCATTCATCCATCCGATTAGGCCACCGTGTCAGGTTTCAGGCGAGACCAGAAATGGAGGGTAGTGCTGTGCGTTCGATCGTGGTCTGTGCAGTGGCTGTGCGGGAGCTGTTAAACATATCAGTTTTATTAAATTGACAATAATTTATCTTGAAAGGGTGATGTTCCTTCAAGAAAGCTATTTGTATTCATAACATTTTATGGATGTTTGACTGTATGGACTGATTTGTTCCTTAGCACCGATTGAAAACAGGTCATTGAGTGAAAAACTGCTGCCGGGACACTGTCCGGGGGTATCAAAGAAACAATCCATCAAGGCTCTCTTCGAATACTGAGTTAACTCTGTCCTAGATTCAAGGTTGTGAACAGGCCTTTCGAAAAGCAATGTGTGTGTAAACGCATCGTACTACCTGTCCTCACCATTGCTGCTGAGTTCTCTATTTTCCTTCTCTGCGCTTTCTCCCTGAACAGAGTAGCAGGCTTCACGACTCTGCGTTTCGTCTCTAAATTCTGTCCTCTCTCTCTCTCTAGATAAAAGGTTCCTCTCCAGGATACATAGCACGTTGCAGTTGCATACTGGAAGAGGTCAGTTGCCTTGTAGGGAGCATTGTACCTGAAGCATTTTTGAAGTTGGTTCTTTAATAGCACAGATATAAATATTTAAATTGTTGTGAAACCGTGATTTCAGGATGCGAGATTTGTCTCCAACAGAGGCACTCCACTTTCCCCATCTAGCTTCCGGTAGCCAAATTCCTTCCCCGTGTTCTACGATATCTGCAGCCGGAGGATTGCGAGACGGATACTTCACGGACCCCACCTTTCCCTTTTTTTATTTCTGTCATTTGCGCTTTTGCTGCGCGGTGCACTTGCGGTTGGCGGTCTGTTGCGTTTGTGTGCTTTCGGTCAGCGCACGATTATTGCGCGCTCCACACGATAAGTAAAAGAAGGATAAAACCTTTGTTTCAGGCGATTCTTTGACTACATCCCCAGTGTTCGCGGAAACACCTTACTATCGGTAGGGTAAGTCATTGAAATACGAGCACTGACGCAAGTGAATGGGGATGAAAGACTACAATCGCGCGTTGAACACCCCACCGAAGACGGCAAATCATTTCGTTTTTTTTTTTTTTTGCACGCGTGACTTCACGGCACGGCAATAGGCAGACGACACGGAAGTGCGTCCATCTCGGTACGACGCCGTGTAAAACAAAAACTTACAGACATTCTATGTGTAGGTTTTATTATTTTCTCAGATAACCAATAACTGCTATATAGCCTTGAATATTTCTCGAAGTCACGTGTCACGTTGAGTGACATCTCAGAAATGCGAATCAAGCAGGCGCATTTGTGCACCTGACCTCTATTCTCTTTGCTGGGAACGCGGCTCTGTTGAGAAGAAGGGCTCGTGGCGTTCGGTTTGAAATTTTGTGCCGCGCAGCGGTGTAATTTATACTTTTCAGACGGGAACCTCTACGCGTATTTTATACACTGCGTTTGTCTGTATAAAATGGCCAAACCTGGTGGGCAGCTCGTTAAGTTTTGCTTCATATAAGTCCTAGTATTTGTGTTGGATCTGCATAATTATCTTGTAACTACGTGTGGCCTGAACAAACAACAGGCGCTTAGCAGTTCGGCTTAGCAACAGCGTCAAGTTCCCGTAGAAAATAAATTTCTGCTGTTTTCCTGTAAATGATTTCATTAATAAGCAAATGAACTGGAACCGGTTTTAACCGGTGTGAATCGTTATTTTTTCGCCCAGGAGTTAAACCGGAACTGAACCGTTTTTGGTGAAGAGAGACGAAAAGCGAAACGAGAGAAGTTTAGGTTGGACACTTTGGTTGCAGGTAAGCCCCCTGTGTCTGCATTTGAACTTAACGAGATACTTTTGGCATTGTTTACTCTTGATGATGGCCAGGATAATTTGGGTGATGTGGGCTAAGTATCAATTTACTTGCCTGTAATTTACTAGTGAAGTCTCTACAGGGGCAGCGATGATGAATATGAAGCCAAGTTGTATTACTAAATCACGCTTCCACAATAGCGACCCAGCCACTCCTGCTGTCAGTTGAGGTTAGACAACGCAGATAAAGTACACATAACGGTAAACAGACGATGACACCACCCCTAAATTTCTTTGCATGATCAGCGCATTACTACTTTATGGCTGGGCTAGTTCGGGTAGTAACCTATTGTATTTAAACAAAAGCGCGAACACGTTCTTGAAGTTCTTTCGGTCCTGCCGGTTCATTGATTCATTTTCGCGTCTTTTCTGGTGCAAGAAGCCCGTCAAGACATCATGTATTTTGGCTGCGTCTGCGCGGATGTAGTTGGCCACTGATGTGTATTGAAGGACTATATTGCTTTCCAAAGGAAACAGGAGACTCGCACTGGCAAATTTCCCGAACATTTCCAGCACCAAAACCAGCCAAACAGAGAGACAATATATTGAAATACGTGAAGTCATACTGGCGTAATGTCGTTGCTGCTTAGGCATATGTAGGAAACTGTAGTAAGTTTTGGCCTTCATTCCCTCCAGTACTCATAACTTATGGTGCAGTATGGTACAATGTTTAACAAGGAACACGTTGAAATGCTTTTTGTCAGAATTTCCACTTAGTGGATAGTTTGAACACTGCTTGCCTCAACTATGCAGTGATAAGTTTCCTAAAGATAATAATGTACTTAATTCATCATAGTTTAAAAATTTACCTGTAAAACTTGTCTCTCACTCACAATTATATTCGTCCAGAGCAGCTAAAATGGGCTTATAAATCAAAGCTTAGAAACGTCACAGAGTAATAAATATACCCTTTTTATGCCTACCGTAGTGTCATAAAATAATCATTTCATTGATGCTTGAACAGCTGTTATATAAATTATTGTTATCAGGCTCACAAAAAACAAATAAGGTAGTTAGTTATAAGACAGACAGAGAGCTATAAAGAATTCCAAGAAAGGCAGTGAAGGTAACCAGATGTTGTTAAGGTTAGCTACCATGTAGGGTAGGAATGAATGCAGGCATAAAAAAAGAAAACGAGCATATGGGCAAAGAGAGCGAAAAAGAGATGAGCATGAACAAAGTAACTGCGTACACTCTGCATTGGTAGCAGGCTACACTCTCTTATATTCTATATTGAAGGCCTAACAGAGCTTAACAACAACATCTACCACAGCATTGAAGAGCAGAGATCCTTTGGGAGCACTGTCCTGGATCTCCTCCTTGTCGTAGCGCAAAATTGTTCTACCTATCCAGCACTGTGCCTATCATTGGCCTCTCTGAGTTGGAGCGCGGGATACAGAGATACTGGGTGTGAGCGTCGCATCACAGCTCCAGATGCCGAACTTGGGGGTTTTCAGCCACTCCAATGAGGAAGGCATGGGAGTTAGTAAATGCGACGCCAAGCCACATCAAGAAACAAACAAAAAAAACACGGGCAGTTCGCGTCGAGGTACCCAAGGTGTTAGAGGCAGCTGCACCCCTAGAGACAACGAACGCAAATGACGCATGGAGAAAAATTTGAGTCCCACAGGGCCAATGATGATAATCTGATGATATCGAGAGCAGTGCGGCCGCTCAGTCAGTTCGCGACAACGGTACCAAACGTATCGACCCCTTCTCATGTTCAGATCGGGTGGTTTCATCGGTTGGGTGGCTGCACCCACTCACACTGGAGTGTCCCTGAAACCATAGGGAAAAAAAAACGTCAATAAAACAAAGGGTGTTATCATACTGTGCATTATTCGGTCCGCCATTTACCTAAAAACATGCAGAATGTAAGCAGCGGTGAATACAAATAACATTTAGCGTCGAATAAACACAATGCGTATGCGCGAACCCGATCTATACATTCTCTTGATTGCTCAATTGATCGCTACAGCTATGTCAGTCTGCGTTTTTTTTTTCATACCACACAAGCGTGTAGGCATCAGTCGTTGTTGACATACGAGAGGGAATGTCAGAAATAAAATAAATCTATTTATATAGTAGAGAAAGCTATATTCCTAACCCAGGCAAACTCATACAAGACAACGCAGTGCGTCCATCACGAGTACAGTGTATAAGCAAACTTGGAAGATTTTTTTTTCAATGGCTCTTATTGCTAAGCACGAGCATAAATTGGAGGTTCCTGCATCGTGATTAACTTTTCGCGCGTGATCAGCCAGTTGATGACGCACCATCTTTGCACGCCTCTGAATACTTCAGCTATCGAGGCGCCGTCTGCATGTACGTTTCGCTCGTCGATGTTGTGGGCATAACATCGGCTTTTTTTTTTGCTCGCCGACAAAACATTCCTAAAGTGAAGTACGTGTTGGGGGGCATCATCATAGATTTAAATAGCCTGCGTCGAGGACAATCATTTCGAGAAGCTACTACCTGACCAGTCTACGTTCCGTGATTGCTCTGTTGGAAATCAAACACGCTAAAATACACACTGCGTTCCAGAGTAAACCGAGTTAAAGCCTCTAAATGATTTGATGTTACCGTAACATGGCATAGCATCATGTGCTAACAAACGGGCAAACAAACGGCAACCATATAGATGAGAGCGGCTGAGTGTTTGGCGAACTTGGGTTTGCAAAACAAACTCCACTAATGGTGGTTCGGATACTTACATGGCAGTGGGCGACCGACGTATCTGTTGACCCTGCGAGAGTCTGCCTTCTAAACATCTATGCGTCGTTGTACACTCTGAAAATGTCGATGGCGCTCGCGTCGTGGGAGAATGTGGCTACTAAATCACGCGTGACACTCGTGCATATTCATTAGGTGAATCTTTAGCCACAGCGTGTGTGACGATGAAGAGGGGACGCAATCTGATATGCACGGCACTAGAAAGAAAGAGTGATAACAGTAATACCTCGGTGAACGCTATCGCGAGCAACAGATAAAGCCAAACGTACGCCGCAGTTATAAACCATGGTAATATTCTTCTTCTATCTTCTACATCAACTTTACGAAGCTTATCATTTGGTGAACTCGCATATTAGAGGAATACGTTGGACCCGGTTTATAGTACATGAGTTATGAGGGATTTCTATGCGTCGACATGCGTGGTTTATGTATCTGTAACATTTTTTTTTGCTTATTAACAGAAATGCAAACATGAGGCTCCAGTTCGTTTTCTTTGTTGGGCAGTTACGAACAATTTTCGAAAATCTGATAACTACGTTAAAGAAAACTAAAAATCATCGCTTAGGTTGGATCGGGGACGCAGCCGCAGTAGCGTGCGTGAAACTTCGTGTGCGTGCTCCTGAGGATGCATGGGCAGTAGGGTAGAAAAACGAAATGTCTAAGCGCTCAACTCGCATTTATTCATGCGTCATAAGTCGTACATGTTAACCTTTTCGTACAGCTAATCTTGCAATAGGGTTCCCTTCCAATTCATACAGAGGGCCCTCCGTTGTCAAATGGTGTGGGAGCGAATCGACATTCCTTTTTCTCGCTGCCCAACTCTCGTCACGGCATCTATGGACTCTATACTTCGCGAACATGGGGGTGCCATAGCCGAGCAATCTACAAATGTTTGCAGCAAACTGCAAACAGCTTATACCTTCTGATGATGCACAGGCACGATCTCGATGAAGTATACCTACTACGGCTGAGTAAGTTCTCTCAAACTGGGTCACCCTGCTCCAATACACAAGGATATTGCCGAGCTCAGCCTCTGACGACGACGAGCGAGAGAATAAATTCAGTTCCTGTAGCGTCGTGCGTGGCGCAACAACGGCACTGGCTGCGCACGCGACGCGCAAATGATTGAGTTGTGGCTTCTTTGCTCTACGCAACGATAACAAAGTAACGCACGGAGGCAATACAGTTGCAAATATGTAAGCTACATTATTGTTACATGTCGTCGTTGTGTTTCCTTACATGCTGTTTAAGCGTGTGACCCCGTATATTGACAGAAATGAAAGCCCTTTCCCATCAAAAAATATTGCCCGTCTTTCGGTAGATCTCAAAGTTATTCATGTCTTTCTTCTTTGTTTTGTTTTACGCAATAAATCTCATCAAAGTCAATTGACTGCATACCGAGTAAAAATGTTTCTCCACTCCCGTGTACTTACATTGGTACATTTATTGGGAAGCTTTTACTTAGGAAAAAGAAGAGCTTTATAAAGCCGAATTAACGCTTACTAGAGAAACAAACGTTGTTTCACTTCGCAAGTTCCATCTCGGTCACCTGCTGCCTCGCTTACTAACTGCTACTTCAAAAGTTCGCTACTACGCGAGTGTTGCCATAGCTATAGTTTCCGCCCAAGATGCCAAGCGGCTTAGTGGAGCGATAGTGGCAAGGCCAGTACTTAGCCTTAGCCCATCTTTACAGCTGCTCTTCATTGCGCTCCGTTTTCTTTCGCCATATTTGATCACTCGGTGACGCCTCCACTGCTTGCCTTCATCGGCCTCCGCGGCTTCTGTATACGTTAGCAGCACCCGTCGCTCGCGAGACGTGTGCGAGCCGCAGTTTCAGCAGCTGTCGCCGTCAATTAGTGGGTGCTGGGCACAGAATATTGGAAAAGGCTTCAGAGGACGTATAAATGTCGCGCATCTGTTTTTACGCCTTGTTGAATTATTTCTAGTATGGCCGTACGGTCCACGCACTAGAAGGAATAATTCTTCAAAGCAACAAAATTGTTTTGCGTGACACTGTGGGGCCACTTGCAGCCACTGTAATAAATCAGGATTGGTAATTTATTCGCCATTTCTTTCTATATTTATTGCCATTGGCTTTGAAGCCAGAGCTGGTCTGCTTTTTAGGTCTCTAATGTTTCTTTTTTTTGTGCGATCTCATGACTTAGCTTGTACATAATCACAATTAAGCGTGCGAATTGTGGCAGATATGTTTATTGCTGCGCTCCGAGTTAGAACATCTATGCTTTGCACTTTTGTAGTAGCTTACAGAAAAGACGCAGTATCGGTGGTAACTCGTTTACATTGTGGCTCGCGACAAGACGTTCATCATCGAACGTGCTTACGTAACATGTGTATACGACTTAATGATCGGTATACTTCCGAGTTCACTTATTTCGAATAAAGGACTCTGAGTCTCAGTGAGTTTGAATGAATGGTGCAGGAGGTTTGTGAAGACAAGAGAAAGTATATTTACGAGCGCGAGTGAGTGGCTAGTGTAAGTATGAGTTGTATTTGATCAAAGATAATCACAAAATTATTCCGCTGCAGCAAAACGTTGCTTTTAGTTTGATGGCTGGACATTTTATTCCGAGCGTCTGGTGCCAAGAGACAAGGACGAAGAAAACTTAGGAGGGCCGAAACAACTTATTCTATTATATATCCAAAACTTGACATTAACGATTATCATCCAGGTAACATATTTCCCATAATTTAGCAAATTGCCTTTCAGCTTTCTCCTCTTGTTTAACTACAGCCACCCAATTCCTGGCCGATTTCCCGTGGTGGGTACAACCATGCTGTTAGGCACTAAACCAATGTCAAACTAAAGCCGAGTTATCAAAAAGTTTGCAGATTGCGCGCCAATATCTCCTTCTCCGTGGTCACCTTCGCAGGGACTAAGGTGTTCCGACTTTCTTCAATGGCGTAAGTATCAGTATAATAAGTAGTACACGTGTTTTAGATGCTTCTTCATGGTAAACACAAAACGCTGTGAGCAGAGCCGCGTTTCGTTTTAGATCTGTGCGAGAATACCCCTGCTGACAATCCACCATCAAGGATGCAGCCTTACTCAAGCATGCACGCGAACTGGATATTAAGAGCTTTTAAAACTAAAACTTTGGAATTTAGGAACATATTCATAAGGGACGCTCTAAGGAGGGGCAACCGATTCTTTTCAAGCCTCTGGTGTTCTTTAACGCTCACCTATGTAACGTTTAAGTACATGAGTCTTTTTTTTTACATTCCACCCTATTTGGAACGCAGTCTGTATGACCGGGAATCAAATTGCCGCGGAAGAACGTGGCTGGTCTTTAGGCAAGCAATGGCTAGGCGCTGCGTAAGCGCCACCTGGTTTATAGTGAGTGAACTAGCCAGCCACGCAAGTTCATATTGTATCAGCGACCTGAGCTCTACATCCAGTGGTGTGACTGGACCGACTCTTTCATTTCCATCTTGTGCTCCATTAAGTCGGTTCCACCAGACTGTTATGCCAACGGCGTACGCCCACCAAACCGCTTTCGCTTGGCATGGCGATGACGTAACTAAAATCTTTGCTTTTTTTATGCGGCCGGACCAGATTTCCAACGTTAAATTTGTCTCTATGTATTTACAAACGACCTTCCATTACCGACGGCGAGCCCCTTCGAAAATTCACCATGAGGCCTACGAAATTCTGCCGCATGACGTCGCAAACATATTTGGGCCATGCGAATGGCTTTTACGGAATCACAACGTTTTAGTTCATCGAAGTACTGTTCCCTAATGTAATAATCTCTAGGCGCCGCACTAATGGCATCGGTAATGAAATAAATAAAGAGGTTATTGAGTTTTCTTTCTGAATTCAAAGCACGAAAGTCCTACTGGACCCCTCAGAAAGGAATGGACGAGATGCGACGCTGATTTTCAACTGTTTTATTCACGTAGATATAGATTATTTTATACGATTCATGGACAACTACAAAAAAATGACTGCAACAAATGAAAAATAACTGAAATAGCAAAAGCTATACGAAAGTTATTCGAGATCAAACGAACCGACGCCAATTTCAAAAGAGTACCATCTATTGCTATATCGAAGAAATATTTGCAATTTTAAAACTAGGAACGTGGGAACTTCACAACATAGCATGTGAATCAGGTTAGCATTGCTCTCATTTTTTGTTGCCTTTCGCAACTAAGGAAGGTCAGTCCGTCCGTTCTGTTTCGAAAGGTTGATACTGACAGAGCTTAGAGTGCTATGATACGCATAAAAGTGACAGTTGAACGTGACAGGATCGAACGTGTCTCGGTTTAAAACAGTGATGAGCTAGCAAAGAAAGTATAATTTAATGAAGTATGATTCAAAGGCATTGGTTCTCTGATAATATATGCGCATTAAGGATTTGTTAACTTGTAATTTGTTCACTTGTAAGCCATAAAGAAAAAAGAACAAACCTGAAATTTACGGTATAAAGCGCCGCACATTTTGAAATGCGACCTTCTCGTCTTTCATCCATAATCAGGAAGTTGAAAGTTTACTGTTAAAATTTCTTTACCACACTTCCATGACTCCAACAGAAGGCCAATAAGTCCTAATATTACTAAACATTGAACATTTTTGCCGCCGCACTGTCAGAACCCTTTATTATATGTAATAAGGGGCTCTGCACTTTCCACCATTACATTACGTAGGTACCTTGATGCACTTCATGTAAAAACCCCAGTCAGCCTACTGACTCATAGAGCGTTACCAAGCACACCTACCATGGCCTCGGCTGCATTCCAAAAAGCAAGTGACTGCCTCTTCGGATATCTAAAAGCTCTGCAAGGGTAAGACAGACTAAAATTCGCATAGAAACGCACAGTATAAAACTAGTATGGAATCTTCAGTGACATAGAACCTGTGCAATACATTCTAGTCTTTCCAGAATTGGACGGTAAGATTCATTTACTGCGATAATTCATTCGTCATCAGCGTTACTAAACAAAAAGTTTGCTGAGCTTCTGTCGCTCCCGTATTCCATCATCAGGAGCTCAGCACTTGTCAGCACGTATAAACCAAAAAGTAGCCTGGCCCACAGAACGTGTAGTTGCGTCACAAGCATAGGGAGCGCGGAACCTAAAAACTAAGAAAAAACATGTTTAAACTTCTGCACCCTATAGGCAGGTTCAATTATATCCATATTTTGCTTCCTTATCTCAGTTCTCCTCATGTCAAGAACGAAAGAATCCTAAAAGCAGTGAAGAAGAAACTAAGAATAGGCAAGAATCAGATGTATGCGGTAAGAGACAAAGCCGGCAATATCAATTCTAATATAGATAAGATAGTTCAAGTGGCTGAGGAGTTATATAGCGATTTATACAGTACCTGTGGCACCCACGAATATACTTGAAGAGAGAATAGTCTAGAGGAATTTGACATCCCACAAGTCCCGCCGGAAGAAATAAAGAAAGCCTTAGGAGATATGCAAAGGGGGAAGGCAGCTGGGGAGGATCAGGTAACAGCATATTTGTTGAACGATGGTGGGCAGATTGTTCTAGACAAACTGGCCAACCTGTATACGCAAGGCCTCATGACCTCGAGCGTACAGGAATCTTTCAAGAACGCTAACATTATCTTAATTCATAAGAAAGGGGACGCCAAAGACTTGAAAAATTATAGACCGATCAGCTTACTGTCCGTTGCCTACAAAGTATTTACTAAGGTTATCGCAAATCGAATCAGGAACACCTTAGACTTCTGTCAACCAAAGGACCATGGAGGATTTCGTAAAGGATACCCAACAATAGATCGTCTTCACACTATCAATCAGGTGATAGAGAAATGTGCAGAATATAACCAACCCTTATAAATAGCTTTCATTGATTACGAGAAAGCATTCGATGTAGTCGAAACCTCAGCAGCCATACAGGCATTACGGAATCAACCTTTAGACGAGCCGTATGTAAAAATGCTGAAATATATCTATAGCTGCTCCATAGCCACAGTAGTCCTCCATAGAGAAAGCAAGAAAATCCCAATAAAGAAGGGTGTCAGGCAGGGAAATACGATCTCTCCAATGCTATTCACAGCATGTTAACAGGAAGTATTCAGACACCTGGATTGAGAAGAATTGAGGATAAGAGTTTACAATTAGTAACTTGCGATTCGCTGATGATATTGCCTTGCTTAGTAACTCAGGGGACCAGTCGAAATGCATGCTCACTGACCAGGACAAGCAAAGCAGAAGGGTGGGTCTAAAAATTAATCTGAAGAAAACTAAAGTTTACGATAGATGGCGAGGCACTCGAAGTGGTAAGGGAATACATCTACTTAGGGCAGGTAATGACCACAGATCCGGATCATGAGACTGGAATAATCAGAAGAATAAGAATGGGCTGAGGTGCGTCTGGCAGGCATTCTCAGATCATGACCAGCAAGTTGTCATTATCCCTCAAAAGAAAAGTGTACAACAGCTGTGTCCTACCAGTACTCACCTACGGGGCAGAAACTTAGAGGCTTACGAAAAGGGTTCTACTTAAATTGAGGGCAATGCAATGAGCTATAGAAAGAATAATGATGGGTGTAACGTTAAGGGATAAGAAAAGAGCAGATTGGGTGAGGGAACAAACGGAAGTTAATGGCATCTTAGTTGAAATGAAGAAGAAGTATTTTAATGATTGGAAAATGTAGAGAGGTCGGCCGGAAAATGGAGCATATGGCCTGCTACTCTACGTAAGGGAAGGGGAAGCGGGAAAGAAAAAGGGTCACAATGGGGAATGATAATGGGAGGAACGAGGTGAAGGACACATTGCATAAATCTTATCACAAGCGTGAGTCCAGGCACGTGTCGCCTAAGAAATGGGAAAGAACCCCCATTGTCTCTATCGTCTGCTAACTCTGTGGCCGTGCGCCTAGGAAGAGGTCCTCCGACATAGGTCTATTGTTTAAATGTCTCAAGGTAGCCGCCATTGTCAGTCTTTCGCGCGCATACTCAGAGCACACCACAAGCACATGGTCTATAGTCTCTACAACGCCACAAACTGAACAGTCCGGGGAGTCAGTCCGTCCAATGATGTGCAAGTATTTGCGCATGAGGACGACGCCTAATCGCAGTTTGTGTATCAGGCATGTATGAGGGCGTCGAATTCCACGCAGAACAGGAGATTGCGTATGGGGATCCAACCTTTTAAGGCGGATGTGACGAGCGTCTGGCTGGGCCCAGTATCTTCTCGTCGCGCACTTCATTAATTCCGAGAGGAGGCATCTGATCTCCGCTCTGGAGAATTTCGCTACAGTTCGCGGTACATTGCTGAGGGTGCGCCTTGCTGCAGCGTCGGCTATCTCATTACCATTGAGCCAACTGTGTCCCGGGATCCATTGGAACACTATGCGGTGGTGTTTTTCTTGAGTGCATGAACGTAGCTCGGTGATCTGCAGTGCCAGAATCTGATATGTGGTGTGGCGCAGGAAGCATCCCAAAATTTGCAGCGCAGATTTAGAGTCCGTGAAAATGCACTACTCTTGAGGTCTTTCCCCGCAGATGTGGCGAATCACTTCCCGAATAGCCACAAGCTCTGCAGCGGTTGATGTATATTTGATTTAGAATGAAACCTCGAGTCATCTATTGGGCTGGTATCACTACAGCTGCTGTCGATGTCTTTGGTGACGCGGAGCCGTCTGTGTATACATGAACATATATCTGTTATTCTGACCAGATGTATGCCAGAGCAAGTTCTTTAGTCCGCTAACGGGAACCAACGATTTATTTAGTATGCCGGAGCTATGTACGCTTACGGAAGGATGAACCATCACCCAAGGTTGTTTGACAAGGTGATATGGAAGGGCATAGCCTGATGTTATGTGTGGTAGATGACAGCGGAGTGCGCTTGTGAAACTGCTGTCTGGCCGCTCATGTAGAACCAACGTCAGTGGATGGAAATGGTGTCGTGTCAGCAAGCGTAAATATACACGAAGTGGTTCGTGGGACAGGTATACTGATAATGGGCATACGCGGGCTTCCTCAAATCTGCCTTTGTTGGAGGCATGCCGCGGCAAGCCAAGGCACATTTTCAGTGCCTGCGCTTGAACGCTATCTAATGTCCGTAAGCAGGAAATGCTCAAGTTTGAGAGTATCGGGAGGCTGTATCGAATGTAGCCTACGAATAGAGACTTATAAAGTCGTAGTAATGAGCCTTCCGTGGGGCCCCATTTCATACCTTCTTCGAAGCGAAGAACATGGCAAAACAGATAAAGTTTTTGCTTCAACATATTAACATGCCTCGACCATGACAAATCGCGGTCAATGATAATGCCCAAGAATCCGGTGGGAGACATAAAGTATTACAACAACATTAATAGAGATCGGGTAGCGCCAGACTTATTTGCACGTGAATGCAACCACATCACATTTCTCAGCAGTTAAGAGCAAACGCTGACGCCGTATATATCGTGAAGTAGATGACAGCACGTACTAATTTCGCACGTAGTTGTGGGCGTGTTGTGCCAGAAGTCCAGATGCAGATGTCATCTGCATAGCACTGATGTGGATGTGAGCTTGAAGTTCGCTCACCAGGCCAATCAGTGCCACACTGAATAACGTTGGGCTGAGAACTCCTCCCTGAGGAACTCCACGGCATACCTGATGACGATTAGTCTCTCCGTCAGGCGTAGACATGTAAACGAAACGGCCGCTGAGGTAGCTCACAATCCACAGGTAGAGCCGGCCGTCAATACCCAAGCGATCTAGGGCATCGAGAATGGCTTCATGAAAGATGTCGTAGCTCCTTTTATGTCTAAGAAAACAGCGGCGAATAGTCGGCGTCGACGTTTTTCATGTTCCACTGTCGTCTGTCGTAGCGAGGTCAATGACGCTGTCAATCGAAGAACGACCCCACCGAAAAGTGATCATCATGTTCGGATAAAGATCATTTCTCTCCAGAAACCATTCAAGCCTCGCCAGGACCATTCGTTCTATAACTTTTCGAACACAGCTGGCTAATGCAACCGGCCGGTATGAGGTAACCTCATAAGGAGTCTTTCCAGGCTTCAAGAGAGCAGCCAGAGGGCTGATCTTCCACTGCTCCGGAACAATACCATTGTAATTGTCATTGTTAGAATTGAGCAGTGCAGTGCGACCAGCCCTGCCAAGGTGAGAAAGAGACGAGTGCGTGATCCCGTCAGGGCCAGGGGCAGATGAATGCCGAAACGACGCAAGAGCAGCCTCTAATCCAGGCATCCTAAAGAGAAAGTCGTAGTGGTCACTTGGGGAAGGTGGCGCAAAAACTTCTAATTGGATTGAGGCTGTCTGAGCTGTGCCCACAATCATTTTGCAGAAGTCGTCCGCTCCCTCTACATCAGTGCGGCGTTGGTAAAGCGCCAGAGCACTGAAGGGGTACCTTTCTTAAAACGTAGGCCCCAGACTACTTGCCAAGTACGTGCGAGTGACTTGCGAGAATTCAGTGATGAGCAGAACTTTCTCCAGCACTTCCTTCCTAATTTCTCGAGATGGCGCTCTATCTGTCGTTGGGTTCGGCGAGAAAGGGCGAGATTGTACGTGGATTTTGTCCTTCTGTATTTCCTTTCAGCGCGCCGTCGGACTGCGCGTAACCTCTCGAATTCCACGTCGATAGGAGACCCCGGTGTAGGTGCACATATGTTCCGCGTGGCCTCACCGAGGGCGGACGTGATCAAGTCTTCTATTTGGGTTTGGGACTCGAGATCCGCTCAGGAATTCTCCACGAATGCCCTAAATGTGGGCCAGTCTGTGCACCGCACATGAGACGAAGTGGTAGGTGCGAACCACATCACGCAGATGGTTGGTATGTTGGTCGGTTGGTATGATACGTTGGTATGTGATCACTGCCATGTGTTTCCACATCACTGGACCAGTTAATAGAGGACTGTAGTCGTGAGGAAACAAACTTCAGGTCCAAGCAGCGACTATAGGACGTGCCACGCAGAAACGTAGGAGAGCCATCGTTAATATTGACGAAATCCGGTCACTGCATAAAGTCGGACAGGGATTTGCCTCGGTTATTCATTACTGCACTTCCCCATTGGGGGTGATGAGCATTGAAGTCGCCCAGAATAAGATGAGGAGTTGTACAACTCTGGACTGCCGAAGACAGGTACGAAAAATCTCTGGGTGATCTCTGGGTGGAATGTAGCCACCGAGTATCGAGAAGACCCGTCCATTAAGCGTCAAGCAAGTCTAATGGTTCGTGTTAGGGGGCTGGAGGACATGGCGGTAGTGTGAAATATCTCGGCGTATGCACACTAACACCTTGGTGGTTTCATAGCCTTATCCATACCACAGCAATATATATCCAGAAACGCGGAAAGCAGTAGGCATGTTGGGCTCACATATCACAATCACAGGGAAGCGGTATTTCTGGACGCGCTGTCGGAAGCCACTCAGGTGACCACGCGGGCCTGGGGCATTCCACTTCATCACTACACTGCGACGTACGTGCATCCACAAAGAGGAGGGGCTGTGTGGTAGCGCCATAACGAATAACTGCAGTGCCGCCAAGAGCGGACAATTGCGTCCAAAGACCTAACAACAGCCCTTGCTGTTGGCGTATCGAGGCCTGAAATCAGCGTGCGCATGGAGTATACAAGTTGTTTCAGAAGAACGATCACTTGTTGGCCTTCCGGCTTGTCGATATTGTCCGCAGGAACGGCATGGAATGTTGGACGCGTTGGTTCGACGACCTTGGATGGCAGGGCATCATTCCACATCACATGGGGCGCTGCAGCAGGCGGCTTCTTATCATTATGTGGCTGCTTCTAAAATCTTCATCGGCGGCTTAGTGGATGGTAGCCTCATTTATGAGCCGCTGTTTGAGCTTCTATTAGCTCATCGATGGTATTGTGGAGTCCCATCTCAACCAGCTTCTCGGTACTCGTGGACTGTGGATGGCCGAGCACATGCTTGAGATCGGTTCTGATTAGGTAGTCGAGTTTGACCTTTTCCGCCTTGCCCCAATTAAGGTGCAGCGTGATGTAAATAACATGACTCAGGAGGAATGCCTGATAAGTCCTGAGAAGCTTGTCCTCTCTGAGACCGCCTCTTGGATTTGAAAAGCGGGCTACATGTCTTAGGACATTACTAGCCTGTCTAGTGAGCCTGTTAAGGGCATTCTAGTTACATACAGCCCATAGCATCAATGAGGAGACCTAGAATCTTTGCCGAGTCCATCCTCGGTATGGGATGTCCATTTTTAACTCGAATTTCTATGGGCAGAGTTTCCCAAGGCACAAGGTTTCTGAACCCCTGTCTGGACTGTCGATATAACAGTAGCTCTGATTTAGCGGGGGAGAGTTCAAGGTCCGTGTTTGAAAGAGCCTTCCGTAGCCTCCAATGCGCTTTGTAACGAGTGTTCGAGCATGGCTAGCGAGCCGCCCGGCACCCAGATCGTGATGTCGTCCACATATATGGCGTGACCTGCGTTCGAGATTTCATCTAGGCGAGTAGGGAGCTTGTGCATGGCTATATTGAATAAGAGTAGGAAGAGGACCCAGCCCTGCGGGATGCCGCAGGTGCCAAGCTTGTAGAGTCGTCCTGAAACCGTGCCTTGTCGGAGGTGTGCCTTGCGATTTGCGAGGAAATATTTGGTATAGTCATGAAAGTGCTGACCCAGGTTAACAGAGGAAATCTCCGTGAGGATGTGTCTATGCGCGACCCTGTCGAAGGCATTAGAAAGTTCCAGTGCGAGGACACCTCTCACCTCGCGAGTAGGGTTATCAAAGATCGCTCTCTTAAGCAAAAGCATAGCGTCCTGTGTGGACAACGCCTATATAAAGCCAATTAGGTTGTGTCTAAAGAGCTTGTTTTCAATATGTTCAGTCATTCTGTTACGTATTGTGTGATCCGCAACCTTGGCAATGCATGCATGATGTAAGGCTAATAGGCCGCAGGTTATTTATATGCAGGGGTCTTCCTGGTTTCTCTATGAGTACCACTTTTGCGGTACGCCAGTCAACCGGGACCTGTCCAGTTTTCCGTACCTCGTTTATTTCCACCCAGGTTATCTCGATTGCCACATCATCTAGGTACCTAAGGGTCTAGGTTGCTTCGTGACTCTATCTGCTCCCGGCGCTCATCTGCCATTTAGATTGAAGAGAACATATCTGATCTTTGACCCGGTGAAGGGTTCGTCTAGATCAGGTGTCAAGAGTCCCATGTAGTTCCCGCCTTTGGCAAGGGGGAAATAAGTATGTGCGACGTTGTTGTCCAATTCCCTTTCAGTGAGACCGATTGTGATTTGCTTCTGTATGAGTCTATCCGTCGCAAGGCTAAGGGTGCCCTTGGACTGCTTATCGTTGAGGATATTTTTCAATAAGCTCCGTTTGAGACCTCTTTGCATACGCCCGTCCGTTTCGGTACACGTCTCATCCCATTCCTACCGGGCGAGCTGCGCCGAATAGGACTGAATCTCCTTGTTTAGAAACGCAATTATCGCTCTGAGTCTACGATTAAGGTTTTGGGTCTTCTACCTGGCCGAGAGGGCATGTTTTGCCTCCAGAAGGTGACTGAGTCTCGAGTCTATTTCAGGAACCTCCAGATCCGTAATGACTCCTTTGGTTGCTCCTTTAACTGCCATGTCGAGATTATCCTGCAGATCGGCATACGTCTCGTCTGGCGGGTCTGTTTCATTTCTGATTTTTGAAACGGTCCCAGTCCACATACTCATATCTAGCGGATGGTCTGGGTTTGAGATGCAACAGAATTTTGAGTATGTGATGGTCACTGCCTAGCCCCTCCTGGAGGTTGTCCAGCATGCCTTCGATACGTGCTTTGCGCTTCAAGAATATAGCTTCCACGTAGAGTACAAGGGAAGAGAAAATGTTGGATCAGATTTTATGAGCAGAACTTCTTAGTGCATGGTGTGAAAATTCGTATAGCAGTATATTGCAGCTGTGTTGCTTTGGTATAATGGTTTTGAATAATGACTTTTTTGCTCTTAAATAGAGAACTCTTTGATGTATGCAGTGAAGTCAATACGTCAAGTGACGTGTGGTGAGTGTACACAATGGTGGAAATTAGAGAAATATTGAGACATAGCGAGTTAGTGTTGGACCGAGACATGAAGACAGCAGAAACATCAATAGAAAGAGGAATAAGAATAGCAGGTTTAAACATGGAGAAAGTCTTGGAGGTAGGCGCACGTCATAAGTTTATGAAACAGGGGAAATAAGAAAAAAGGAAGTAAGAAGGAATAGCGGGAAAGCACGAGGTGGCAGGCGTAGAGATAGAGAAATATCATGTGATAAAATAAGCAAGTGGCCGAATAAAAAGAATTGAATGCATGATAGAAGAAGCGCGAAAACGCACGTTAAGCTGCATTTCCAACGCTGCAAAAGGGCACGTAACAGAAGGAAGCAGCCGAGCTGCGCTCTGGGAAGTCGGGCCGGAGAAGTAGCAGGAGACCGGACAGGACGGATAGTTCGTGGAGACGGCGGCAATGCAGTGTAGGCTATTGCTCAAGTGCCGCGGGTACGACCCGGGAACTGATCAGTCACCCTGTCGGAGAACTCAGCTACAGGCTGACAGCGTCGTTTCCGGGATTACCTGCGGCTACGATCCGCAGGCTAGCGGAGTCAGCCGGGTGATCCAAGTTCCTAGGTCATCCCACCAGCCGGACAGCTGATCAGGTCAACCGCGGACCGAACGACGCAGACAGCGTCATCGAGTCCACGACGCATCGGCGCGCTCAACGACGTGTAGTCGCAAGCAGCTACAACGATATGGCGTGGCCACGTCGGTGGACTCAATGTAAAGATTTTGCAATTGCCCAGCGCATCGTGTGGAAATACTTTAGAGAATAACTTGAAATAAATTGCGCTGTGAAGAGTTTGTGCGTGCTGGCGTTTCTTCTATTGGAGCGTGTAAGCGAATGTTCAGAGTTGATCAATGCATTTTCTTTCATGCTCATGCTCCATAACGTCTTTTCATAATTCAATCGTTCCATGCGTCGTGTTTATCCACTTGGGACTTTGACAATGTTGCATATCTTTACTACGACTTAAAGTTACCCTATCTTCTGCTGCCCCGCGTTAACGTCCGTCTGTATGCTGAACGCGAATCCCGAATGCGTGGTGTGTTTTGCTCAGCGAGCAAAATCGATTTGCTGCTGCTTTTCGAGAGCACTCACGGCCGCAACGGGAATACGTACTCCAAGCATTGAAGAAACATTTTGCGCAGCCTTACCACCAGCGCGGTCTAAAGTGCCAAATAAATAAATAAATAAATAAATAAATAAATAAATAAATAAATAAATAAATAAACACTGAAGAAACGTTGCACAACTTTAAGCTACAACTCACTTGCTGGAGGCAACCTTTTTAGTCGTTCTCCTTCCCTCTCCCCCAAAGCGCTCGTTTCAGCGTGAAATACTCCGAGGGGTTTTAAAAGCGCAATGGCGGCTAGCGGTAGAGCGCCAGAATCGAAGCGCGTATGCATAAGTCGAATCTCTTGTAAATCTCTCAGACGGGGGGCGCCGAGTCGATTTAGCGCGTATTATGGGGCTGAAGTTCTGAAGAAACGCCTGTCATTCCCGATTCCCCATTGAGCAAATATTACGCTGTGTACAGCTCACTAGGACAAGTAAAAAAGCAACAGGCAATGAGTGAGCGTGTTAAGAGCCCATTCTATATAGCACACCAAAGCAAATGTTAAAAAGAAACGCGTACAAATACATTCGAGATTTCGTATATATAGATTACTTGCTCATGCGAAGCCATGCGCTGCGTGAGCGCACTTCTTCATCTTATGGATGGGTGCGATGACGCAAAGCTTTCATGAACACAACAATAAAAAAAATATAAAATGTAAACGCGAGCTACCGATCACTTCAATGCGCCTATAGTTTGCTCGTGAGAAATAAACTGACATGCTGTGAAAAAGTACACGTGACCGGGAACGAAGGGACCATCGAAGTAGCAACAACAGAAGAAAGTTTCGTGCGCCACAATTTTATCTTCGTTACTTTTTGGAATACTCAGTTCCCGCACCCGCGTTCCTACGCTTCTCTAACATCTCTGGAAACTCTTTTAAATTTATTTTATGGCTACCTGCGCAATATGTATCTCATAGAGGCTAAACAGAAGACACCCACGTATGAGGCATGAGAAAAAAAAAGAGCATTCGAGTGTACATTTTCAGGCATTTACATTTCTTCTCGTTCGCGACGTAACAAGTTCACGTAAGCAGATTTTTTTCTGGAGTCGGCGGAGAAATTTTCTGAGGAGGGACTGTGGAAGTGTAAGCAAAGCGAGAACTTTGTCGCGTTTTGGATGTGTGACGCGAACTGAGAAGAGCCAGGTTAAGATACGCTTGAATAAGTTTTCAGCGGCCAATATTTCAGCAGCCAATATTGAAAAATTCTAAGGTCTCTCTGTCTGTCATTGTTCAAATGTATTGGGCGTTAGGCACGGCTTGGAACAAAACGTTCCTTGCAACTTCTACGTTCATGGCTATGCAAGCTGTGCCAACGTTTTCCAGGCAGTGGGTAGCACATATCGCTGACTTGAGAGCTTCGTTTTTTGTTTGTATGGAGCGTGTCTACGTTTGGCTTCGGAGTGGATGGAATAGTGAAAATAGGTGCCTAGAGGTATCCTTTAGATTAGGTGATGTCACTCGCTGCTGCTCTCTCAGTACGCGAAGCGCTCTAACGAAAAACTTCTCTGTCGGGCTATAGGTTGAGCTAGCACTTCGAAAGGAGTTTGCTCGTAACACCATCTGCTATTGGCCTGCGTGCTACGTTGATAACATGTTTTCTTTAACTGTTGCCCAACTTTTCTTCTGATTTCGGACACTGGTTCTGTATCATGCCAGGCGGTATAAGGATAATTCGTGTTGTCTTTCGAGCGCATATTCTCTGAATCGGCGAACATTCGTCGAAAACAGTAAACAGTCTTCAGCTACACTGCAGAGAACGTGTTTTCGGAACTGCGCTCAGCACTTGCAAGGCAGGCGTGCCTTCTTTTTTCGCGTGCGTCAAACTGTTAGGATCGTACACACTATAGTCTAGCAGATATGATAGTGGTTCGCAGAATGTATTTATTTTAAAGTTTGTAAAGTTATAAGCAAGAATACGCAAAGCCCGAAACGTCGAATCGCACGCAAGCGTATTGGCACAAAAGATAGATGTGCCGGAATTTGCCAATTCACGCAAGAACTTCGCGCGCGCTTGTATAGCCGAACCGTATATTGTACGTAAATATGTATCACCACACTACGTGCAAAATAGCAAATAAGGGGGACTGTGTTCAAGGTAGCCTGTTTTTCATGCATATTGCATTCTTTTAAACTAATCAGATTTTTCCTTAATGTACAACGATTTTCGTAGACCGATTCCGAAGAGAGTTGAGTGCAACACATCGATAAAAACCACGCGGCAGTATGCTACCACCGTGTGGTGTTACCACATTTTGTTTATTTATTTCTGCGTCTCTCCTGAGCCGACACCTTGTGAGAGATACATAGGCGCTCTGTTAAAGATAATTGAACTTCCCATACAGCACACAAACACAAGCGACAAGAATCTTGACACTGTAAATACAGGGCGTTTCACGCAATTTGAGCCAAAGTTTAAAAATAATAGGCAAATGTCACGTAGCTGGAACGAACTAAGATAATGTTGTTTGCCGTCGCTTGGAGACACTCAGATTGCTTTTTTTTTTTGCGTTTCGCCTGACAAGATAATTGTTCTTAATTATTTATTATAACTTTGAATTATTACAATTAGGTGAAAAGTGTCAGTGAGAAAACAGTACAGGAACGTGAAAAACTCCCGATACAACTTCCTGTTGCTCAATACGTGCTACATAAAAAAAGTTTTTCCGAGTTTTAAAGAAGCCCGCGAACACACGCAAAGAACCTCGAGTGGCCAGTCGAGCGGCGATTTCGCCTGTATTCAGTGATTTCTTTCAAGCTTCCAAACCTTCTTTCAAGCTTTCAAACCTTCTATAGGCACGTATTGAGCAATAGAAAGCTGTACCGGGAGTTTTTCATGTTGCTCTACAATTTTCTCATTGGCACATTTCATGTAATTACAATAATCGAGAAGTTGGTTCATTAATTACTTATTACTAATTATGCATTCAGGTGGAATTTCATTTTATTGATATTTCTTGCTAAGTTTGTGTACAGGCCGTCTGAATATTTCTGTTAGCATTCGGTTCTCCCATGCTTCGTTTTGAATATTTGCCTTTAGCCCTTTTGGGAATTTGTTGGGCGCACTTTTCAAACTAGCAAATGTGGCCCATTCCACCCTGAGGGTACCAGTCATGTTCTTAGGCGACAGCAAGAATAAAAGAACTCAGAGAGAGGAAAGACATCTAAGGGTTTTTATATATTGGAGGAAAGTGAGATATAAATGGGCTTTGTGACATGTGCTTTGCGATGCGGCGTGAAGATAACATTGCACGTACCTACAAGACTTTCACCGACGAACTTGGTACTGTCAGAGGTGGAGGGTGATTTTCAAGTGAAATTGCAAAGGTATAAGCTATGCGTAAATAGGACAAATGGTATACCCTAAATGCAATCTTAGAAAGATTAAAATGCAACAGGTTTTCTTTACACCAGCACCAGGACTGGACATGGCAAAAGTCGTTAAGTTCATTATCAGCATTTAAAATTCAACTAGAATAGCAAAGTTCTGTCGGTAGATAATTAATAAATAAAAATGAGTAGAGGGCCAAGAATAGACCCATGGGGTACTCGATTAATTATTTTTGCCTAAGATCTATTATTGGCAATTCAAACTATTCGTGATCGATTAATAAAAGAGCTGCAAATGAATTGCAATGGTGAGCTATATGCCAGGTGTTTCAGTGAACACTGTACAAATTTTAAAAGGTTGCCTCTGCCAGAAACCACGATTCTCGTTCATGAGCCGGTCTACTCGAAGTGGCGGACAATACTTGCAAAAGAAATGAAAATGCATAAGCGAGTAATTAAAAAAAATAAATGAATAACTGTATATCTAATTGCCGAAAGGTCCGTGTGGCAATTTACAAATTTTAGCCGTGTTGTTCGCAAGGCGGATCTACTTCGAACAAATTCTCAGGAGGGCACCAGTTTCGATATATTAATTCCCGAACTTTGCGGGGAAACAAATTGCCGTTCGAGCTACTTTTGTCGTTGAATGCATAAAACGACGATCCAAGAACTCGACGGCTATAATTTATAAATTGCAGTATGAACCGTAATGTTATTTAAAAACTTAATTAGTAGATTTTTGTAATTAGTTGATAACGCACTTAATATTTTTGCGTAATAGCCGCATTTTCGTGTAGACTAGCTCATGAATGAGAATGGGGCTCTCTGCCAAAAGGAAGCTTTAAGAATTTTTGAATGTGTTCGCCGAAACACCGTGTATATCAGTGTATTGAAGTTTGTGTAACAGAATTTCACGGTTAATGGTGTCAGATGCCTTAGTAAGGTCAACGAATATGGCTCCGACTTACATAGCCGCTGCTATTGGTTCTTTTATGCGATCAATAAAAGAAAGAAGAGCCACTTCAGTAGGAAGGTCTCGACTAAAACTGAATTGTAAGGAGACAATAGATCAAATATTTAGAGGTACTTCGTAAAAGCTTATCAAACAGGTTTATATTTGTAAGCATTTCTACGCCTACACAACGAGGAAACATATCCGTGCGTCCCGGAAGACGAGTTTTTATAAAGGAATAACGTATAAAAACAGAATATATTCGATAGGGGAAACGTCGGTAGCGGTGTTTCGAACCTACCACCCCACGCTCAGAAGCCGCGTGTCTTAATCAGTGCGCTAAACACCGACACTTGCAGGTGGTCAATGTACCAGAACCATATGAATGTGTGGTACCTGTGATACAAAACAGATGTCAGAGGCGAATGTTTCTATGAAGAATTTCTGGAAAGATGTGGTAATGGTGAAATAAAAGACATCTTTGGGGCTACATGTAGACAAGACTTGGGGCACTGTAGGCATTAGGAAAATTCCAGTTTGCTAAAAATTTAATGCCAAACACCATACATCCCCGACGCGTTTCGGTGGACGCGACTGAAATACAACCCTTCTCTTAGGGTCCATGCGATTTTCCTCATGCTAGATAGAAAGATAATTACCCAGTGAGTTGATGAGCATGATAAGGAGTGATGAGGGGCCATATGGGTCTCATGATGGTTTATAATGGTTTGACACGAATGGGTAAGGCGTTAAAGAGCAATAAGGGCTTATAATATTGGGAACAATTATGATAAGGACAGAAAAGGTGGGATCAAATTCGATAAGGCTGCTAAGGCCGATAAGAGTTGATAAGAGTCGGATCATGTTCGATAAGTCTGATAAGGACAGAGCAGGGTTGGTAAACGGATTGATTGCGATAAGATTGATAGTGAGCGAACGACACCGATATAAGTGTGATCGTGTCTGATAAGAGTTGATAGGGGTTGAGTGTAGTCCGATAAGGCTTAAAACGACCGATAAAGGTTGATGAGTGTTTATAGTGGTGGGATCAAGTTTGATAAGATTGATGCTGACACCGGCCTGCGTGAAGATGAGCAAGTGGCACACTGATTGTGCACACTTAGACAACCCCAGTCAAGCACCTGCGGGAATATTTTTGTTTACCAAGCTCAAGAACTACAGTATGCAGATCGGGCGATAATTGTTAACAGAACTTCTCGGAGCCTTTTATGAACAGGAAGCATTTTCCCAACCTTGAGGCGTGTTGGAGAATTATCGGACCTGAAAATTTTATTTATTGCACTTGGCAGAATTGGCGAAAACTCACTTCACACTAGTTTTACCGTTGCGGAGCGTACCATGTCTAAAACCGGTGCATTTGTCTTTAGAGAAAATAAGAATTGCTGCACTTCCTCGGGTGACGTTGAAAACGAATAAAATGAGTAAGTGCAATGCAGGAGTATAGGTAAGCCCGGATCAGGTTGTATGAACGCAACATGTTGATAGGGAAAATTGCGTGGTTTCACGAACTTACGAAATTTTCAGGCATAAGACTGCGTCAATTTGTGCAAGACAAGGACAATCGGACATCACTGGCAGAGGCCTTCGTCCTGCAGTGTACATAAACAGATTTATGTTGATGACGATGATGATAGTCATGATATTAATAATAATAATAATAATAATGGTGATATTGTACTTAAGCGGTGATTCACTGTAAGGTTGCAGGTGATTCACTGTAAAGTAGAAAAAGAGTGAACCGTGAATTGGGAGGTACGTATATATAGGCTTAAATGACGTTTAACTGAAAAGGTTGGAAGCAGTATACCTCCGGCTACTCCCCATTTCACTTATATACAAAAGAACCAATTTAGTTTAAAATGAAAATAATAATAAAAATCCAAAGTAAAATGAGCACTCTTCATCGCACAGATACACTTTTAAGATTTAAAGAAAGAACAAAGAAAGCTTAATAACGGAGGCGAGTCACTGCACAACATCGTTCCTACCTTTTTGCGCAATGTTTGTACTCATACAAAGTATTTTGCGGCAATGAACGCTGTTCTTTCAAGGCCACTAGGTAACATGGATGGCTTCCCAGAGCCCTAAGTTTAAAGCGCACCTCTGGCCTTCGCACGGGTTATAATCGACAGTCAAGCAATGCAAGGCTGTGTCCTCCTCCCCCACTCCACGAAAAGGACGTGGAGCTCTCACGGTGACTCTGATGTAGCAAATGATTTTTTTTGAATGCCACACCAAGATGAAATGGCCGAAACAACGTTTTCACACTTCGCGTTATCTTCCCATATACAGTGAACTTGAACTGAGCGCCTACGGCTTAAAAGTGATCCTTTGTACTCTTCGTCGAATCATGCCTTCAGGTGATCATCTCGCTGATTTTTTTCCCGTAATATTTATCTAACTTATTCGTAGAAGAATGAAATGGTGTATTCTTCGCCTTATTGGTGTGCACAATTGGCCAATTGGTCCACTTGTTTATTGCAGTTTATGGCGATATAGACTGGGAGGCCATTAGGATGCGCTTTCGTGACAGCGAGTTCACGCCACTCCTTGCAGTTCACCGATTTCGCAATTTTTCTACTGTGTGCACTTTTTGCGTGATCGTTGAAAATAAGCTCGAGTGCAGACTGAACCTTCGCACAATGCATGTTTACTGGAAGGCTGCCTTGTCGCAATTTTTCACTACACCGACACGTGATGGAAGAAAGAGAAAACGAAGAGAAGGTGGGGCATTCCGAATCGCATGGCATACGCGAGCTGCATGAGTCACTTCACACGGCCAAGAACGGACATACCTCGTGCGGCCGTCAATAAGCAGGCGTACTTCGAGAAGGACTTGAGTTTAGGGCACGGCAATGGCTTGTTAGTTCCGCGCTATCGCTTTGGAATACAGCCAATAAGAATATATACGTGGCCGCACCTTGCCATCACCGATATATGAGTTGTCAAAATTCTTTGTGAGCGTAGCTGGGAAGTAGCCGTCTGCCAAAGTTTGTTTTGCGGGCGCTCTACGCTTCATTCTTTCCACAATAGTGGTACAGCGGAGTGAAACACTGCATGTGTAGACTGAATCAAAATATTGTTTAATATCTATCCACCACTAGCGTGAACTTAAGAAAAATTTCGTTCTCTCTAACTCAAACACCATGCTATATAAGCGAAAGAATTGGAGAATGGTAGGGAGTAGTACTTCGCTGATACGAGGCCTTGCACCACTAGCTAGCACTTTTCAGCTTAAGCTAGGCATGCATTTCCACGTTCTAGTTTCGATGCGAAATTCACAACAAAGGAAAAGTCAATCTTGAAAGCTTGGACATACCAGGTTGGTCGTGCAGATTAAGAAATTTAGTATAACCAGCTTACAAATGCCCTTAGTCAAACAGAGTTCGCCAGTTTCCTCGTTCTTTGTGTTACCTTTTTGCGTTGATGCTCTATTGAAATTTACTTGCCACTAGGCCCAAGTTCTGGCGGTTCCTTTGAAGAACACACTACTATAACTATTTTTTGCAGAGTTAAATTAAACCTATTTTAGTCAGTGAAATATCAGCGATACAGCGTCATAGGCGTGACGGTGGCACAGTAGTGGGACTATGGTGTAGTAACAGTGACTAAATGTTTCAAATACTTCTTTCGAAGCGGAGAGCATTCGTTGAAAATAAGAATACTTGCAGCAAACTATGATGTTAGGGAGTGAGAGATGTGTTCATGTGGGATCTATCTTTTCTTCCTTTCAACGCGATCATACGACCACACAGCTTATTGCGTCACAGGCGGCTTGGTTCAAGTTTCTTTCCCATACAATGAAAGACTTTGTGGACAACATCGCCACTGTCTTCAAACTTGCATTTAGGGTGCACCTGTTCAGTGAACAACACCAACACTTGCAGCGTGACTTCGTGAAGAAAAGAAGTAACTTATACAAGGAAGAGATACCGAAAACGCAAACAAAGCACAGCAAAAGTCTGTCTTTTGTACGTATTCAAGTGAATCTATGCGTCTCTTCTATTACATCTTGTCGCGAACCTGCACAATGAAGTTGGCTGCTGCCATCCGAGTTCTGAAGGCTGTTGTAAGTTTTAGTGTAAATACACCCTTAGCAATGCGCAAATATTGTTCTGTAATAAGCAGTACAGTGATGGCACACTTTCAAAAAGTGTGCCATCATGGAGAGTTCGAACTTTGAAGCCAGCTCTCCATTTCTTGTCCTTCGCCAGATCAGCTTTATTTGCATAGATTCGCGTTGTCACACAAGAAGTTTCCATCCTCAGCGTTGCGGCAATTATTTTTCATGTTACAGCTCTTTCGGGGACTTTTGTTTTCTACCCTGGCAAAAGACGCCCGAGAAAGTTCCTTATTCAAACATACGCGCGTCAAGTACGGCGCCGGCAAGTGCGCAAATAAGTCGTGATGCGGGCTCGAGAAAAGAATAAATAAAACGAGAAGAGTTAAGCCATAGCAATAAAAAGATGCGTCGCGCTTCTTCATGACGTGTGTGGGCTGAACAACATCCTACTTCCGTGTCAACAGCTCATACCTCCGCAGCACACCGAAGAATTGAGTTGTATGAAATAAGAAAAGCCTGACGCGAACCATCACAATCGCGCGATAATGTCTGTACGTACCGTTGAACTAACTGTTTTAACTACCGCGTCTTCGTGCACCAGTCTTCCTTCTATGCTTGTCTGCTAGCACCAAAGTGCCGTCAAAATGCGAATACGGAGCTCCCAAGACGCCGCATTGATACGTGTGGAAACTTGTGCTAGTGTGATCTATGCTTTGATGCCTTTCTTCCATCTTGCTACTCATAACGTATACCGCTTTGCTGCCTTCACTCTGAGCAGGATCGCGACCCGGGCTCAGTCTGATTTATCTGCCTGCTTATTGCCTGTTAATTATTTTTGACTCTATATCTCTTTACCCCGGGGCCTTAGTGCAAACAGTGTGCAAACGAGAAAACAACAGAACTGCCACAAAAGAACTTTGATTATTATCTTCAGGGAGGACTGACTAACGTCAGAAATGGTACTTTTCTGCTCCGCGTGCAGTTGCTCGAAAGAATGCCTCCACTGCGGAGCTCAAAAACCCGAGATTTGAGTTCATAGGCGAAAGCTTCCACAGTAGGCGTCGATGCAAGATATTCTAAGGGGACAGTGGTACACGCACTTCAAGTATGCGCCAAATGTGCTAAATGTGCTAACTGCAGCGTAAATTACGTTGTTTTCTTTTCGGGTGCCTCCCGAATCAAGCCGCTTCCCAGTTGCGCACACATTGCATGATGTGTTAATGACGTGGTACTTTCAAATTCAGACCCGTATTTACTTGTGTACGTAAAGCATGTTAAATGTTAAGGTAATCTCAAAAACAGAAAAAAAGTTGTAAATCATTGGATCGCAAAAATTGTGTTAAATTGATACAGAAAAGTACTCAAATTATGAGAAACAGGAAAGAAGAACTTTTAGGGAATTATGTGAAATGTGGGAACTTTCTGACAGCAACCTTCTATGACGCAAAATGAGAATGTTCTGAAGTTGTATTTACTAAGATAGACCATCTGGGGTGGGGGGGTGCGCTGACAAAGTTGGTGGATATAAAATATATTCTTTGGTCGCCAAGACTACGTGCTTAAAACCTTGGAGTTCTAAAATTTCGTAGTGTCGTTAACGGTTAGTCGTTTGCGGACGTCTTTAAATCATATTTGTCCCCCTAATGCAAGTAGACCAGACAAATCCTCTTTAACATGCTCCCCTTTACCAACGCGCCACAAATATAGTGGGCATTTCTTGCTATAATATATGAGGTTCGTGAAGAAAATATACCGATGGCCTAAAAATAACACCAACAAATTTTGTATATTAATGTCTTTTGCCAACCTTTGTACACATACGCGTATTTATCATAGCCTTCTAGAGTACTTTCTGGTGCTATTAGATATGATAAAGCTGTAATTTCGTACAAAAGCTAGATATAAATGTCATATCTGAAACTAGACACCTATCTCCGTGCTTGCAACATATGAAAAAATGTGGAAAAATAATTTCCTCCATGGTATTTTTTGTTTGCTGAAATGGTTCCTTAACTAAACCGTTCACTAATTTTTGAGAGCGATTTCCTGCAGAAATCGCATTGTTGGGGCAAGAAGACACATGATAGGATTGTTCGTGCAAACGGTGACACTAGGTATTCGTTCAGACTTTTGAAAGCGGCCCTGCGGACATTTTGTTCTTTGAAATCGTTTTGTTATGCATAAATTATATTATTGTTCAAGGCTTCAACTCATTCGTACTGCCATGCGGCTCGGCAATGGCACTTTACTGGGATCTTCGATTCGTTTGAGCAATTTGCTAGAACTGCCCCAAAGTGTCGCTAATTATTCATCACCAAGAAATACACTTACAACTATATAACGTAAAAAAATGCTTCAATGCAAGAAAGCTTAAATGTATACAATATGGCTGCGCCAATTTGAAACGTTCAATAAGCAGGATAGTTTTTGTCGGCACGTCAAAGTTTCTTTTTTTTTACCGTCATACCAGTGTATTAACTTGTACTGGCCACCTCACAGAAGCCCTGTCTGTATGACAGCCATAAATAGCTGTGCTTAGTGCAACTGCGTGCTTTCAGAACGCATGTTTTAAGGCAGTTCACTGTAGTAGGCAGTTCTTTCGTTATTTGGAAGCGGCAAGCGCGTCGAGTTTTATTTGGGAGCATACCGGAAAAGCGTTAGCAATATTGCAAACATCGCAGCTTTGTACACATTAACCCGCCTAAACCTCGTGTAGTGCCACGCGCATATTGTGCGGTCCCTAGCGTTCGCCGCCAAAACTACAGCGGAGGCCCAATGTTTACGAGAAACTACATGAATTTTCGATAAATTATGATGGACGCTGTAGTAGAGGAATGCGGAATAATTTTTACAACGTTGTGTTCTTTAGCATGTCCCCCAAGCACTCTACACGAGCGTTCCTGGACTCAATCACAATCAGAACACGATCGCTGCTTCAGGGAACTGAACTGTCAACCTTGTATTGAGCAGCAGAACACCATAGCCACTGGGTCACCACGGAAACCAGATACTTATTGTACTCGGATACAGCACCCGGCTTTATTAGCAGTATGATAGAGCTGGGTGCACTCACGCGCCTTTCATTTCAGGAGAAATACGGGCTTAGCTTGGCAATGAGTGCACGGAAAGTTGCTACAGTCTACGTGGGCACAATGCTAAACATGCTCAATAAACCAGAGTGGATGGGAACAAGAACAGCGTGAAGAAGGGAGCATGAGTGTCAGTTCCTTGAAATAATTTGTGCCACCGGGTTGTACAATTATATGCATATACCAACGCTTCACTGGCACGAGCCATTTGTTCAAAAGGCGGGGAGTTTCTGGTGGAACGAAATAAAGCGACACAAATATAGAACGCGAATGCTTTCCTGGAATGCGCTAGAGTAACTGTCACGAATAGTGTAAACTTCGTGTGTTAATGAGAAAATGCGTTGTTTGTTTCAGATCAAAACTCTTTCAACAGGGCACATTTTGACGTTTTAATTGGGGCCCTAATATATTTGGGCTAGTACATTAGGATGTAGCTACAATGATACAATCAATGGCGAAATGGTTCCGCTGTCGTTACTGTAGAACAAGGCAGAAAGCTAAACGTGAGCAAGGTACCCATTCCAGAAAAAGCTCTAAGTTTGAAATATCTGCAACGGAAAATCATCATAATTTCTCGCCAACCTTTTACCTCCAGCAATTATCACATTACCTGATTAGAGTCACTCGCTCTGCTGAATAACGTCTATTCCTGATTTGAATTCTTAAGCGTTGAGAGCAGCGTGCTGTAAATGGTAACTAGGCGCACACATATGTTCTACACTGTTCTAAACTGTCTACATACGTTCGAGCTGTTCTTTGTGTTTTCTCGCCCTTTCGTTTGCCCCCATCGACAAGCTGACCCCATTTCTTTTTATTACTAAGGGCTGTCTGTGTTTCTCCAAATTTGCTGAAAAAATAGAATGACTGCCGCTCTTAAAACTGCATGATTTTGCGACGCACTAATAGCAGCACCTTGCGAGCGGTATGCACTCTCCGTGTTTTAATAGTTCAAAGGCGTGCCATTTGTGGAAAGCCGAGCTAGTGCTCGTGCTCTGTAAGAGTTAAAAGCAATGGAAACGGCACGTTTCATTTCAGAATTGACGCCAGCCCTGAATCCCTTCTATAGCGTCGTATGTCCTGTAGCCCCCAGCACTTTCCACCTGTGACTATTTTTACGTTACGTGCCCCTCCCCCCCCCCAACCCTCATTTTCCGTATGCACGTGTCCCTGTCATCAATGCTGCTTTTATCTTTCTCCACTTTCTTTGTTTTCGTGTTGCAGTGTCTGTTTCATTGACGCGCCCGAAGTCTTGAGTCAATTTCTTTTTATATCACAAGAAACATTGTGTCGGGCCTGCTTTGGGCGTGTCGATTTATTTCCCACATGCAAGGCACTTTTCTCAAATGTGTGTGGCATTAACGATTCTTCAGTGTTTAGTGCTAGAGTGCTTACTTTTTCGCTTGCTGCGTGTGAAAGAAAAGTTGATGCCAACCAAAGACGTCCTACTTTTCTAGTCAATACCAGTTTTTTACAGGAAGATGAAGTCTTAAAGTCAGTAACAGTTGTCAAAAAGTATGACTGGCATGGCATACAAAGGTTTGACAAGAGAACGTGCCAGCGTCGGGGCAGTAGAATACAAGTGCCTTCTTAAATTGTTGGCTCCATTGTTCGCTGTACAGTAGTTAATCCAACTTCTTCCGTGTATTTTGTTTTCACAGTATATGTTTCAGTATGGCAACATGTAAGAGTTATTGTTGGGCATTGGTTTAGTATGGAGTGGATGAAAACTCCGGCCTCGCCTTAATTGCAGCATAACGTTGGAATTCTCTTTCGGGTTGGAAAGTCTTTTTCTGCGTGTGTTAGTCTTGGCGGGCGTACGATACACGGCCTTCGAGTAATTGATGTAGCTCAACGTACTACGGCGCAGCGGCTATATTATAGTCATTGTAGAGCACTGCGGATTGATTTCAGTTTGACTGCCGTTCGAAGCCTGCCTATTCCATGCATCGCTTGAACTTCCCTGCCGCGCCCAAGCCACCTTATAATCCCTAGTTTCACCTTTTCTAATGGCGAAGCTGGCGGCACTCCTTAACAAGCAGACTACACCATCTGAAGAAAAACTCTTGTTAGATGCGGACGAAGTTGTCTTATTCCACTAGAGCATTATCCACTGTGGCCTCCAAGTACATTTCAAGATCCCGCCACTCCTAAAGTCTATGAGGCGCACAAAACCCCAACAATTTCCCAAGCTCCGTCGTGGTGCGGTAACATCGTCTTTATTACTTTTAGCTCCCAACATGAATTTCCCGGCAATACTTGGAAAAGTTGGGGACTCGGGGCAAGCTTCTTACCCAATTCATAACACATTCTTCTAATGCTCTCGAATGATTTTGTTTTAAATTTTCTAGACATTCTTTAATAACCCATTACAATTAGAAATTAGACCGTGCATAAAATGCATTTGTCGACTGTGATATATTTCTGGCGCATAACACGCATACACATGATACTACCGGCTGATTATAGTATATATAGTATATAACTAACAGCTTATATGTAAAAATTATTTGGCGCAGCATGATCTTTTCAATATCAGCTTTTACCTGGTTGGGTTTTACGAAGCTAACAATGTTGTCGTCTTCCGCTTCAGCATTGTCCTCCGCAATCTCGAAAATGTGTGCACTCGAAATGTGTGCACGAAAATGTGTGCACAAAACCCACTATACATTACGAACGCCCAAAAGCACAGTGTGACATGCGCATACCTTCTATTCTTCGCTCGGACATGGGACGATGTTTTATTTTTGTTTAGCACAAGGCGACCCTCATGATGAAGCACTCCTGGCGAGAACACGACAACTTGCCTATGTGCTTGACGAATACAGCGAACCCATTTTGTAGCTCTGTACACTCTCAAAACAGAGTTCCGGGCACTCTCTTTGAGGGACTAACTGCTTGTCCCATATTTTACTCTCTTTTCGAGAGTAGATCGACCCTCTTTGTGAGCGAGTAGGTTAACTCCTCCTGACAGAGTTTTGTTGTTGCGCCACAAAGGAGTGCTAGTTCTCTTCCGCAGAGTGCTAATACTTCCCTCATAGGGAGTGCTAGCACTCTTCCGCAGAGTGCTAATACTCTCCCCACAGAGGTAATAGTACTCCCCAAAACCGACTGCTTCTACTGCAAACCGAGTACTTCTACTCCTCCAAGCCGACTGTTCTTACTCCCCCAAACAGAGTGCTTGTACTCTTTCAGAACAGAGTGCTAGTACTGTTCCCAATAGTGTAAAAGCACGATGTAGATCCATGGTCCCGTTCCAAGCGATTCGCAATACATGTGGGGAATATTTCATTCCTTCATAAGCAGCTTCTGCACTTATGCATCGTGAATGGGATGTAATCTGTAGTAGCCGAGTTACTCAAATGAAAGTTCTCTCTTAAAAGGTAAAAATCTTTATGGATCAGTCACAAGGCAAACTGAATAATAATTTGAGAAACATACTGACAAACACATAAAATTTGAGCATACAATGCTCATGAGCTTTGAACACATCTTGTACTAAAACATAAGTATATTCTCTAGAGTTTCACCAGTATTACAGTGTAGAAATACCCTTTAACTTCAATTGTCTCCTTCTTTTCAAAAATATACAATGGAAAGTTAAACCGAACAAACGTGTGCAAACTTGAAAAGTATTGACACTATGATCGAAGAGAAATAAGCGCAATATTACTGGCCAGCAAACGCATTTATTGCACAAAGCGCGTGCACTTATATGGCAGAGGTTACCAGATGAGCTGCTAAGCATGGGGCTGGAAATGTAGATAAATTGTGCAAGAAACTTTTTTCGTGTGCCATATTTTAAGACAGCAGCTCATTTGATAATGTCCTGTACAGCGTATGGATGTTCTTGACTGAGAGTACCGTGCATATAGAAATGTGTTGTATATTCTCATGTGAGGCCTCAGGTCTAGCTAGCTTTGCTTATATTTCACATAAAGTGATTCATGTATGGGCTGCACCCCATTGTTTCTAAGTGTGTCTTGTTGTCATTCTGCAGCAATATTTTGCCCGCACGTTGCTTAACTGCCGAAGGCTAGAGTTTTACTGACTGTAAATTCTTTTCTATGGCTGAAATTGATTTTTATGAAAACATGTATCTGGCCTAATTGTCATCTGGCCTAATTCTAGTTTACATAAATGATTTTGCTCATAACATAAGTAACGACATAACCATCCGGTTATTTGCAGACGATTGTTTATTATATCTTGAAATCAATAACCAAAACGATCAGGCGTCAATTAGTCAAGCTCTTAAAGCTGTAGAAGTCTGGGCCGCAAAAAGTAAAATGAGGATTAACGAATCTAAATCAGTCATGTTCAGAGTTACAAACAAAACAAAGCATGTTATTAAGTGTGATTACGAGATGAACTCGACAACTCTAACCGAAGCTGAAACGATAAAGTACCTAGGTTTGAAAATTTCGAAAGACTTAAGTTGGAAATCACACATAGACAGAATTTGTGGAGCTGCAGAAAAAAAGTTATGATTCCTTCGCTGAAAATTAAAGCTAGCAACGACACCCGTCAAACTACTTGCATATTTAACTTATATTAGACCAACGTTAGAGTATGCCAGTGTCATTTGGGATCCGTTTCAATCAGGATTAATAAACCGCATTGAGAAGATACAGATAAAATCTGCAAGGTTCATTATTTCCCGGTATTATCGTACTGACTCTGTTTCCGAAATGCTTCGGTTGCTTGATTTGCCTCCACTGGCTCAACGGCGGAAGTTGGCTAGACTTAAATTTCTTTTTTTGTTATGAAAAGGCCACTTTAATATTGAAACCACACCCTATCTTGTCCCAGGCAGGCTAGAAACGTCAGATCAAGCAATCATTGCATGTTCTCAATTCCAAAAGCATATCCGGACATGTACGCTTATTCAATTTTTCCGCGAACGATTAAGGAATGGAACAGTTTGCAGGCGTGTCTTTTGCAGTCGAGTAGCATTAAAATCTTTGAGGAACGCGTTAAAAACCATTTATGAAATTGAATCTTAGTGGTGCCGTGCGAACATTGTCACACTATTCTAGAAATCCATACAATAGTCTTTCTTTTATGCTGCTTCCAATATCACTGTCACAATGTTAGAAACCCATTTGTTAGCCAAACTATTGTATTTGTATTTCGTTATTTGTTTTGCATTGTATTTCCCACATTCATTGCTTCATGTCCTATTTACGTTTGTAAAGTGTTTACATTTTTTACGCTATGTGCAAACCTGCTGTACCCACCCTGTTATGGCCAGAACGGCGAACAGTATTTAAAGATAAAAAAATTACGAAATAGCCTTCGGCAGTTTAGCGACGTGCGGTAGACTTTCTGCCAAGACATAATCTTTATAGGGCTGTCTCTAATGTCAAGAAAGGAAAATCCTTCACCTTAGAGCTGTTTTTCTCGGCGAAGATCTATGAGCAAGAAATTCCTTTACGTGCTATAGTGTCAGAGAAAGGGATGTTGCAGGTCTGTGTCGCTAATTACCTACAAAACTGCTTAGCTTCACTAGTTTTTTTCAGATCCCTTTTGCTTGCGTAATTCTCAGGCAATAGTTCAGTATTTGAAAATCGTGGTGATTGTACAGTTTTTAGTATGGATGTCGAAGACCTGTATTTTTCCTTGCCGCATGACGGGTTGCTAAATTCCGTAAATCAACGCATTAAAGAACAAGCGCAAGGGCCAGCTTTTATTGACAGATGCGGTGTTTCCGCGGCAGCTTGTCTAGAAGTTCTTTCAATGCACTTGAGGTCGACGCTGATTGGGTGGAGAGATGGCGTTTTTCTGCAGAAATCAGGCATATGTATTGGCTCAAAGGTTGCCCCTATTCTTAGCAATATTTACCTAAGTAAAGTTGACAGCTGCTTAGAGAAAGCCTTAAGTGATAGCGTTATCAAGATATTTCATTACGTTGATAATTATCTAATTTCTGCAATAGGGAAAAATTCGATTCCGTTTCTACCTCAGTAAGTGAGAAATTTAAACTTTATGGAGGTGGATTAAAGTTGACCAAGGAATTTCCTCAGCGACGCGTAATTCAGTTTCTTGACATTTCCTTGATCTTCGAACAAAATCATGTTTGTTGGCAGTACTCCTCAAGATCTTCGAAGCCGTTGCCAAACTTTCAATCCAAGCATTCCAAAGTAGTAAAAAAAGGAATTGTCATGTCGTGCCTTAAGTCGTCTCTCACCAGATGCTGCTTGCACAAAATGAGCGCCAGTTTTAATGCGCAGGTCCGGCGCCTATTCTAAGCAGGTTATTCTATTGTAGCAGTGGCCACTGTGGCTGAGTGCCTAAAGAAGTCGGTTTCGAGAGGGACTGACGTGATTACAGCGAGCAGTAATAGCAAAAAAAGAGTAGTGGCTATTCCGTATATTCATTCAGTGTCGCACAGGCTTAAAAAAGATGCAAGTAGATACGATGTTAAAGTTGCTTTCACTGCTCCCAATAAGCTAGGTAAGATATGCGCTGCCGTACAGAATAAAAAGCAGTGGGTAAAAGGCAAAGAACGAACAGTTATTTGTCCAGTGAAGCACAATAAGAACAACAGTTTTACTGACTGTCGTATGGATGTGGTTTATAAAATTCTCCTTAGCTGTGGCCAGTTCTACGTAGGGCAAATGGGACGATGTATCAATCAAAGGCTAATGGAACATAAAAGGTTGTTAACCGGTGGATCGCCTTCTAATCTTTCCCTACATTGCCAAGATTGTAACTGCACGCCAGAGTTAGGTGAATGCGCGATATTGTACAGGCATAAGAATGAAGATACGCGTCTTATGGTAGAGGCATGGCATATCTATAATGGTGGAAGTGCGTGCGGGAGTCAGCCTTCGATTACTGTACATAAGGAAGAGATTAAGTGCCTTAACAGTTATCTCTCACGTATACCGACACATGTACCCGACTGACACGTGGTGATACCGTTCCTGAGCTTGCGCAGATGAGTTTTGTGTCTTCTTTCTTTTTTTCGCCTCAGTGCTCCCTTCAGTTGATAGTCGGCGTTCTTCTTGTCCACTTCTCTACTCTTGTGTCCTGTCTGCACGCCTGACCTCTTTTTTGCATAATGCTAAATTGACTTCAGTTTTTAGATTTAAACAAAAAAGAAATAACCGACAGTTCATCCTCGCCCGGCACTAACGTTAAAATACTCCTGCTAATAGATATAATATTGGTCATTGTCAGCTGTCATAGATCTGTCATTAGTCTGGTGTGTCACAAACACCACTTCCTAAGCTCGTCCTAAGCAGGTACCCAGTGTGCTCCCCGCACCATCTCTGGTTGTGCTACTGCTCGAGCCATAATTTGAAGATCATGTCTGCAAACATGATGCTCACTGTATGGATGAAAACGTGGTCCTCCAGTTCAAAGGATATGACTGGATGTGCCTATAAGAAAGGGCAACAAGGCTTATTATGGCAAGCTTGCCCACATTTCAATAATAACAAGAAAGTTCACTGCGGCCTGCATCTAAGCTTACAAAAAGGCATGAACTAGTTTTCATTTATGAAGTGCGCAATGGAGTTCATTTTGACAGACTCGACTGCTGCTGCAATTTGAAATCTAGCATTCTATCTACTTGAAGGCATGGAAAAGTTGCAGTTAGACCGCAGTTATTAGTTTATTTGACCAACTCTTTGTTTTGTGTACGACAGACGACTGGTAACACGGAATTAAAGCAAAGTTTTATTTTGATACTTTATTTCTCTAGGAAAAATAATAAAGCGATAACGACATTTTGATCTGTCATGCAATAGCAAGATGCACACATTACGCTTGTAACCCACAGAGGAAGGGTGATTTAGCTGTTCATATGACAACACTGAAACGCCAACTCGTATTAGCAAATGCACAGGCATGTCCAAAACAATAAGCGTATGCAAAGCGCCCCTGCAATGGTGATTCCACACAGCAGCCGTTATATTCGATGCCTATGCATAACTCCCTGCTTGAAAATTCACTGACTTAGTAGAAATAAGCACCCTTTCAGATTCGCACCGTGCTCGAAAACCGCAACAGGCGACATAAAATCAGACATATAATCACACCATTTAAATAAATGAGGAAAAGCAATTCAGTCTTAGAGCTAAACGCCTTCAGAGAGATTTAGTGCGCGACGGCGATGAGCGACGGCTTCGAGCGACAAATCGGGCCGTCGCTTGAACAGATCGCTCGGTTCTGGAAATCTGGAAATCATCGCTCTTCTTCCGGAAGTGCTATGAGCGACTAGCCAATAGCCTGAAGCCGGAACTGGATGTACATCGCTCAAATACTACCGATTGTCGTGCGGAACGAGCAAACGATTGAATTTTTATACGTGCAAGGATAAGAACCTTTTGCAAGACCTTCGGAAATATTTTATGCTCGTTTTTACAGTAAAATACATTAATTTAAATTACTAATAATTTCACTAGGATAGCAGCTTGGGCTTGTTGGTTTTCCATCCTGGTGTTAACAGCGCAAAACGTAGACAAGACACGAGACGAGAGGATGACACCACAAGCGCTGACTTGCGCTTGTGGTGTCGTCCTCTCGGCTCGTGTCTCGTCTACGTTTTGCGCTGTTAACACCAGGTTAAATTACTAAAGCACGCGTCACGCTAGTTTCGACGCGTATTTGCAGACCGGCAACACCGGGGAGACGTCGCTCAAAATCGTCGCTCGCACGGAGTACGACTTGTAGGCGGCGAGCGAACGCTGTTGCGCGCAACATCGCTTTTATGGGGTTTATACTTTATTCAGCATAAAACATAGATTCCTCAAGCGTTTTCAGTAAGTTCAAGATAATGCGCCCAATTGACGTCTTGAAGCATGCAGCTGAATGCTTGCGGAAACGTTTCCAACTAGCACTGGCGCTGCACGTAACTTCAGTGGTGGCAGATTACCCATGAGTGAGACACCCTCAAACGTGCGGCTTATTTATAGCTAAAGCATGCCGCCAGCAAAATGACGCCTTCTGTTATGTGACTCCTTACTTCGACAGCACTCTGTACAACGTAGACTGCCAAACTGAATAAATTGAAACACACAAAACGCACGCTAAGCACGCTCCGCATAGGACGCTCCGCATAGGCTCGGAATCATGGGCTGGTGAAAAAACGATTTTAAGCGTCCTCTCCCCGCACGTTTTATTGAACATACCATGGTTCTGGCAGCGCTTGCGATTTTGAAAGCTCTTACGGATAGCGGCAAGTGATAAAATCACATGCAGTTATCGCGACGACTCGCTTTTTCGATTGACATCGAGAGACACAGCGCGTTTGCCTAGTCCGTTGTCAATCCCGTCGGTTAAGCGGCGCAACGACTTCCTGGCCATAGCGTGTCATATACGCAGAATGTGCACATAAGTTAGAATTCGCTTACCGCGGAGGATTTGTTGTTATATCCAATGAATGGCGAACGACTGTCGTGTTTTCGCGGCGACGCGAGATGGTTGACACACGACCTCCCTTGGATAGCCTTCGTTGCGGCTCGCTGGACGGATCACCTTTTTCCGGTGCTGTGCTGTTCGGCGATGTTGAGCGCGCGCGCGGTGGGGAACTCCGAGTGAAAAAGTAGAGCGCTCGCTACGCCTTCCTTTGAACTGCGACTGCCTGCTCTCTTAGAAGCAAAGCGGTGTGTTCTTTGCTCAGCGTGCGTGAGTGATACATCGCCATGTTCGGGGCCAGCGTCCTACAGTTGAAGCAGGAGATTACGCTACGTTTTTTTCTTTATTGCCGCAAGAGTAGAACGGGCATTATACTCTGTCTCTCTCTCTGGAGGGCAGAGTGAAAAGCACATTTCGTTCTCTCCTTACTGACGAAGTGAACAATGCATTTCACTCCACTCGATATTTTGCGAGAGTAAAACAACGCTTTCAAGAGTCAATCGGCCTCTTCACTCCCTAGTTTTTAGAGTGTACTGCTGTCTCAGCGAATATACATCGTTACCGCTGATGATAGCGGATGGTGTTATAGCCGTGAAATCTGAAGGCACCAAATTGTACAAGCGCAGACAAGTTACCTTTGCTAACTTGAATTCCAAACGGCACATTGGCTTATTTGCTATGGCGTCGAGCGACTGAGAAAGAGGTCATCAGTTACATTCTCTGCCACGATGACCTGATTTTGTGGGGGTGATAAAGCAGAAACTCGTGTGCTTAGGCCTATGAGAAAGCTTTAGCTCGAAGCCAACAATGATTTCCCTATCCAAATATATGTAAAACTTCGAAACACTTTGATGAGACAGCCGTCCAATAATTTGCATAAAGATTTGTCGCATAAAAGGGAAAGTTAATTCTGGTGACGCTATCAAGCAGATTCTTTTTAATTTAAGGCCTGGAATGTTTTCTGACGTTGTTGATAATAGGCAAATTTAATAAAAGGCACAACGAAGTTTACCAAAATGTATCTCTGCCAAAAAACGAATATCGGATTTCCGTAAACTACACCTATTAAAATATCTGCAGGGGACCAATTCATTGCATTGTTTCACAGCTTACGTGACCTTGTCGCAATGTTCACAAAGGTTCTTGCACAAATGTTAGTGACGAACCAGTGTTATGTTTCAAAGCAGTGTATCATTTAAAAATTTTAACTACTTTTTATGTATTACTAGGCACAGCTAACACATTTGTGATATCGATTTTTATTGCTGAGTTGGAGAGTTCCAAATTTTGTAGCTGTGATTGTTCAATCTGTCTATTTGCACGGAAATGTAAAAAGAGAACTTGATGCCTGAACAATATTATCGCTTCCTACAGACTGTACATCTAAGCGGTTTCTTTTAGATACAACAAGTCTCACCGATATTGGCCCAGTGGTTGCCGAAAAAAAAATGATTTATCCTTTCCTAAGTATTTAAGTAGGAGCTCCCGAGCCAAAGCAGCGCCTTAAGTGCACGTAAAAAATTCAGCTTGCAAGGAATAATCCGAAGCCCGATACTACAGCGCCCTCCATAATTCAGTGTAATTAGGTCGTACGTCAAAATGCATAATCTATTGTTTCGGTAGTGACGTTATTGTTAACTATAAATCTGTCGAACGTGTCCAAGCACACCTTATGTAATTTTTGCGATTCTTTGACGAACAATGAATAAATTGAAAATGGTTGTAAGTTGTCTACTCTGTGCATATCTACCAGCGTATGATAGGCTCAATTAAGCATTAACATTCTCTCATCGGTAGCGAAGGCAACAGCAGCTGGCCTGACTTTGAGCACAGCTCAAACGTCCTCATTGATAGGAGGCTGACAAGCAATCAAGTCTGCTGGAGTGTTCGTCGATGTCATAGAGGATTAAAAGGAGAGAAGTTCTTTTTTTTGCCTTTATGAATTACCATCACAAATATTACTATATTTATATGCAGTAAATGCCCCATTCCTGGTCAAGTTCAAAAATAAAATTATTTTTAGAAGCATTGAGACACATTTGGCCACATGAAAGCCACCACGGCCCGATACACTCCAACGGCACAACTAGGATCATGATCTTTGTCCGTCATCACCATTATCATGCTGGATTTTTCTTCGAACGAAAACCTGTCCCAGCGACTTCAAGTTATCCGTGTATTGTATAAGCCATTAATAATTTTTTTCTACATCGTCCCTCCATATAAGTACTTCTCTGCAGCCTCGTACAGTTAACATACACTACAATAAATGCTGTGACATAGAGGAAAGTAAACTATGTCTAACGAAACATAAATTGTTGCCACTATAGATATGAGATGTGACATCTGCGTGCTGACTGCGGCAGGTTGTAGTTGCTGAGCTGAGGTCCTTTCACTGGTAGCTGGAGCGAGGCAGTATTGCCCATCAGCTCTAGCTGCTTGACGCACAGGCATTCGTTGCCATTCTACTGAGAAAGACTCCTTGGCAGCCTTGTGCTTGCATGCAGGCCCCTTCATTTGCTTGAGTATGAGCCCCAATGCGTTACCTGTGAGATTCATTATCCCCTGATTATTGTATAGTCTTCTCCGCAGGGGCGTCTGCGTCAGCAGGCGTTTGGCATGTTGCGACACCACGTGCCCGAGCACACTAGGGTTGGAGCCTCCCGCGTCTAACAGAGCGAGCATTAGCCGTGTCCGGGGAAAAGGGGATCCTGGGGATTGAGCCACTGCCGGGTGCTTGGACATTTACGACCCCTCGACGGTGGCAACACACTCCTTTGGGCTCGGCTTCACGTAGACGGCACACCCGCACTGACTCACGCGGGGAAATCGGTAGTTGCCTTTTCCTGTCTCTATCTCCCTACAAACTTTGTCTTTCTCTCACTTTCAACCTTTCCTGCCTTCCCTTTATTTTCCTTGTACTTCCAACTTCGCGGGCAGCAAGGGTTAACCTTATTCATTAGATCTACCCTTGGGTATATGTATTCGGTTATAGCGGGGTTGTACCGATGGCGTGCGCAGAACTGAACACTTTCCGCCTGCTTGAGCTCCATGGTGGGCGGCGGCTATGCCTGGCGAAAACTCCATATTACTAATGGCCACGTCGTTCCTCTCACTCCCTGATCGCCCTCAGAAACGAGGGCGCACCGAAGATGTTTTTCAATTTCAAGGAAACAATTCGCAAAATTTCCCCCGATTCCAAGTCTTTCATTCTGACAAACCTGAAAAGACTATGAGAATGATTTCTCCTTTCCTCGTGTCGAAATGTCTCACTGAAGCCTGCTATAAAGCATCCAAAATGGCTAGCGTCGATCTCCTTTTGAAACTCCGCGATCCGAAAAGCTTGAAAATCTTCCTAAAGTGTGGTCATTCGCTGAAATCTCAGTCACAATAACCACACACCAAACTATGAACACCAACGGTTGTGTTGATTCTGAGACTGACCTAATGGAGCTAACTGAAGCTGAACTGTTGGAAAGCTAGAGTGGTCAAAACGTGATCACTGTTAAATAAATTATGCTAAGGCGCGACAGCAAGGCGATAAAAACCAAGCATCTTGTACTCACTTTTTGCTCAAGCATCCTGCCAGAGACACTCGAGGTCGGCTATGTAAAGCTACGGGTCAAGCTGTATGTTCCAAATCCTCTCCGCTGCTTCAAATACCAGACTTTCGGCCACAGTTTCCAGAACTGTGGAGGCCGGCAGACATGTGCAAGATCTAGTTTCGGTGATCATGCCTCTGAAACGTGCGAAAACGCTCCACACTGCGTGAACTGTTATGTCGAGCATGCTGCATACTCGCGGTCAAGCCCGTCTTGGAAGAAAGAAAAAGAAATAGTAACAATCAAAGTAAAGGAAAACATAACGTTTAAAGAGGCTCGTAGGCGGGTGGCACACCTGCCAGCGAACAGCTTTGCCGAAGTGGTGCGACAGGGGGCGTTGCCACAACGGCTGCCGGCGGCTGTCCAGCCCACACGCAGTGAGCCGGCGGTGACGCCATCTGCCCTTTGGCGGCTGCAGCTATCGCTGCTCCGCCACCCCAGCAGAAGGGGCCATCAACCTCCAGGCTGATGGCCTCAGAGCTCGCTTCCAAAGTGTTGAAGCCTTCAGGTCAAGCACAGCGCTCGGAAGGGCACGTGTCCCACGCCTCGCAAAAAGCGATGGACGCAGCCACCAGCCAGACGGTGCCACCTGCGCCTGAGGAGCGACGAGCCTCTGTCGACCGCTCCAAAAGAGACAAAACGCGCGTCTCGGCTCCTGGAAAGGGCCCGGGAGCTATTCTCTATCTCTTAAAACACACAGCACACAACACATTCATGATCATGAAGACACAAATGCTACAATGGAATCTTACAGGTCTTCATCATAACCTTGATGATATTAGAAAACTCCTAAGCAAACATAATCCAAAGTTGCTGTGTGTTCAAGAGACACATCTAAAACGCACAAAAACAAATTTTTTCGTCAGTGCACCATCTTCCAAAAGGACCGCGACGAGGCTAACCCCTCGTGCGGTGGTGTAGCAATCCTTGCCGTGAAGCATGTAGCTTGTCTCCGCGTAGCCATACAGACGCCCCTTGAGGCAGTGTCAGTAAGAGGGATTCTTTTCAATAAATTGGTAACTGTCTGTTCCATACATATACACCCAAACTATCACGTCCAAGAAGCAGATTTCTACAAGCTCATAAATCAGCTCCCGGAACCCGGCGTACTTGTGGGTGATTTTAGCGCCCTAAACGCGTTATGGGGCGACGCATGATCTGACGCAAGAGGGCCACTCATTTAAAATTTCATTTGGTGCCTGCGTGTTTATTAAGAAAAAGCCAACCCATTACAATATCCAACACAACTCATATTCATCAATAGATCTAGCAACAGGCTCTGCTACTCTTCTACATCATCTGAAATGGAATGTGCTCAATATTCCTTTCGGAAGTGACCACTTTCCCATAATTTTAAGCTTTATAATGCAGCATAACAAGCCTCCCCGCGTTGCCATTTGGATAGTAGCATGGGCTTACTGGGAGTGTTTTAATGAATCAACTCATTTATCACCCGATTTCATAAACAATTTTAGTATAGAGGATGCTGTCACATGTTTACCGCTTTTATTATTGAAGCTGCTGAAAAGGTTACCCCACTAACGAATTGTCGCTCACTTACAAGACGAGTTCCCTGGTGGAATGAAGACAGTAGAAAGGGGCGAAAGATGCAAAACAAGGCATGGGGCGTATTGCGCAGATCACCAAACGCCGAAAATCTAGTTCAATTTAAACGAATTAAATCACAGGGAAGGCGGACACGACGTCAGGCAAAAAGAGAAAGCTGGGCGAGGTTCCTCTCCGGTATTAATTCTTACACGCAGGAGGCGAAAGTGTGGAATGACTTAAGAAAGCTAAAGGGGCAACAAATCCATCCGTTGCCTCTAATGAAAGACCAAGGGAATACCTCGCAAGACTAAGCAAACTCTCTTGGGCAGCACTTTGAGCGTGTGTCGTGCTCAATCCACTATTCTGAACATTTCCTTAAATACACTCAAATAGAAGAACTTAAGCAAGTCTTACGTAAATAGAGACAGAACGAACCGCCCGACCGGCCTTTTAGTATTGCCGAGTTGCGAGCTGCCTTGATCGCGTGCAAGATCTCTGCACCGGGACCTGACAGAGACACGTATGACATGATCAAAAACTTACACACTGACACAAAAGTTACACTACTCGCAATTTCCAAGACTATTTGGGCTGCGGGATACCTTCCATCCCCATGGAAAGAAGCAATTGTGGTCCCTGTTTTGAAGCAGGGTGAAGACACTTCCTTTGCGGCAAGTTATCGCCCGATAGCTCTTACAAGTTGCCCATGTAAACTTTTTAGAAAAATGGTTAATCGTAGACTCATACATTTCCTTGAACTCAACAATACACTTCATTGTTATCAACGTGGCTTCAGAGAAGGGGGGTCCACCGCAGATCATCTTTTGCGCATTGAAGGATACTGTCGTGATGCATTTGTACATAAACAGTTTTTCTTATCGATATTCCTCGACATGAAGAAGGCGTATAACACAACGTGGCGTTACAGGACCTTGCGAGGCTTGCCTGGAATGGGCATTCGTGAAAATATGCTTAACAGAATAGAAAGCTATTTGTCGAATCGCATCTTCCGCGTGAAAGTCGGCAACGTATTGTCATGGTCTTTTATGTAAGAAACTGGTGTACCACAGGGGGCGTGCTAGCTGCACGCTCTTTATTGCGAAAATGAAGACACTTCGTGCTTCCTTACCTCCAGCTATTTTTTATTCCGTCTACGTAGACGACATTCAAATAGCGTTCAAATCATGTAACCTCGCCGTATGCTAGAGACAGGTACAGCGGGGTTTCAACAAGCTTTCGAAGTGGGCAGACAAAAATGGATTTAAAATCAACCCCCACAAAAGTTACTGTGTTCTTTTTTACAAGCGAGGCATGTTTCCAGATCCTTGTGTGGAACTATGTGGACAACTACCTGTCAACAAAGAGCATAAATTTCTAGGTATATTACATGAATCTAGGCTTACTTTCATTCCACAAATTAAATATCTTAAAGCAAAATGTCTAAACCCAATGAACTTACTGAACATTCTTTCCCATACAACATGGAGTAGCAACATGAAGTGTTTGATGAACCTTTATAAGAGCATCATTCGATCACGATTCGACTATGGTGCCGTCGTATATAACTGGTGCTTTCAGGGCAAGCTCTATCGGAAGCTTATAAGCAGAATCAAGTGAATGGTCACTCCATCTGCAGAGAACTTACGTCAGCCTCACATATTACCTGAAAATACACTCAAAACATCAACATCCATCTTTTAACACCGTTAGCAATGTGACGTGTGCTACAGTTTCCCGTAATGGACCCTCTGTAAGGCTGCTTTTGTCGCTGCGTGGAAGGGAGCTTAGCGATGAAATGCATGTCCCACTCCTCCAGCATCGCTTAATGCTTCCAACCATGCTGTTACCTCCATGGGAGTGGCAGGTGGTAGAATGAGACATATCCTTTCTAGAAGTTACGAAGCACGATCCATAGGTCGAAATCAGAAGGCATTTCCGTGAGCTGCAGTACAAGCACTCGTGCACAGAGTTCTACACGGACGCTTCCAAGTCACATGCCGGGGTTTCCTATGCAGCCGTCGGTCCATCCTTTCAGAATCCTATGTACTGCATCCGGAAACATGTATATTTACGGCCGAGGCCTACACACTACTGTCGGCTGTGAAGCGTATCAGGAAATAAAGAAAACCCCAAAAATCTGTTATATCTACAGAATCTCTATGTGGTCGTGAAGGCCTTGATGCCATTCTGTATGCACAAAAATTCAGCACTCAATGAATTCTATTCCCTCCTGTGCAAATTTATATATCCAACCAGCGTGTCATGATATGCGGTGTTCCTGGAAATAGGGGCTCGAGGGTAATGTTCTGGCGGACGAGTTGGCCACTTCAATTGCATCGGAAGCTATTAAACCTACCGTTGCTGTCACTGCCAGAGATATAAGGCCTTTATTACGAATGAAACTGCGAGCCCATTGGCAACTCTTGCGGGGCGCGGAAATAAATAATAAGCTGCACGTGATAAAGCCACAGTTAGGTTTTTTGCCCTCCGTAACAAAACACGGTGAACAGCTGTCCTATTCTGTCGTCTCAGAATAGGACACACATTTGGGACCCATAATTTTCTACTTTCTGGAAATGAACCTCCAACTTGCGGTAGATGCGAGCGGCTGACCATCCTGAGCATTCTACTGGAGTGCCGGGAAGCCGAAGCTGAGAGAAAAAAAACATTTCCCTCTGGCATACCGCTATTGTACCCCACTTTATCTGGCTATGTTCCTTGGAAAAGAACCGCTTTCTAACGTCAAAGCAGTCCTCGGTTCCTTGAATGATGTTGTCCTACATGTTATTAGCCCCACACATTTGTAGCGTTTCCTCTCTTCAGAGGATGCCGCTGCGATAGCAGTATTGTATAGCACATGCCTCGAGGCCCTTGTGTCTCGAGGACTCCGGTGGGGCCGTAGTCCTGTGGCCAGTCGTTGCATCTGACATGTTTTGTATTTTTCGTACTGTACTTTAAGGCTCATAGTAAATCTCATTAGTCATCACCATAATCTTATTACACGTAGATTTTATGCACTTTACAGCGACTACTTTTTAGGCCTCTTTACAGACACGTTACATCAACTTCATAGAATCCATCACTCCATTACGAAGTGACTAACACTGGCATGGCGCTCTTTGGCCATATCTGCCCTTGCACCAATAAAATCACACATTCATTCATTCATTCTTTCATTCATTGTATAGTCTTCGAAGAAATTACTGACGGCAAAGACGTTACGAGTCTTCAAAACGATATCTACTTTATATCTAACTGGTGTAAATACTGGGGCCCTATAACGTTAAACTATTCCAATATGTTTCTATTCCAATCTCCTGACGTCAAACTTGCGTAACCACCGACACAAGCACCGGGCGGTCACCCGCAGGGTTGTCTGAACAGACCAATCACACGCTCTCCTCGTTCATAGGAGGCCACTTTTGTTTGCTTGAAAAACGAATAACATTGCCTACACTGAGCGGCTTGCCGTATCTAATTGGCTGACAAGATGCGAGGAGAACGCTCAAGTGGAGAGGGATTCACTAGGGCAGAGCCAGTGCACTGAAAATTGATAACCTGATGAAGAGGGTGGTGCCGGCGTCTGCGATTGGTCGGCTTTCCCTTACTTAGCTTGTGGTGGCTGGTCGAAAATCACGGCGGCATGCAACGGAAGCTTAAGAATGACGCTAAAACTGACCCTCAGCAAAGAAGAGTTGGCGGAATGAGGTGGTAAACGTGACGAAAGGGCTCGAAAACGTTACACGGCCACGGAAGAAGTTTTATTATATGCAAATGCAGCCGTGCTCTCCGGCAGGTGCAAGTAGCCAGCGTCTCAGCGATCAGCGGCAGCCATCTTTTATTCCTTTCGGAACGGGGCAGCCTGCGGCTATTCCGAAGAAAATTCAGTTTTGTTCGGGATAGTAATGCATCTTTATCGCGTACACGTCACTTTGACGCGGTGAGTTTCTGCGGTTGTGTGACGTCGCGTTACAGGGAGGTGAAATGGGTGCAGCCCGAAAATTTTTACCAATAGCCGAGGGCTAATGGCGAAAAGGGGTCGAATCAGAAATAACTGTTTTTCTTTTTTCTTTCAAATCATGCATAATCAGCGTGTACACATCACACCAGATGGGGAGGTATCGTGGTTTTCGTGACGTCGCGTGACAGACAGGTGAAGTGGGCGTGGTCGAAAAAAGTTTTTGACCAATCGTGGAGGGCTGATAGCAGAATTGGAATAGAAAAGTTTGGAATAGTTTTACGTTATAGCGCCCCTGGTTGATGGAACTAAACACCACAAATGTAAGATATTACGTGTCTCCCCTAGAGCTACTTGCCCGCTTTCCATACTTGGTCGAGAGCTCTGCTCCCGAATCCGTAACGTCCAATTGCTATCAAGGAGTCCGCATAACTTCCTCTCTTAGTTCCAAGAGTTCTTCATATTCCCTATGGCAGATAGCACAATTCGAAACCTTCATCCAAATTACTCGATGAGGTGGCCGTTACTTCTACTATTAATCAAAATGTTCCGTTGATTAATTAACGTAATTATCCTCAGAACGTTTTAAATGAATGCTTTTCACCACATATTTCAGACTGCTCATTATAGCTGCTGAGTTCGCTAGGCCGGCGCATATCCACTTGGAACGAATTCTCTACAGAGCACCAGTTTCGAGATATTATTTTCAATGTGTCCGATTCCAGTTACTTTCTTAAGAAACCGTTGTTTTAAGCATTGAAGCCCAAAAGTAAATGGAACACCAGTGCATCTCGAAGGACACTTTGAAAATTAATATCTCGAAACTGGTGCTCTGCAGAGAATTTGTTTCAAGTGGGTAGGTACGCCGTGTGAGCTCAGCGGCGATAATTCGTAGATTGAAATAATTGGCGTGAGGAAATATAAATAAAGAGTTAATTAACGTAAGTACATTAATTATTCAGTTGAACATTGTGATTTTATGTAGAAGTAATGGCCGCTTCATCGAGTAATTTAGATCAAGGGTTGGAATTGCCCTATCTGCCATGCGGAATATTTATATTTAATTGGTGCAGCTAAAAAAAAAAACATCCTGTCATAACCTCTGCGCTCGAGCAAGTCTAACATAACTCTGCCCGGTTTAATATCGGAAGCCACACTCATACTGCTAGTACCCTTTAACGAAAGAGTATTTACAGCTTTCGTTGCTCACCTGTCGCCACTAGTATTCTCGCTTATGTATTTTCTGCAAGATATACTACATTACCGCCATGCACAGTCTTTATTGTTTCTCCGTCATACGTTTACCCTCGTTTCGATCATGCACAAATGGTGCGAACAATGTTGCGCTTAACGCAAACATGTTATCAATCATTTATATCCCGTACCTCGCTGGACTGGAGCCACATTTGAGATCAGTCACGTCCACTGTTCACTATTAACAGTTTCATGATGTTTCAAACACATGTGTGTTTCTGTGTACATAGCCAAGCATGTATGTTGAGTTCAAAACATTGCTTGCCCTTTTATTGTTCCCGCTTATAGTGATACTTTCTCATCTTCTCATGCAGCTAATATTGTACTAACAAACAAAAACTTGTATCTTGTGTTTTTCAGTGTGTTTCACTTCCCTCTGTAGTGCCTCTCGCCCTGTGGGTAATATAAATGAGTAAATAAATAAATGGTATACTTGCCCTTCAGTCATTATCTCCTGCCACGCATAACTTTCTCTCTCGCTCTCCTCTTACGGCCTTTGCTAGTTTTACTGACACCCTACTCGCGTTCTCAGTTTAGTTTATAGAGCACTGCCACTCCAATTATTTTTTCTCTATTTCGCCTTATGTGTATCTGCTAAGCCTACGGACCGCATCGCACTACAAAAGCCCAAGACGGTCTTTTGAATGAACTGATGCAGTTAACCAGTGCAATTTTGCGCGCTGTACAATAATCGCAATGTGGTCACGGCCTGTGGGCACCGCTGCACCCAACTTCTTCCTAAGTCGCCACACTGGATATAGTCATGACTTCGCTGTGTCCCACTGAGAACTACACCTTTGAATTCTGCCGAGGCTGGTAGAAGGTTTATAAGGTTCGTTGCAGTCGTCTTGCTCGGAGGAAAGGGCTGTGCACATTGATGCAAAGATGCGGCAAGATCTCATCGCCACGCCTAATGCATTGAGCAAGAAGGAAAGTAATTTACTAGTTGCATAAGCAAGCACGAGAAATCAACAACGGCCGAACTATTTGCACACCTTCCAATGATACACTGTCGACGCATATCCAACGGTGCGAGACGCACCATATGTGGGACGTGGACGAAGAAGGGGAACTGGGGGTGGTCCGCATATCTAGCAATATATACTACAGCATGCTGGATAAGTACAGCGTGCTGGGCGTTTTGCATCTTATCTTGCAAGCAGGAAGGTGCGGCCAACAATATATAATCCAGCGATGATGGTTCTGACTAGGCACAGGATGGATCCGTCCTAAGGCAGTTCTACCAGACGAAAGAATTCTTTTCGCCATGTTGAAAACCACGTCCGGTAGGCTTTGACTGCTTTGCACTCCAGCCGCTGTCACTCCACTGCAACTGGATAGGGCAGCCAAACGGATTTGCGGCGGGCGTGCTGAATACCGCAGTGATCTCTACCACTGTTTCGCTTTATGTAGATGGTTCTAATAAAGCGATAATTGTGCTCAGCATGTGTACATGTATCTCTGCATGATAATAATGGCAAAGCGTATGACAAGTGGGATAGCAACAGTCAGTTGGTATCGTTGCAGAGCAACAAACGTAGCATTTGCTACGCGTTTGCGTCTCGCTTGATCACAGGTTAGTACATGACCGGGGTAGTTGGAGAAGTACGGGAGAGGCCTTTGCCCTGCAGTGAGCGTAACCAAGCTGATGATGATGATGATGATCATCATCATCATCATCTCAAGTGGCGCTACAGACACGCACATCGCATAGGATAAATAACTGTAGATATTAATTCAGTATGACTCATGGGAGACTCCGAATTAAAAGTACCCTTGCTGATATCGCCAATAATCTAACTGTAGGATCTCATAATGCTGTCACATTACAGCCTGCTTAGCCATCGGATTCCTCTTTTCCGTATTCTCTTCAATTGTAGATTTCGCGCTAAGAGCATTTGAAATATATCGAAACTTAGGAGTGGTGTCTCGAACATTTCTACTGCTCTCACGATTGTCTTCTCAACCCCTTATGTCCTCCCAGTTAAGAACGAACAATACTTGGCTAGGTAAACGCTGCCAAGGAAATAATACGTATCACGGACGAAAAAAAATCCTAAAATGTATGTTCCAGCATCAGGTCTTGCTTGCTTTGCTTAACACCGTTTTTGAAGCAGCAGCATGTTTTACATACAGCTAATTTCGTTTTGGTTTGGGTTTCGTATTCAAAAACACCACTGGCTTTGCGTCATATGCACCCACAGCCACTCTTTTTGAAGTTGAATGATCTTCAGAACTTACTGTTCTAATATTTGTTTTTATTTGCATAGTCCTAACGAACACTTTAAAGCGCAAAGCTTCTTGGTGGTGCCTTGCTATCGCAGTGTTCACCTCTCTTCATACTGCTCAGCTAGTCCCCCAAATTAAGCGTGCAATGCGAATCGACCTATAAATCATTACCTAAAATCCGACTTTAATGCCGGTAATCTTCTCAGGTCACTGATTTTTTCTTTTGATTCAAGGCTGAACAACCGCAACTGCTTTCTACACTTTTTTTTTTGATCGAGCAGCAAAAGCAATGAGGGAAAGCACCAAACAAGAAGGTTTAGATTTTCCATTTGTCAGATAACGAATGAGGGCAAAGCATTGCTGCAATATTCATCGCATGCTACCACATAGCGGCGCTAGGCTTTTCGAGATTTGGCGTGACCCAGATATCGGTAAAGCCATAAGGGAAATTACACTATTTATGTGCGAGAGCTGCCACTGTGCAGCAAGCATAGAGTTTAGGTCGGGATCTGCAACAGAACAAAATAATATACTTGAGTCCTTCATTTCTTTTTTTAATTTATTCGCTTCAACGAGGGATGCGTCATTATTCGTAAATCTATGCTTCCTGGCTGAGCCAGCCAGTTCCATGGTCTCATTTGTCACTAATTTGGTGTCGGCGAATGACAGAAAAAAATGAACGAATAATAAAAAAATTTTGGTATTTCATGCGACCTCATTGCGCTCAACCAAATGTCTCTATAATGAGGGTCCCATATCCCGCACAGCCAGTTCATTAGACCGCTATTCCTGTCACTTGTTGTGTACAGTGCCCGTCTTTCGAGGAGTATCCAGTCTTTGCACAAGCAAACAAGGACCACTAAAGGTGTGGTTGTAGCTTCCGACTTTATTGCGAAGGAAGTCGGTTGCAGAAATAAGTGGACGTATAGATGTGAAATAAGTTCTAAATATAAAATATCCTTGCCGGAGAATGATGACGCTTGCGCTTCTGTGAAGTTCTCTTCTGTGTCTGATAACTTCTACTAACGCTTTACGTGCTCCAATAAATTCAGCCCACTCGATTACTGAATATTGCGACGAGCTTGACTAGCACACACCCGAGTATGCGTGATGCTTTCGTTTACCACTACAATTCAGTTTTTGTTTATTGCTGCGGATATAATAACTAAATGCAGCTTTGATATCAGTTTGAAGCGATTGACACATGCGGCAGAAGGGATCAGTTTTGGGTCCTTCTTAAGCTTTTTAAGCTTTAATCTTGCCACAAGTTGATTACGATTGACGCTCTGCGCAACTATCGATGGTTCTCATGGTCATTTCCGCCACAGAAGCGAGGCTGGCCACTTCGTCGGCGTTATGTTGAAGCTTTATTTTACGCTAGCCTTATAGGTCACAGAAGGGTTGAACCACTTTTTGCGATTACGTGTGTGCAATCAGGTAAATCGAACGTCGAACAGATAGAGTGATGGCAGTTATTTGCGCCTACGTGGCCATTCTTCCATTTAAAAACATGATACTCTACTTTTACGTGAATTTCCTTGAATAATTCATTATAAAATCGGCCGTAGATATTTTAACTACAGAATGAATTGCTTTGGTTTCTTTTTTTAAGGCGATCTTGGTGTAGACAGATACTTTGTCGGTGTACTGACTTGATTCGAGTAAGTTTTGTAGAAATTTAAAAAAGGTTTCAAAACAAAAAAGTCACAGTTCCGCCCGAAAAGCCAAGCATCGATTGCCAGAGCAAATTTGTAGACAGCCATAATAAATAAGGATAAGTAAGGATAAACAGAGCTAATAAGTGCGCCCGTCTGTCCGTCCTCCCGTCAGACTCACTTGTCTCACGGAGTGTGAGATACACGCTGGGTGTCACTCTTTTGATGTCATTGCTGCATTCCCGGCTTAAAAAGTACAGCCTATCTTGAGAAATTTTTCTAGCAACTAAAAACTACAGCGTATTCCGTCAAAACTGAACGCTGGTCTTCGAAACTGATCTACGCACGTAAATGGGGGGTGGGGGGGAGGGGTGCGTATGGTCGTAGATCCCTATGGCACTGCACATAAAATCAGATTTTTATGGCGCCACCAAAGTTTGAGCTCAAGTAATAGCAAATAACTTTCGGTCGTGGCGATCGCCGATAAGGTTGCTGACTTTTTATTCGGGGTTATCGAATTTATTTCGCGTGGAAAATTTGTTTTGTACTTGGTTTAAACTTTACTACAGCACAACTTTGTATCTCAAGTAAACAATTATGCATACATAAGAAAGAACATTCCGATGGCGAAGTTATGAGCCGTGCTCTTCGTTTTATAGCGCGTAACACACTGCCCTATAATATGTATAGTCGCTCAGTGTCAGTGTTCATTAACTGTGATCATAAAATATTGAGGCCGGTAAGCGACATTGATCCTCTCAGCCGCTAATTATTTTTGCTTTTCAATTGTGCTTATTCGGACGCAGCTGCAGTTTTGATGTTCCTGAAATAAAATAACTTTCACGTTGTCCTAGAATTCACATGTGTGCCTCTGGGAGATGAACACCGAGAACGAGTGTCGTCAACTTTTTCTTATCGTTCTTGGCGATAACGTTGTTAAATAAATTACTGTATTTTTATTGACGAATGTTTGATTTGTGGAATAATATTACTCGCTCTGCTATTGGCGATTACCTGGTTATAGGTCAATCGGTGAAAAAAAAATGACTTCAGGGAGAAGCAATGCCTGATTATTTCACCATATGTCTAGAAATTTTGCCTCTATTACTAATATATCTTCCTGAAGAGACCACCATTGGCTATCTCTGCCACAGTGGAATAAGCTCATTCAGATGCTTCCTTTTTTTCTGGTTCATGGAAACTGGTTTCTCTGACCTTAGTCAATGGAAAGGCGAGCGGAGTTATCCGAAGGTTCTGCTGACAAACCGGTTGTACGCGGATTTTCCTGCTACATTGAGCTCGTGCCGGGATATTTTAATTTACTTAGTGTTAAAGGAAGAGAGAAATCCTCTTCCCTATGCAGTATGGCATGCAGGCGCCTACGTAAGCGCCAATCTTCTCCATTTCAATAGGGGAGCTTACACTCTGTCTTTCGGTGTCAATAAAACGTTAAGGGGAAAGAAAACAAAGCCAAGGAAGGACGTATTTTCGGTACATGTTCTGCTGTCCTGCTGTGGGCTCAAGCAACTGTGCACTCGACAAAAATTGCGTCTAATAAAGCGCACTTGTTGAAATGAAAATAATCGGAAGCTTTCACATGTTCTTAAAGTGTTTACTATGGCGGGCGACGGTGCCAAACTGTGCCTAAGCACGAGGCCTGATTTTCATGAATAGGATGTGAGGAAGTGCTCTGAGCTTTCGCTTAGTGGAGGATGCTGTTAGGGTGATCATTACCGAAGGTAACGAAATATTTACACGAAGAATATATGATGAAGTTGTCAGCTAGATCACCCGCAAAAGGCTTCTCCAAGCACAGATCCCGGTGACGATCCAAGACTACTCCATTGCGGGAACTAAATCGAAATCTATTCACGTGCTACACACACTATGGAACTGTTCCTCGGTTAAATATTTAGGGAAGTAGCGGCTTTTCCCGTGTGTGCGACTGTCATGCGCATGGTTATTGCTGCTGTTTAGCCCGCGTCATCTTAGCTCAGAACTGTTCCTGATATATATAGTCGACATTCTAAAACGCTTAAGTTTAACGCCGATCACCCTCTCTTTTTGCCTCAAGTTAGGCTTGATGTTGTTGGTGATCCATCGTGAATCTTTTGCAACTTTATACTTCAAACATTGCTGGGAGTATTTGCTCACGCTGAACAGCCCGTTCTGCGCCATACGGAAGTCGTGTTTCCTCGACGCGAAGCTTCTCTGTGCCTCTATATGTCTTCCTCTATGAGCTTCTTTGTAGAGCCCGTCTGTTTAGGGCCGGCATTGAAACGGAAATGTTTTGCGAACGCGTTTTTCTAACCCAGCTCCCTGCAATACTCATCCAGGTTCTTACCAATTTATCTCTTTCGCATATACTATCCTGTGTTGACCTAGTCAGCTTGACAGCAAGCAAGCTCCAGGCAGCGATGGTAAATGCTACGAGGGTGGGCAATAAGCTTGGCTTTAAAGCAATAGTAAGCCATCGTGGCGTCTGTAGAGATGGCAGCGATAATGCAAAGGAATCATGCAGCCAACAGGAACATCGGGTATATTGAATTGATGACACAGGAACTGAAATTACACGCGTAGCAAGAATCACGCAATAAACTAGGCGGAATCCCGACAAAACGGCCGCACGGCATCTCATGATATACTGGCTGTATCCGAAAGGAGCTGGAGGCACCAACGTATTACATAACCGTTATTTATCATGCCAAGCCAACAAAGACATGAAGAACAACTTAGGGAAAATTACTTGTTCCTACTAGTTGAATCAAAGAAAATGATAATTTAATGGCAATGAAAGTGGATGCAATAGTGAGTGGTGGCTCTGGTTAACACTACCATGATTAGTTGCAGCAAAACCTAAATACCCGAAAATGTTAATAGGAAAACGGCGCCGCGGTAGCTGAATTGGTTAGAGTACCGCACGCATAATGCGAAGACCTGCGATCGTTCCCCACCTTTGGCAAGTTGTTTTTTCATCCACTTTCATTGCCACTGAATTATCATTTCCTTTAATTCAATAAGTAAGTACAAGTAATTTCTCCTATGTTGTTCTTGGTGACTCTGATGGCTCCCATGATATGATTAATAAAAACGGGCCCCTTTGTTAACCCCTTGCTTCTCGTTCATCACCGTTATGTGTATATTTGTTAGCGGAAGACTGTGTGCGAGGCGACCATCTCATAAATATTGTATGGCTATCTGGTCCAGTTCCTCATTTTGATTTTGGGATTGTATGGCACAACGCTTAAGGGGCGAGAATACAGAACGTGTAATCACGTTGTGCTGGAAAGTAAATAGAGCATGTCTAAGATTTCCTCTGCTCAATCTTGGAAAGATAGAATGGTTAGGATATGATATATGGTACGATAAAAATGTGTCCGAGGACCCGGGAAGGGTGAACTGTGCGCTGTGGGAAATAAGTGCTTGAGGGGAAAAGGCAAGGTTGAGCGAATTCCCAGTTCGTGGTCTCGATTGCGAGCATCCTCAGCAATGTCAGGTAAGCATGGAGGTGAGCATCGTAAAAGCGTGGCCACTAGCAGTGTGTTGACCCGATGCGCCTTCACAGCAATATCCGCTCAATCCCGCCTGCGCATTAGGCAGCCCCGTCCGCACCCCCGCAATCGATGTGGAGCCATTTTTTCTCGCCCAGCTCATTACACCATAGAGAGTTGGTATCACCAGCAACTTCGTAGCCTCCGCTGCAAAAGAAGTAATCTGCCTCCAGCCGTTATGTGATCCACGGGGCGAAGAGAAGGGAACCAAAAGGCGTAGAGGTGAAAAAAGAAGCAATCAGGCAGATGTGCTAATTAATCTGCTTGTAGCATGAGCGCAACGTAACATATCCTTCATACTTCTTGTGTTTTTTCTTTGGTACAGCGTGACGTCATTCCAAAAAACAAAGAAAAGGGTGCGAACAAAGTCGCTGTGACCTGTAGAATTACAAGCTGTGTGCGTGAATATACAAAGGGATGAAAATCAAAGAAAGGAATTCGCAAATCCAAGCTGACTGGGATCCAATCTCTTAAGTAACACTACATGATATACAATGACTTGTTCAATGCTCTGACATTCGGACAAGCTAGCCCGGTCAGTTGAGTACCTATCGCCAGATGGCGCGTGCACGTGGCCTGAAATTTTCATCGACAAAAAAGTTATTCCTTGTTAGCGAACCTCGGTTTCTCGCAATAAAACAATAAACAACGCATAGTTCAGTTCAGTTCAGTTCAGTTTTATTCCTTAAAGGCCCCCATTTCAGGGGGTGTTACATAATAGTGTGCATAGTGTGCACATAATGTCCACTGCCAGATATCTCTGAAGCACATAGACATCTTAGTAAAACAATCGTGAAATTTAAAGGAGTCCTGAACCACCCATCGGGCTTGGTGAAATAACATAGTCCGCGGGTGGCACACGCTGCTGTGAACAGCTCAGCCAGGTTTTGCTGTCGTACGCTGTGCGTGGAGCTCGCAAGAGGATAGCGCAGTCACCTTTCTCTGAAACTCTCTCTTTTCAACAAAACGCCCATTCCTCACTCTCTTCTAGACACACTATTGGGTCATCGCTATGTCGTCACTCCCTTAGACGGCTGCTATTGGCCGATAACTGACATCAAGCTGCGGTCGCCAACATGGCGTAGATACCGCGGCCCCCGCGGGGTGCCGCCACAAGTCTACTGGTTAAACGCACTGCGCATCGATGAGGACAACCGCGTTTGGCTTACGTTTAGCGCGTCGTAGACACCAAAGGCGGAAGTCGTGGCGTCTACGTGAACAGCCAAAACGAAATTTGAACTGCGCGCCATGGTGACAGAAGGTGGAGCCTTCTAGGAATGGCCCACTGCGCTGTAGCCTTCGCACTGCCAGGCGTTGAAGAATGAACGGGAGCACAGCGGAGGTCATGTATGATTGCCAATAACTACGCTTTTGTTGAATGAATTGAAGTAGTTTGTGCCACAAATTATTTCTGAAATAATATATTTTCACTTAAAACGCCTTTCCCTACTTCGATAAGAAAGGGTTCGGGGCCCCTTGAATGGTTGTTAACGTAAATCGTTATTGGGATTGATCTGCGAATTTCGTCGTATTGCTTGCCATGTAGTGTAGTTTGGTGTGATTGACCTGCAAAGCATTGCCGGGGAGTGTAGCTCTCATTTGTTTGCTAAAGCTAGAAATTTCGTTATAAAATCTTTATGCGTAATTCAGACTGATATAGCAGTCTCTAAAGCACCGAGACAACCTACTTAACGCAAGAAGTAGAATACAAGGACAAGACGCATGAACGGAGCTTAGATCACGGAAGCTTCATTCACGGTTTATTCCGCAGCAAAGACCGCCCTTGCCACGCGCTTTACTGAGCAACACTGCGTTTTGAACTGCGTTTTATTTTATTTTATTTTTTCTTTTTTTTTTGTAGGCACGTGTTGTACTGGCTACGTCAAAATGTTGCTTTACAAAATTGGTCTTGTAACAGGACCCTCGGACGGGTGATGCCAAAATAGCGACATTTAAATACGCTCTAATGGCACCTGAGCGAAAACTGACTGTGAATGTCACAGTGAACAGGTTGAATTCCGTAAATGGCGGTGCTGATACGAAACGCTCCAAATGCAGTGCTCTCATAATATGGAAATACCAGAGGTAAATATATATCGGTAGTGGTTGCGTTAACATGTACATTTCGAACCTGTTTAGATATATCTGATACAGTGCATGGACAATAGATAATTGGGGTTTTGCTAACGGGGGCAACTGAGTTTATTAAGCATGGGATACGCAGGAACGGGTATGGTAACATGTAGTTGTAAAAAGAATAGTGTTCATAATTGGGGCAACAGACGAACAGGAGGGGAGGAGGGCCAGACGCAACTTAATACCTTGTCTGCTCTAAGTCACGGAGGAGGAGGGTTGCCGCTATGGAGACAGATCAGGATTCAGAAGGAGCGCGGCCGGTGTGTACCAACCTACGGGATGGTGGTGCCATTTTCGATCCAGCTTGTAACAGAGCCAATGAAATGGTTTCCTCCTTCCGTGATGGTAAACTTAGACTCGCATATTCGAAAGTCATAATGCGAAGAGCACGCAGAGATCATGTAATTGATCACGTCGTCAAAAGGGAACAGCGCAATTTGAAGATCCATGGCTACATCTCCTAGTTCAGCCTTCATAGGCTGCTACTCAGCCTTAACATTTAGAGTGGAGCTCTTAGGCGCCCGCTCCTGCGGCGATTGTCGGCGTCTGCGTGTCCGAGCGAACGAATACAGCGAAGGGAGAAAGAGCGAACGTGGAGCTCAGCGGGGGATGAAAAACGCGAGGAGGAAAGCGGAGGAGGAGGGCATGGCAAATGCGCAAGAAGAAATGAGCAGTGCGGCAACGATGGCTACGAGATGGAGCCAGAGTGGCGCGCGTCGTCTGGGAGGTCTGTCGGCGGCGGCTGCTGGGATTCGCGCCCACACGTCAACCGCAAGCTGCCTCTCGCGATCTCCAGATTAGTTACTCTTGCGCCACGCTTCGCTCCGTTTACAACTTGCCGCACTGGACAGATTGTCCGTGCTAGCCAATATATGGCGAAATTAATTACGTAGTGTTGTGCTCAAATTTCGCTTTAGGGAGTATTGTAATCATCGGTGAATAATTCTTCAACGCGTCACCCAGCATGATACCATGAACGACCGTATCTCAACATAAACAGGCAGAACGCATAGCATATACATGTCAACACGTTAATAAAGGACGTTTCCTTACAGCAAGTGTGAATGCTTCAAATGCTGTCACTTGATTGAACCTCTGTTGATTACGTCAACCCTTTCGGTTCTGCCATACCTTACGCAGATTACATATTACATGATATCTACGTAATTATCATTCAATGAACATTCATCGATGCATGTTGTGCGGGCAAATGGTCCGAATTAGCATAGGCACCTGCGTTACGGGTATTAGGCGAAAATGTTTGTTTTCCTGACTTTTTTTGAATATTTGGTCGTGCCCGTCTCCGGCGGTTGAGTACATACCACAGGTGCTGGGTTTCTGCCTATTCTTGGTCAATCCTCCGGAATGGGCATGTGCCGCAGCGACATAAGGAGTATAGAATGCCTAAATAGATTTAGACATGCGTTGTACTTTTCTATGCATGCACCTCTCATAACAATAGTACATCGCTTCGGTCTTCGGGACTTAGCAGAATCGTTTAAATCAACTTTAAACTGCACTTATGGTGATAGGAGAAGGGGGACCTTAGTGAAAGCAATAAAGCCATACTATTAGGACGAAACGCCTGAAGGAGAAAAAGAAAACAGAAATTAAGAAAGGAAAGTACGCGATAATGGAATGCGGCTGGTTTATACATACATACAAATAAAAAAAATTTACCTTGTTTGAAGGCAACATATTGAGAAGTGTTACTGCTGTAAAATAATTAACATAATGAAACTTCTATCCCAGACTACATGGGGTAGTGACAGGAAGTGTTTAATGAAACTCTATAAGCGCCTCAATCGATCACGATTAGACTATGGTGCCGCGATTTATCACTCTGCCGCCCCGAGCGCACTAAATATGCTAGACCCAGTCCACTACCTAGGAATCCGACTGGCCACTGGCGCTTTCAGAACAAGTCCCATACAAAGTTTATATGCAGAATCAAATAAGTGGTCACTTCATGTGCAGAGAACATACATCAGCCAAACATATTTTCTGAAAGTCCACTCTAATCCTCAACATCCGTGTTTTAATACCGTTAACGATATGACATACGCTACACTCTTTCGTAATCGTCCCTCCATAAAACAGCCTTTCCCGCTGCGTGTGAGGGAGCTTAGTCATGAAATGCATGTCCCACTCCTCGAGCTTCGCCTAATGCATCCAGCCAAGCTGCTACCTCATTGGGAGTGGCAGCTGATACAATCCGATATATCTTTCATGCAAGTTACAAGACATGCTCCAGAGATTGAAATCCAAATGCATTTCCGGGAACTCCAGCACAAACACTCCTGCACGGAGTTCTACACAGACGCATCGAAGTCACACGACGGGGTGTCCTATGCAGCCGTCGGTCCGTCCTTCTCGGAATCCGACGTACTGCATCCGGAATCTAGTACCTTTACGGCTGAGGCCTATGCAATATTCTCGACCGTAAAGCATATAAGGAAATGAAAACTCAAGAAATCAGTTATATATACGGACTCCCTAAGTGTTGTGAAGTCTTTGATATCGTTCTGTAAGCACAAAATCCTGTTATAATTGAACTCTATTCCGTCGTATGTAAAGCATATGTATCTAACCAGTATGTGATTATATGCTGGGTGCCTGGCCATAGGGACATCCAGGGTAACGTTCTAGTGGACCAGATGGCCACATCAATTTCATTGCATGCAGTTAATTCTACTGCTTCGGTCCCTGTTAGAGACCTGATGCCTTTCTTAAGAAGGAAACTGCGAAACCACTGGCAACGTATATGGGACGCAGAAGTAATAACAAACTGCACGTGATAAAGCCATAGTTCGGTTCTTGGCCCTCCGTAACAAAATCACAGCGAACAGATGTCCTATTCTGTCGCCTCAGTATAGGACACAGATTTGGCACGCATAACTTTTTACTCACTGAAAATGATCCTCCAACCTGCGGTAGATGCGGGGAGAGGCTGACCGTCCTCCTCGTCCTCCTGGAGTGTCGTGCAGCCGATTCTGAGAGAAGGAAACATTTTTCTCTAGCATACCGGCAGCACATCCCCCTACATCCCGTAATGCTACTCGGCCCAGAACCTTTATTTGACACCAACGCAGTCCTAACTTTTCTGAAAGATGTTGTCTTGCATGTTGTTAACGCCACATGTTCGTAGCGGGTCCTCTCTTCAGAGGATGCCGCTGTGATAGCTCTTTCGTATAGTACATGCCTCTAGGCCCTTGTGTTTCAATGGCTCTGGCGAGGCAGCGGTGCTCCAAGTAATTTTACCATCTTATATATTTTCCATTTTGCATCGTTCTTTTACGAAGGATTTTAATGTTCATAGTATTCGTCATTAGTCATCGCCATAATTTTACAGCACGTAGATTTTACGCACTTTACAGCTACTATTTTTAGACCACTTTACAGCCAAGTCACATCTTCTTCACAGAACTCATCATTCCACCGCGAAATCACTAACACTGTCTTGGCGCTCTTTGGCCATATCTGGCCCTTGCGCCACTAAACCACACACATTCATTCATCTACGAGACAGATGCTTTGTTAAACTGCCCTTCTGCTTCTTGCAGAAAGAACTCCCTGACCAAAGCAGTAGGGGCGGCTGCGGTGGTTTCTTGAGGCACAACAGTGCTGGAGTCTGTAGAGCCCCCGTGCCGTCGAGAAGAAAAATGCCGGCAGATTCCACGCCCTGTGGGAATCGATGCTATGCGAATGAGTGTGCTGGGAGCCTACCATGTTAACGAGAAGACCATGACAGCACCTAGACGTAGGCGGCTCTTTGGTGACCTACATGGCACTCATGTCATGTAGGTCTGTACTAGACATGACTCAGCTACATTTCTAGTACAGTGGACCCCTTTTCTACCACGTCTACTTCAAGTTACATCAACCATTTGAGTCTTATTGTGCAATCAGTGTGTCGGTCTAGGTTCAGCGCTCAATCTGTCGTTTCGTACTCTTCCTTCCCAATTCTTTATTTTCCTTCTTTTGGCGCAACAATGCATTCTCTAAATTAATCACTTGATTGAAAAAATAAGCCAATTATAAGTCTGCGTTTGTATTGTGTACTTCCTTTTGTCATTCGTCCGGGTTGCGCTGCCCACCCTTATGAATACGTTCAGTCACCAACTCACCCAGCTTGCTGTGTGAATTTTCTTAGGCAACCTAGACCTCTTGCACATACAATTACGTTACCATTTGTACGGTAGCCATTACAGTGCTTTTATAGAATTCTGATTGTCTGCTCTTCGTGTTCCCATGTGTGTAGCATTGTCAAAGAAGCTATTTATCTCCGTTCCTTCCAAGAACGCGGATGCCTACAGCACGCGACGTCACGCGAATGGTGCTTTGGACGGTTTGTCGAGGAAAATTCTCGTAACCGATGTCGCTAAATGTGAGAAAAGCCTATCCAACCATTGCGGTACCCAGAAATTTAAGAGCCACTGAGCATGCACCTTCTGTTTCCATTAACATTTCATACAATACGCAACGTGGTACTTTTCTAATTAGCCACGCGTCCGCTTTTTGCACAACGTTTGCGAGATGTAACGAGCGACACGTCCCGCACAGCTGCCAGTCGCGGCGTGCTGGCTCAAAAGGCGCAGTCAGTTTCCGCTGCGTCGGGATGGCGCAAGATGCCACCCGTGCTCTTGGCAATTACAGCTGAAATGGTTCTAAATGTCCTCTACTGTGCGCGACAGTACGGCAACATTTGCCACTGTACAAGCGCTAACGACCAATTATCTCCGTACAATTTTTTGCTTATTTTACGCACCGCAGTAATAGATATGGACTATGTATGTGGAAAGATTGAAGAACGCATTTCCTGAGGTGGTGCATGTTAGGCGTAACTCATAAGCCCACTCAGACGCTTTATACACAAGTCTAAGCAGTGACAGTGAAATTACTTTGCTTGAAACTATGTTGACTTCTCACGAAGGCAAAACCTGCACGTTTTAGATGCTGATAAATAATGACGTAATGTTTTCGAATTTATAAAATATGTTCGTGTTTATTATTTATTCTTCTTGGGTGGCTTGGTCCTCTTACCATATTGGAATGAAACCGTGATAGCAAAGATAAAAAATAGACACAGAAAACTTCAGGCCACCGGCTAAACTAAAAACCAAAAAATTCACGCAGTAAAAGCGTTCGCGCTATCTGAAGATTTACTGAGAGCATGAGCTGTAGAGTTACAACTCTTTCATTATAAGTGGGAATAATTATCGTTAAGCAATCGAATTAGAGTCGACAGTAGCGAGCTTTTGTTGTAAGTGAATAAATTTAGCCAACCTCCTGAGACCCGAATACAGCTATGGGACGCAATCTTTCTTCAAGATGGTTTTTACTGTCCACTGCTATGTCACGCACGTGAAAAGCTTTTTCATATTAAATACCACGGCTAGATGCCCAAACCTGCGTCTCCCTGTACGTGGAACAAATAACAATCTCCTCATGTTTTCTGTGGTAAAAAGTACATTTGATGGCCTAAACGCAGAGATGAAGATGCAGCTGCGTGTAGTGCAGTGTCATAGCGTTTGTGCATCCTGGATTTTCATATAAACTCAGTTAATTAAAAAAAAAACATTTCAAGGTTGCATTCCACCATCTGTGACAACACAGAGGTCTACATTTTATTGGGTAAAACCTCTCAAAATCTGACCACCAGGGGAGCGGTCGGGGATCGTTGTTCGGAGCACGGGTTCAGTATCATCGCGCGAATTTGGCATATAGGCCGCGCCAACATCCTCAACTGCCGGGCGCGGCCACGTTTTTGGTGACGTCGAAGTGACGATACGGCCCTGTGAGTCATTTCAGAGCCGAGCAAGCTGTCTGTTAGGAGCACAACGAGACGAGGGGTGGCTTGGCCTGGCACGTGTGCCGCATTTGATTGAATACAAGCAGCGGTTGCGGCTATGGAACGCTCAGATCTAATTCATAGCCTAATTAGAGAAAATGCTGCCTGCAATGGGATCTCCTGCTGTTGCGCTGGTGTTGCTCGAGGAGGAAACAGAGATGTTGGAGGTGCGAACTGCGTTTCAGATGCCAGAAAGCGAATGACGGCGTCGCGTTCGTTTCGCGAAAAGAACAGTGCGCTGCTTGTTCAGTGAACTCAACCAACGACCCACTGGAATTTTGGCTCAGCGGGAGGTGTTGTGCGCACTTAAGTTTTTTTCCTACGGGAAGCTTCCAGTGGCAGCGAATAATACACTAGCTTGTCACAGTCGTCCGTCATTGACATTATCCACGAAGTGGCAAACGCCATAAGCGTCGCTGGCGGGCAAAGATAGTGGGTGGACTTCCCCCAGACCACAGCCGCGAAGGCCAGGGCAAAGGCGGCGTTTGCGCTGCTCGGACGGATGGATCCCTGGTAGTCTCGGCTGCGTCGATGGCATACTCATCGCCATTAAGCAGCTCCAAGGCCTGCGCCACGTGGATAGGCAAAACTACGTGTCCAGGAAGGGTTTCGTTGCCATAAACACCAAGCTCGTAAGCATTAACGTGAAGCTTTTATTTTCTCTTTCTTCGACTTTCCTCATCCTGCTGCTGCAGCTGCTATCTGGCACACCGCGTCGGGTGTGGTTCAGAACGTGTGTATACATGACAGTCACACGGCAGAGAGAAAATGAGATGCGAGAAACTAATTTGGGCCTTTGCACCACTTCGAATTTGCACAATGCCCTCTGGAGCCTTGACAGCTGTAAATATACGTGATTCCCTAGAAAAGCATTGCGGAAATCACAGCGCTTACCTTTATATTAGCATGCAAGTCCAGAGGGCCGCTAGAAAGAATGGTAGACAGGAGGGCAGAGGACGCAGAGAATAGGCAGAAGCGACGCAGTGGCGAAACAACTGCTCAGCCTCACCACTCTTCGCTCGCAGATCTCAGGAAGGGAGTGGGGTAGTGGAAAGACAGGGAATAGGTGACGTGAGAAAGCACGCTACTACCTTAGACACGGTAGCGGTTGAGGGCCAACTGGATAAATTTAAGTTCAAGATACGGTATGGTACCTATCCGCCATTTCTGAAGCATAAACACCTTGCACCTCAAGAGGACAACTTACGCAAGGCGTGCAGAAGCATAGCAGAATTAGAGAGCAAGCGGTCACACGTTAAATTACCACTTCTGCGCCCGCCAATGTAACTTTGCGCCTATGGCACTGCTCGAAGTCGGGGGTTTGGTCCCCACCACGGCAGCCGCATTTCAAAGGGGGTGAAATAAAAAAACGCACGTGCGCTTAGCTTTTGGGCCACGTTAAAGAACATCATGGTGTCAAAATTAATCCGTAGTCCACCACTGCGACGTGCCTCATAATCCTATTGGGTTTTTGGCACGTACAGCTCCATAATTCAATGAACGTTTAATGCTTCCGCCACGATGCGATGTGACATGTGAGGCAATGATTATGGTCGACCCTCTCGGAGGTTATGAAGTATCGCGGACAACAACGCCTCAAGCAAACACATCCCACTGTATGTTCTGCCATCTACGCAGACAAACATCAATGGTTCACGCAAGGTAACAATTAATATCAACTTGCCACTCTTGTATTGTACGAAACGTTGGAGAAATTAAACATTCACCGTCAACATCACAGCTAATTATGGTCAACCAAAGCCAAGAAACCAGAAAGCTTCCCTTACATCGATTCCCACAGTACGTGGTATCCGCATATTTTATTCTTGCATTCTATCCGTGGTCATTTCTTTTATTTCTATCACTGAAATTTTCCATTTTACTCTAACTGTTGCAACAGAATCTCGTCGAAGCGGTATTTTGGATCTATACACAAGGATAATTCCCTCGTTCGGAGAGTACTGCGTGATAGAACAGTAATGAAATGTCGGAATTTGGGACAAACGGCCGTTCAGCGGGCTCCAAAACGCATAAAATTACCGTTGCTCGATCGCCAAGTGTCCCCGAATCTTGATTCGCGGTGTGGATAAATATGGATAAATAGAGAATACCGCTACTAGAATGTGCCCTTAGTACTCGATGTTCCGTGCTGCGGTCCTGCGTGTTCGTTGTTCAATGTTTACGCGTTTCATCATAGTCGTTGCTCGTAGCAATGCATTTGCGTTCAATAGTATTGTAGGCGTTTTCTTATACTGTTTTTCTGTCGGCAGTTTTTCTTGTTGGAAGTATTGTGGAACACTGGCTTAAACATGTGGTAATAATGCGGGCAAAACGTGGGGACGCCAGTAAGCTGGGGCATTCGGAGCGGTGGATAGGCGACCTAGCCTGTGAAAGTGCCCTGACAAAGGCAAGTACGCGTGTTGAAACTTTGGTTGCACGTCCTTCCTTGTCCATGATTTGTCGACAGCAGTAATAGAGTAGTCTGTCACAGTGTACAGTACACACATTCAGTTAGGTTCACAGAAGAAAGTGTTTTAAGCGACTTTTACGACTGGGCTTCGCGCTTGTTTTTAATCTACAGACATGTGAGCAGACGTCTGGATCCAGGACATCAACCCCTGCTTCTCAGGGTCGTGTGATTATTCATGGATATCGCGTAGGAACCCTCACCGTGGTCACCTGGAAGCAGAACTGTAGCCTGGTAAATGTTTTCTTGATAAGTGCTGCAAACGTGGGACACATTCAAGGAGATATCACCAAAGCTGTTATCCTGCACTTGCATAGGAGACTCTCCGGCTAGCCATTGGAGCCACGGCTCTTAACATCAGTGCCTGGCAGCACCTTCGGCACAAGAAGGAGGATACCATCATGCGCAATGTTGTGGAGAAGTTCATCGGAGTCCTGAGGAGCAGGTTGCGCTACTTGCATTGTTACCAGACCCTACTCTACAATCCCAATCGCGCAAACACCATCATTGCTGCTTGCGCAACTCTTCACAACGTTACCTTGGCACCACGTGGGCCTGCCGTCGAAGGGGACGACAGCGACAGTGAGGTGCCACCAGTTGCCCAGCAGGCTGCAGACTTTCACCTGCCACCACCGCCAATTGTTTTGATTTTGTATGTCCCCGAACAACAAAAATTGATTAAAATAAAACGGGGAAGCCCGCACTACCAGAAAGGCACAGCAGGCAGAAAGGCCAATTAAAGTGAATTAAAATGGGCTGCAGAGGCAACCCAAGGTGAATTTAGAGAAAAAACAATATATAATAAAAAAAGTGGAGGTAAGCTAGGAAATGTGAGAAATTAATAGTAAAACAAACAAGTTAGTGGGTTAAAAAGGCATTATCAGAAGACTCTCTGGAAACTGCCTCTGGAAAGAAACAAATTAATGTCTGCAAGGAACGTCCACACCAAGACGCAGACCGCCCCCCAAGGCCACCTGCTGACACCGCGCAGGGACCCGCAAAACTTGTTTGTTTTATTGCATCATTTCACATGCGCAGGTGTCTTCTTCTCAACTGGACTCCTGCCGCCTCGATTCGATGCAAGTGGTCTGGAAGGCAGGGTAGTGCGTAGTAGAATGTGACCATGAGGCCCATCAGGGTTGTATACTGCATAGTTCTGACACAATGATTGGTGACACAAGGAGATCGATAACAGAGCTGAAGAGGAAGCGGAGAATAATGAGAATGACGCTTATGGTTAGAGCCATACAGCACGGGGTTTCCCTGCCATATTTGGCTTATACAGTGTGAAAGGCAAAGAACAGTCATGTAAAAGTAATATAAAACAGTGAAACATGAGTGAGACGGAGGAGAGGGCTAGTGGGCATCGGGAAGAGCGGAAGAGGCAGGAGCGGAAGAAACAGAAAGAGTGATGAGGTGTACCAGTTGCAGGAGAAGGGTGCGGAGACGTTTCGATTGTATCAAGGCGGGATAATCATCAGGCGAAATATTTTCGAGGTGCAAGAGGTTTCACAATTGCGACGCAACGAGAGCGGTGCGCATGCAGGAGGCCAAGCAATGTGTCTCATCTATGCAAGGAGCACCGCACGCGCACCGATCAGAGGTGCTAAGATGAAAGCGAAGAAGGTAGTATGAAAAATGTCCATGCCCAGTGATGAAACGGGTTAAAAGATGGGTCGGGTGGAATCGCGTACACACTACGGACCAATTTATAAAGACTAGTACCTGTGCTCTCGCCCTGGCAGTAGAAGTGCCAATGACGTTGAGACGTTTTAAATAATCGTGTCTGGACCAATCGCCTGGAAGCAAGACAAACGCGAACGAGGACGGAGGCTGCCGCGGACGACACGGCCGCGTCTGCCAGCTCATTTCCCACCCCGCCCCAGTGGTTAGGGACGTGGTAGAGAAGGACCCGGTGACCTGCGAGTTCTTGGGAACGCAGGATGCTTTTAAATGGGCAAATACGCTCATCCGTGACAGAAAACTGCGAAAACCCCGTCAAAATGAACAGGCAATCAGTATAGATGTGCACCGCAACCTTTCCGCGCAATTTCGTAATGATGTCCAGAGCCTCTGCAAAAGCGATGGTATCAGCACTGTACGCGCTTGTGGCGTTCTCCACCCTTAACTTCCGCACTGCGAGGAGCTGGCCGCGCGGGTCGAATACCACATACGCTGCACCCGCCGCGACACCCATGAAGGCGCTGTCGGTGTACAGATGGTACGCAGGCTATGTCGATATAATGGCAGCCTGGCCGGGCGTCAAGCGCTCGAACGCAAAGCGACAAGTAGCGTGAGGGTGATGCGACCATTGGTCAAAGGGTAGCGCGATGGAGGTGGGATGGAATGTGTCCTGGCCGTAATGAGTTATTTGGCGGAGCGCAAAGATGGGAAATTCCGCAGCCAACCGATCCAGCTCCACATCCAGCGGTAGACACTTCGCAAGAACATGCAGTTCTGTGGTGCGCGTGGTATCATTATGATACGTGCCACTCAAAGCCCCCAAAATGGAGCGCTGCACAGATAACACACGGGTGGTCAAGTAAGCCGATGGAAAAAGCGGCCACCACACCGGTCACTGGTGTGAAAAGAAAGCGAAACAAATGTTCTCGGTCTTTCGAAGTTCACCAATACACTGTTGCTGTGTACTCATTAGCCACTGCGAAACTATTGGTGGTTTTTTATCATGACGACACCAAACAATACATGTATTGTTTCCACCGGGAAGATGGTTAATAGCATCAGGTTGCGGCTACATTTCGCTATGCATTCCAGTCTGGTGCAATATTTTTCACACGAAACCAACATGTTCTACATTTGCAACTAGTCTCAACGAAACAGTGTTCTTCTTTCAAAGAACGACCCGACGGCCACACAATGCCAACCTGGGGCGCTAGAACGCAAAACTATTCAAAACATTTCTGTTCCATTTCTACAATCAACCCTCCACGATTGGTCAAAAAATTTGGGAGCCAGCATCCGCTGCGCCTGTCTGTCACGCGACGTCAACGAAAGCCGCGAAAATGCAGAATTGGTTTCCAACAAAACGTTCTGACACGGACTGGAAGAGACGACGACACACGCTGCTCATTGAAGTTCTGCTATGTGCAGCCAACGAGCTCACGCAAGCACTATTCGCGAAAACGCCCCATCTCATATTTATATGAACACTGATTATGCGTGATTAGACGAAACGAAAAAAAAAAGAATTTCTCATTTGATGCCTTTCTCGTCATTAGCCAAAAAGGCGTCGTTTGATCAATCGCAATTGGTGAAACCTTTTCTCACTGCGCCCACTTTGCCTGCCTGCCACGCGATGATTAATATGCCGAATAAAACTGAAAATTTTTCTCCATTGTCGGAGACCGTATCGTTCCGAAATGAATAGAAGACGGCTGCCCGTTGATCTCTGTGGCACTTGCTACTTAGAACTACCGTGTAGTATTTATTTATATGTGTAAAATAAAAAATTTTGCGGGGCACTATAACGTTATCGGGACCATTCGACACGCATACGACACTGCTCTGCAAACTCAACTTGGCTGAGGATCCGTTTAGTGGCAGTTTTAACCTTCCGTTGCACGCCGCTGCGATTTTCGACCGGCCACCGCAAGCTAAGTAAGGGGTAGCGGACCAGTCGCAGACGCCGGCACCGCCCTCCTCAAACGGTTATCTGCTTTCACTGCGTTGGCTCCGCCCCATCAGAACTCTCTCCCCTTGAACGGCTCCTCGCCTCTTCTCAGTTAATTAGATAAAAAGAACTGCTCAATGCAGGCAATGCTATTCGCTTTGAAAGCAAAAGAAACTGATATCCTACAAACGATAACCGCGTTTGATTGTGCTTTTCAAAAAACGCTGCGAGTTACCACCCGACGCTTGCGTCGGCGCTTCCGTAAATTTGACGTCAGAAGATTGGAATAAAGACATATTGGAACAGTTTTGTGTAATAGGGTCCCTGGTGAAGTGCGCATTATAATAGTGTACGAAAAAGAGAATGTCTTCAAGGAAGAAGCACATATATAATGCGACTCTTTATTGTCCCTGTCTTATCGCACAATAATAACTTGCTATCCATCTTGTGAAGTTTACTGGCTCATGTTTAAGCAAAAGCAACGGCTCAACTGTGAATGAGGCACTTTGTCTAATCTCGCCATCGAGCCAAAATGACCACCAGGAAAATTGGCGGGTGGCACGAAAAGACCTGTTTGAGTCGGGACTGCAACATGGGCCAGTTGGAATACTGAATCATGCTTACATAACAAAAGAACGTATGACGTGAGTGCTGCCTCAGAAGTGAAATTGCATTAAATCTAGACGAAATAATACACATAAGTAAAAAAAAAGGTACCCTTAGTTTCAGGTAGAAAAATAGAAGCATACGTTATTCTAAGGTGCAAAACAAAAGAAGACCTTCGTTGTCTGACGTATGTTTGGAGACTTTAGGAGGCGCCTGCTACTCCTCAGCACGTACATACACATTTAGCATAGCGAAGTCACAGAAATGCACAAAAACGAGCTCCCACAGGTAGTTCAGAAGTGACGACTGAATAACTAGGGCAAAATCCAAGTTTTCAATGGCTCTCATCTGGAATGCATGTTTTGTGAAAAATAAAATAAAATAAAGACAAGCACCATGATAACATGCTATACACCATAACATAACAAACAATAAACATACATGTTCCCATTTTTGTTCTTACAAGAGTCGTTAACGGCGATACACTTGTCGGAACATTCTATATAGGACTCATAAGAACATATAAGACTTCAAACATGTTTTCTATCTGTAATAATTTTCCATGCTTGTTTCACCGAGACAAACGTAACTCAAAAAGAAAAGGAAAGAAACGTGGATTTTTTTTTCCAAAGTATACAAGAAGGCGACCTTTGTTGCAGGTTTAAAACGATAAATTGCAAGGAACTTTGCTGCAGAAGAAAACAACACACTCCAACAATCTTTGCTGCAGCTTAAAAGTAAGATACACTGCAACCACCTTCAATGCAGGTTTAAAAAATCCATTGTAGTCGCTAATGCAATATTACTGCGCAAGCAGAAGCATTGGTGCAGTAATGGCCCGCTAGAGTGCCTCCAGGCTGAGGAGTTCTCGCAATGCCTCGCCCTGTTGCTTCAGGATGCCTTTAAGCGCTGAAGCCTCGCAGTCGGTAGCTTCCCAGTACAGCCTTGCCTCACTGGCCAGCTGTTCCAGCGCAGTGGCCTGGCTGTTGGCTGCATCTCGGAGCTCTGCAATCGGCTGGACACCAAGAAATACGTCGCCAATGTCACCTCCAAATTCTTCGCTACCGACACTTAGACAAGAAACAGCCGTTTACAAAGTCTCACTGTGCACGACACTTTTCTCTGCATTGAAAATCTGCTGGCCCAACAGCATCCGCGAATGGTGTCGAGTTCACGGAACAACCAATGCCCTTCGTTTGCACAGACCAAAGTGGTGCCGGAATTCGTTTTCTGTCGCCTACTCGAACGCATCTCACACCTGCAACCACTTCTCCACGGCACGAATCCAAACAGCCCTTTTCAGGGCTACACAGCAGTTTTAATGGCGTATTTTCAGAAAAACACAAAGGACGTACCGTAAGAGTTGGTGTGCCAAGGCCGCGCAAATGTGGGAAAACCTGGCGTAAACTAGAAAAAAAGCACCTCCAAGTCGAGAAAGCGGTACCCTTAGGCGTAGAACAAGTACAGTGGGCTGACAGTAAATGTTGACGGGACGGATGAGCGATGCGTTCTCCTGAGATTTCGCAGCTGCGCGTAATATGCTTAGTCGGCTCACAGAAGAAAGAAAGGTGAGTACTACGCTGGAGGGTTATCTTACGACACCGCGATATTTCCGCAGCAGCAGAGATGACACGTCGGCGCAAATGGAATCCTGTCTGAGTGCGAACTGTTGCAACTCGGTGGTCGGCAGGGAGACTGAACAGCGTGCAGAGAGGCGAGTGCTTGCCGTAACTCTTGGCACGGTGATGGTTTCGCCCATTTATGACGCAAATCCCTGCTGGAGAACATATATCTGCTGGGGTCGGCGTCCTCATCTTTTGTAGCCCGCCTTTTTCTTATGCAATGTTTTTTTCTTGTGGCGAAAGCTTGAAGTTCTTGAGCGAAAGAGCGATATCTTGGCGGCATAAAAGCGCTGACTGTATTGTGACCGGTAAAGAATAGGTTCTGAAATAGAGAATACGCTGTCTACGTCACAGTCGCATTAACATGTGGGGCAAGACAAGCGTTTTGTGTGAGATAGTCCTTACCCTCTGTGCGAACAGATAACGTCTGGAGAGGCATAAGAGCACTGCGGCGTAGATTGTACGCTGGAACTAGATGAAAATAGCTCCTTCATACAGTACCACGACGGGCCGCTGCAGCATTCTTAGAGCTTAACAAACTGTTTCAAAACAGAGTTCTTAAAATGTTCTAAAGCGGATATTTAAATGCGAACGCGTTCGTAGCACGATTTTTTAACCAGCTTGGAAAACAACTTGGGAAACTCAGCTTGGTGAACTCTCCAAGAACAATGAACAATTCACAAGCGTCAGTGAAGCAACACTGCTGATGTGATACCAAAAAAGACATAAAGGAATACCCTTCCATTTTGTCTCAGGGCACCTGTTTTTCCATATCAACAGCTCTAAAAATTTTAATTATCGTAGCGTTTCTCTTTGACCTCACCACCCCTTGCAGATTGGCACACATCAGTGGCAAGGAGTCCTTGAACTTTAGAAGAGTATTGCTGTAGCCTCAAATCTCTAACGTCTGCGTTACAACTTTGTGTGATGTCAAGATCCGGCACACTTGTGCAGGTGGTGTGGGTAGGCAAGTCTTCGAACACCCCTTAGGAACCTAGCAAAATGAAATATGTCAAAGCTTTATGACTCCATAGAATCCCTCTCGAAAGGCAGACAGCTTACTCACAGTTGGCACTCGAAAATCACTAGCTTGTTTAAATGCAGCCACAGACATTACACGTCAGTAATCAGAACTCTGCGACCTTCAAATTTTGATGCCACTATTTCAATAATGTTTTTACCCGTAAACCTTTAAATAAATACGATAACTTGATAGGTACTATTCAAGTAAAGGATGTGTTGCAACAGAACTACTTGTCGGCCTAGTTGGTGCTTGCTAAAAGACATGCATTTTTGCTGCAAGTTTTGCCGCCGGTGTTCTCTTTATGTTCCTTCCTTTTGTGTGTGTTTTAACTTGCGGCAAAAGAAACATATCTTTTAGTAGTAAAGAATGTTACGAAATCATTTTGTAACACACATATGTGTCAATGTTTACTTGCAAGCTCACATCCCCGGCTTTTCTAAGGAGAAAAAATGGCACGTGCACTCATCATAACGGTACTTCAGAATTCAATACGTCTTTATTACGCTGACACCGGACCCTCAGGTGACATCATCTCTCGCATGCGTTGTCGACAACGTATAGAGCGCAGCTTCTGAGCACTCTTGCCTGTACCATAACTCTAGTAAAATGGACCAGAGTTCACTAACAGGCGCCTATTCGACAGGGGCCCACATATGGTCTCAACATTGTTACCAGGTTTTACGCTACCGAAAAAAACGTTCATTTGTTTACTGCGAACAGTTTCTTTTAAGAGCACCTACTCATTCCTAATTGAAATGGCGCAGAAAGCCAATCGCAGCACATGTGGCCGTAAAAGAAACTATAAGGCACCTCCTCTTTGACTGTTCAACAAACGAAGAAAAGGGGTTTTGTTTTGAAACAGCTTCAGGGCGCTTAGATGGCAGGCCTTTTGTAGCAGAGAACGTCGTGTGATCAAGGCCTCGTGCTTCTGCGTTGAGACGAGCCACAGAAGTGCTTTTGTGCTTCTTGAGGTTTGGGAGGAAAGTTTGGTAGCGCTGAATTCACGGCGCACCATCCGGCATGTGGGCCTCTGCAGTAAGTGAAAAAACACTTATATCTAATAGGTCTAAAGTTAATTAGAGCTATTGCAAAGCATCCTACAACTTTCTAATTGGAATTCTTCGCCTAGCTTTGTTGCTTCTGAAGTTGGTTAATTAATTTTGAATAATTATACAGCTAAGCAGAATAAAAAAAAATATCGTGACTTACTCCATAGAATAATAGTCCGCAAGATGCATTTGGTCACGTCGTCGTAGGGTGCATCGGCATATATTTAAGCTCTGACTAAAGTTAGATATATATAACCAGTATATTAACGTTGCATGCGCGTCACCTGCAATGTTCCCTCCACGCTCTTTAAATATGATCTCGGAAGTTCTTTCAGTTGTTCCATTGCAGCGAGCTAATTTTTCAGGCGCTCGTAAAACATAAATATTTCTCTCTGGAGCACTTGCATAAGTAGTTTACGGCACATAATTTATTACCTACACGCATGGAGTTTTGGTACACCTCACCACAATATACCACTTAAACTTCACCAAATTTTAACAAGGTACATCATTTAGGTAATCGATCTTACCGAGCGGACCTACCAAGCGCCACGTATATTGCGCATTATACCAAGACAAAAAAAAAACACGAGTTCTCAGTATTGTTTGAAACGCTCATAACTAAACCAGAAACGCTATATTTTCTCCAAATATACCATCGCTAACATGACCCACATATTCACCTAGTTTAAACTATATGTCCTGCACAGTTCTTGAACTTTGGAAAGGGTTGACAATAATGGCCGTATAACGCGTTCGAACACTTGATGAAAGGTACTTTTATAAAGCCCAGAATTACCTAGCGTTCTTTAGGCTTTGCCCAGAGATAAGCCGTTCAGCACTTAGTATTGTTTTGAATGTCGATTTCGTGGCACGTCAACTTCTTTCAATGCACTGAGCAAACTTCAGACGCAGTTCGCAATACACGCTTGCAAAGTTGAAACACTTATTCTACGTCAGCCGCAATATGTTCCATATTTTATCGAGTTATGAACAACGTCCCCAAGTTCGACAACCAACTACGCCCCTCGCATGGCTCATGTAGACAAGAAGAAAACTACTATGAAGTGATTATTTTAAAGCCTGGAAACAACTTGCGCGCATGAAACTTACCGTACAGGGGTGACAATAGATCACTCCCTTCATATCATGAATTTTCCACCCCGTTATAATTTTCTAAATATCTCAGTAAACTTCGTAAGCACTAATTCAATGCCATCAAACAGGCGAAACGCAAGGATATAGCAATTGCAATTTAGCCCTCCCCCCTCAATTTCTGTGTCTGTGGTGCTTGTTTACTTGTGTCCTTCTCTTTTTCGCGCAGTTTAATATCAGTTCTAACCTCAGTTCACTTTACCCACACAGTTTAAAATTCACTTGCACATGCACTCCCGTCTGTTCCTGTAGTAGAGCCTCAGTGAATTATGTACTTCTCTTAAGACATGAAGAATACACGCATATACCATTTTCGCGAACTTTCGAAAGTTTCATTAAGAGCTTCGCTACAGAATGTTGAATGGGTGGCGCTGGTAGTTTCGAACTTCTGTGGTTAGAAGGAACAAGAGAGAACCCTATTAGGAATACGCGCCTTGATCACATGGGCAACCTCACCAATGATTTCATTTTCCTTCTCTTTCCATGCTTTCAAATAAGTCCTAGCGCGTCGTTCTCCTTGTATAAGAAACAATGAGCGCGCAAAATGTTGTAAGCTTTGAAGGTGTATCTCTGCGCGATCATTATCCTAAAAGCAACGTTAAACATCCGGAAAATATACTCGTTGTAGAAAGACAGCGACATGCAATAATGATGCAGGCTGCGCCGTAGAAGACCGGGGGAGGGGAGCTGCTGGGAGGGGGGGGGTCTTTGGCAGTGGGAAAGCAGAAAGCTAAGATGCACCAGCATCACAGTTTCTTATCACTATTGCGTCATTCTCCAAGCTACAGCGTAACCGTTCTTTTTTAAGTTTCTATGGTTCCAGGGGGGAAAATCTGAAGAACCTTGCTCCAAATGACTAATATATGAGCCCGAAAATCCGCAGCACGCAAACATCTTCTAGGTTTTAGCACCGATTTCCTTCGCGTGGAAACATAGCCAGAACATCGCAACCACGAATGATGCCTGCTAATGGTGTACGCATGAAGTTCGGCGTTGCGAGACTCGCAGAGATTGGGCAACACGAAAGACGGCGCCGGCAGAGAGCCTGTTCATGTACCGCCACCAACGATGCAAGTGTGAAGTAAATAAATGGCTAGGGTGTTTTATGGAGACGTTAGCGCGGAAAACAACTTCTAGCCGCATGCCACCATTGCGGAAGCCAAAGCTAGATATTCAGCCCTCGTGAAACTAGCCGCTGTTGTCACGCGCATTATTTGTATCCGTTAGCAGCTACGCACCTAGCGGTAAAAAAACAGGTATCTCCCAATTCAGAGAAACAGAGCTTGTTAGCTGGGCTGCACACGAGGAAAACTTAGTCAAGGCGATCACCGGCACATATCTGACGCTTTCAGCAATTTGCTTTATGGTAAATGCGACTCATAATACCTAGTAAAGTGTTGATTGCGTCGCGGCCTATTTATTTTCTTCCTTCCTTTCTTTCTTTCTTTCTTTGAACGAATATCAGCAAAACCTTTCAGGCTGCAATGTCACTGGGCATGGTGTGCCATGACGTTGAGGCGTTGTAAAGATATGTTATGCGCTCCTCTGCACGTGCTCATGATCATATCATAGCAGCTCTCTTTTCATTGGGTACAGCGCAGAGTGAAATGCGAATTAGCGAGCTATTAAAAAAACGTGGCGCATAGCTATAACTGAATGCGACGTAATTCCACATATATGTATAGCTGAGTGAGTGTCCTAATCGTCTAAGAGAGAGAGAGAGAAAAAAAAAAACTTTGATTGTCAAGTTTTAGTGGAGCTTTCTTTCCCAGCGGTGTGGGCTAGCGTGGGCGTCTGCTTTGCCGCGACGCTATCAGCCCATTCCGCCAACCGTATCTGGTTTTGCGGGTTGGAAGTTTTCGTCTTTTTCTCCCACTCGTCATGTGAGGGAGCTCGCCTAAAGAGTTCTCTCGGGGGAGGGTTCTTTTGGCATCCCCACAAGATGTGATCTTGGTCCGCGAGGGGACAGCTACAATGTTTGCAGTTGGGTGGATATTCACCACCGGTCATTGCAGCTAGCCTTTTTGGACTAAGTACAGATCTAGTCTGTACTCTCCTGAGGTTAGTGGCCTGTATTCTTGTCAGTGTCTCGTGCGGGGATGGATATATTCGCCTGGATTCGCGGTAATAAACGGTCATTTCGTTGTAGGTGTGGATGCCTTCATGTCGGTCAACCCCGTCGGGCAAGCCCACCTCCCGGTTACTAGCTGCTCGGGCGGCTTGGCGGGCGGCCTCATTGCCAGGGTTGCCCGCATGAGCGGGTACCCACACCAACTTCAATTGATTGAGGTTTTTGTTAATTATTCTGAATGCTCGAGGGGAAATGAAACCTGAGGTGTAGTTACGAATCGCTGTTTTCGAGTCGGATATAATAATCTTGGTGCCCGGAATGGAGGTGCCCATGGCGATGGCGGCCTGTTCCGCCTCCACAATGGAAGACGTGTTTACTGTCGCACAGCTGATGGTGTGCCCGTCGACATTAGTGACGGCTATGGTGTGTCCATCATCACTGGTGCGAGCAGCATCCACGTATATGGCGGGTTGGTTTTTGTAGCATTGCCAGAGTGCCGCCGCCCTAGATTTGCGTCTACCGCTGTTTTCAGTGCTCATGTTTTTCGGAAGCGGGGGGATAATGATCTTGGTTCGGATAGTGTTAGACATTCGCTGTCGTTGCGGGATGTCTAAGGCTGGGCGGTACCCTAAGGTGTCGAGGATCCGCTGTCCCGCGTGTGTGCCGGATAATCGAACTGTTTGAGCCCATTTTTGGGCCTCTATGATTTCCTCAACGTTATTATGCACCCCTAGACTCAATAGTGCCTCCGTATTAGTCCGTTTTGGTAGCCCAAGAGCCTGTTTGAATAACGTTCGGATTACACCATCAATCCGTTCCAAATCCCTCTTCCTGAGATGCAGGTAAGGGCAGACATACGCCACTCGGCTCAGAAAGAAAGCCTGGATTAGCCTGCAGGCATCTTTCTCCTTAACTCTGTGCCGTCGGTTGGAGACCCTCCTGAGAAGGTTCTGTAATTGCCCAGCTCTAGTTTGGAGTCGTGCTACGGCTTCTTGGCTGTGCGTGTTTTGCTGGATCCACAATCCTAACACTCTGATTTTATGAACGGATGGGCCCGGTTGTCCAGCTACCTGCACCTGAATGTGTGTCGCAAATTAGCAGCCGCATTTGCGGGATTTTTGTTCCGGACTATAAGCAATTCTGATTTTTTCGGCGAACAGTTGAGGCCATTGTTGCGAGCGTGTTTCTGCACAGCGTCAGCCGCTGCCTGCAGTGATTCTGAAATCTCTCCATCCGACCCAGTGCACGTCCAGATCGTTACGTCATCGGCGTAGATGGCGTGCCTGATATGAGGAATCTCTTTGAGCTGTCGGGATAAGCCACTCATGGTTGTATTAAAGGTGAAAGGAGAAAGTACTGCTCCCTGTGGTGTACCTCTAGTGCCGAGCTCTATGGTTTTGCTTTCAATATTGCCTATGTTTACGGTAGCAGTACGTCCCTTCAGATATGTGGTAATATAGGTATATGTTCTCTTACCTACGTTCATGTTGGATACGTTTTCTAGAATGGCTCGATGTGAGACATTGTCAAACGCTTTGTGTATGTCTAATGCTAACACTGTATAAGCGCTGCGTTAAGGATATCATTTTGTACTTGCCACAGTATGTCTTGGGTGCATAGTTTAGGTCGAAAGCCAATCATTGTCTCTGGGAAGAGGTTGTTGGTTTCGGCATTGTCAACCAGCCTATTGAGAACCACATGCTCCATAGCCTTACCAAGACAAGAGGTAAGGGATATGGGTCTGAGGTTCTCTAGACTGAGTGACTTGCCCGGTTTAGGAATGAAGACCACGCTAGCGTGCTTTCACTCTTGCGGGAGTGTACCGTTGTGCCAGTGCTGATTAAAAAGCTTGGTGATCATTGTTATGGTACGATCATCTAGATTCCTGAGCATTTTGTTGGTGATCTTATCTTTACCAGCTGATGATGTCCTGCGAAGGCAGCTGAGAGCGGCGCGCACTTCGGCCTCGGTGATGTCTTCGTCTAATGTTGTGTTTTCGTCTCCTCCGTACTCTATCTATGCACCAGGCTCCCGTTCTGTATTAAGACATTGCCCGATCAAGAGGTTTACGAATTCAGAGTCTGTTCCCGGGAAACTGTGTACGATTTTCTGAATCCTTTTATGAGCAGCACTTTTAGAGTGTTGTGGATCTGGCGTGTGTTTAAGCAGGGTCCAGGGGTTCTTTTTGCTTAACTGGCCATTCATGTTGTCGCATAATCGGTTCCGTTGCATAGTGCTGAGCTCGCTAGAGTAGCCCTGAATCTCTTTCTCTAGGGCGGCGAGTTCGTGGCGCAGCGTGCGGTTGATCTTATTCTTTAGCCATCTCTGCTGAAGGTCTTTATGCTTTTCCCATAGACCTAGGAGTTTTGAGTCTGGCACGGGGCCTTTCTCTTCTATCGGTGCCATGGTTGTGCATCGTCCACATCCTGGATAAGCTCATTCGTCCACGCACTGAGGTCTGCTATATTGGTGAGCTGTTTGCGGTTTCTTACGTATCGGAATATATCCCATTTGGTATGTGGAATGAGCTTCATTTTCCTTTTATGCCCTTTGGAAGGGATAGTGATAACAACAATATAGTGATCGCTCCCAAGACTATTTTCGGTGTTGTCCCAAAGAGCACCATTGGTATTTTTGATGAAGCATTAGTCGGGTGTTGTATTCCTGCTTACACTGTTGCCGATACGCGTGGGCCTATCTGGGTCAGTGATGAGTGTAAGTTCTAAGTGACTTGTCACTTAATATAGTACATTGCCTTTCCTAGTGCAGGTTTTGTATCCCCAGATTGAGTGCGGAGCGTTAAAATCTCCTACAACAAACAGTTGTTCCTTCTCTGCGGCTTTACATGCTTTCTTCAGGAGGGCAATAACTCTGTTGCTTTTATCTTTCGGGGAGCTGTACAAGTTAAGGATGAATACACATCTGTGTTCCTTTTTCCTAGGCAGTAGCTGTACAAACGTGTAAGGAACTTTGTCTTCCTCAAGATCAATTTGCATTGCCGTTAGGTTGCGTTGTATCGCAACTGCCGTAGAAGGTTTGTTGGCGGCTTCAGTTAATTCATTAAACGTGGTATACCCAGTAATTTCGACTTGCGTGCCTGTTTCCTGTAAGGCTACAACATCTACCTTGGGATCAAAGCTAGTGAGTCGGAACTGCAGTGCTGCACGCTTTTGCTTAAAGGATCTGCAACTCCGTTGTATAATTTTAATAGTTTCAGCCATCTTTTTTGGTGTACGGTTCTGCCCTTACCGGCAATACAGATGTCATTTTGAAGCCCTTAGTGTTGAGCACTTTGGTGGCTGTGGTGGCAAGTTGTTCGTGTTCCGGGCTTTGTGTAAGGCTCTGTGTACATTCAGGTCTATACACAGCGCCTATCCTGGTAAGCTCGTGGGCTACCATCTGCTGAAATTCTGCGGTAGACTGTATGTGACTGGAGTCTGTCTCAGTTAGCTGAACAATTGCTACTTCTAACTTATCTACTCTGTCCATATGGTTTGAGGCTTCGGACTCCTTGGGGGTGTCCCGCACTGACGCTTTGCGTTTGTTTGACGGTTCTGCCTCCATCGATTCAAGTTCACCTTTCCGAACACAGGCCACTATTTCGCATGCAGCCGGCGTCATAGAGGCGCCTCCAATTGGCTGCCTACTTTCTAGGGCCCTGATTTTGGCATTGGCTGCCTCTAGTTGTTGTATCAGTGCTCTAATCTCTTCAGAGAGCTCCCTGACCTGGTTTGCATCCTGTTGAGGTCGTGCGGGCGTGGGGTTGGGCTCGGGATTCGCTGACCAGGCGACTTTCCGCGATACCGCCTGGTCACTTCGTTGTTTGGAGTTGGAGTGGCTGCGAGATTGGCTGTTGCTCCGGCTGCGCTGCCTACTGCCACTTCTACTATTTGAAGCTTCGCGCTGATCGGAACGCACGAAAAGGCGGCCGCGCCGCACGGCGTCTCGGTAGCTCGTTCCGCCCTCTGTGCCGGCGCCAGATGCGTTTTGTGCTCCACTCGCCGGCGGCCCTGCTGTCGTCGACGTGGTCGCGCTTCCTCTTTTTCCTTCCCCGGATGGTTGTCTGCGCTGCGCAGGTGGATAGAAGCGATAGCGGCAGCTGGGAGCGCCGGTAGGGTGACCGCCGCGACAGATGATGCAACCCGCTTTGCACGCTGCAACAGTTCCCCGTGGCGGCGTCTCATGTTCTTCGTCGCCGCAATGGTGACATCGTTGTCGCGTTGGGTCCGGACAGACATCGGAGCGATGGCCGATCCGGCGACAGTTAAAGCAGGCTTCAATCCGTTCGCGGAATGGATGCACATTAAAGATTGAGGCCCAAAAGCGGACGTCCTTGGGTAAGGTTTGTCCGGCAAATGTCACCACAATATGGCGAGAAGATCCTATCCTTCTTGCTCCAGCGATTTCCAAACCTGGATTTCTCGTGCATATTTCCTTGAATATGTCGGCGTCAGTCTCATCCGAGTAAGCCTAATAGATAACGCCTTTCACTGAATTTTATGGGGCCGGTGCGTATATCAAAATGGCACATTCCTGTTGCTCAATTTTAAGGCATTTGATGTTATAATAAGCTTCAGCTCTTACCCTAGATAGGGTGCTGATCAGCGCAGTGTTGCTCACACACTTTCACCCATCCTCACACTTTCTACTTTCTCGTCTGAAACGTAACGAGAGTTCGGACAGGTTACACGAAAACTGTGTAACTCTCTCTTAAGACATTTTGATGCGCACGACTTGTTCAGAATTGGCGCACATCTCCCAACTACCGCTTATCTGATCGCAGGTGTAGAGTGAGCACCTTGTACTGTAGAGTAAAAATTATTGATGGATCTAGTAGTGGGATTATTATAAGACACGAGCAGCACCTTTAAATGGACACTAAAAAGAAAGGAAGTTTGTTAATCGTTATAATTGAACCCGCTTTCTACAATACCGCAAAAGACACTCTTACCAATAGAGGAGGCTGGGATAGAGTAGACGGGTGGCGATGTCACCGTCACCTTCCCGCGGAAACTCGCTATGACGTCACATACAGTGACTCCGTCACCGCTGGCCTAGTTAGCTTTTTGTTAGCTAAACTTATCAAGTTTCAAGGAGTTTTACTCAGCTAAAATAGTCTAAGTACGAGAAAATAGGTTGAAATGCATGACGTCACACTGACCTATGGGCGCTGGTGCCTAGGCGCCACAAAAAAAGGAAAAGAAATGCAACCTACGTTTTCTGTTCTAATAATCAACGTCATACCTGGATATTAACAAGAATGGAGTTCTGAATTTAAACTTACTTGTCTAAACTGATGAAACGTTTCTCATTAGTACATTTTTAAAACTGCAAAATTTTCTCACCGAGTGTTGCGTTGCTGGAGTGGAGGGAAGCAATTCTTATGTTTTCTTCGTCGTAAGTGTCACGGGCGATACATGCCTTTCTTGTTATCAAGCCGATCGCTGTCAAGAATGACCTACGCGGACCCGCCGGTCAATTAGAAGATATCCTATGACCAAGCTGACAGCAATTATCTTCCGTCCATTATTTTCTTTTTATTTATAAGGAACCTATAATTATGCACACACAATGGACGCATGAACCAAGGCAACCTTTAGCACGCGGACACGAGTGCAGTGGATCCGTATTCGCTTGTTAGGAGTGAAAACACGGAATTTAGAGTACGACCAATCATGCAGAAACACGGTGCCACAAACAAGGGGGAAAGTGCGATGCACGTTGTAGAACGTGGCGGAAATCCGGGAAGCGACGCAGAAAGAAGGTCGGCCACCGAGGTCGGGAGCTGAAGGCTAAGGCTCCGGACTCGAGCCACCAAGGCTTCACCCGACAAGGACTCCCTGTCAACCGGTTCTTTCGCTTCGTGCTTTTGCAATGCCAGAAAATTCTGTTTTAAGACCTGTTGACGCCTACGTACAACTGTCTGGTCACGACGTCCCAGTCTCGTGCTGCTTCCTGCTTAAGGGTTACAGTGTGTTACATTCTTCTTCTGTGCCTTCTGAACAAAACACAAGTCAACATACCACAACCCATCGCACAGGCCCGTCACTGCTTGGGTGATATGGTCTCCGTTTCCATCTCCTCTCCGCTTCGTCTCAGCCACAACTCAACCGTGAGCTGTAGCACATGCACCTGCTCCCTATGGGCCATAAGATTTTTTAATGGGCGGGGCTTGTTCTAACTTCACGGTAATGGCCTCTTGCTGATATATTTCATTGCGTTTATTACCCAATCAACTACCCTGTGTGCATTAAATATTGTGTGTGCAAGCGCTAACAAGCGTCTTTGGCCTCTTTTGGGTGCTGTGTAGTTGTGCCCCGGGGACCCACTGCTAACCTAAGAAAGCCGCATTACATCTCTATGCCATTGTCTTCTCCTATGCTTTCGCGCCATTATTTTTAGGCTGACTTCGTCATGTCATGGTTTTCGCGGTCGTCACCACTGTGCTCATGCCGTCCTCTATGTAACACGCACAATTACTTGCCTTCCATGGGCACACCAGCTAGTAACGTGACATTTGGAGAAACCACAAACGAGAGATACCGTTTAATCGCTGTTGTGGGTGTCTTCCTCGCCGGGCGCCTTGCATGCGACTGCATATTAAAATGACGATGCACGAAATCACTATCTGCTAAATGGCACATGCGCACACAGCATACAGAAGGTACACAAGTAACAAACTAAGCGCACGAGGTACACCTAGCAGCTAGGACGTGTAGTTAATCACGGCGCCCCCGAGGAATTCCAATAGCGTCTTCCGTGCCCGCAAATCAGTGTATAGTAGCGCTATTACTGGGTTGAGGAATACGCTTAATCTCGATGGCTCTCCGAAGGTACTCTTTTACCCGCAAACCATCGTGCAAGCACACAAAGTGCAAGTCATCACACACGTTAGAGAGTGGCAACACAGCAGCTGCACTTCGTGTACTAAGTTGTTCGTGTAAAAGAAGCTTAGCCGGATACTGCACAGGCACGTTACTGTCCCGCCTTATAATGATGCTGGCTCCAGATAATGAAGTAATCGGTCATTTGCTTGCTCGCCGTGTGGAGGCAAATGGTGCCAAAAAAGTATCATTCGCGGTTTTTCCTATAATGGTGTGAAGACGGCCACGGCAGGTGATAGTCCCTTTGTACTTGTGGATTATTTTGCTGGCTCGCTTCTCTTTAAGGGCTTGAATTTCAGGAGCGGTGTCCTTGCATCACCAAGAGTATTGGTAAGTGGCTTTAATTTTTTTTTCAATTTAATGTGGACGTCTCGTCCACCAACTTTGCTGCAGAACTCCTCACAATGGCGCTCTTTGGCCATACCTGGCCTTTGCGCCATAAAACGCCACACATCTTCAGAACTCCTCACAATGTCATAAATTATTTGACTTCTATTTAATTCGTTCTCGCATGTCGCACTTCAGCGTACTTACATAACTAATGTCATTGCGAATGCACTTGGCGATCTTCTCTGTGACTCATTTGATTTGCCTGGAATAAATTATCATTATGCCCTTTCATTTATTCTTGGTATTCTCACCTTGAGGACAACAAAACTGTCCAAACGCATCAGAAATTATAAGAGAGCTAATTTTACAAAGATTTCTACCGATCTGATCCATTATTATGACAGTTTCATAAATGTATTCTACAACATAACCATTGACAGTAAGTATAACATCTTGTGAGCAAGGTTCAATAACTAACAGATAAGTAAATCCCGCTGTGTAACATTTCATGTCGTTCTGGTGCGCAGTGATATATTGGATGCCGAAGAAGATTATCTAAAAACGAAAATATATATCTATCGGCTTGTCGTCTCATCTTGCAGTGTTCGATCGAATAAATATGAGGCAGCAAAGAACCCTATGTATCAGCACTCAAACAAACCCAAGCTAGCTTCTAGCAACACATGTTACCATCTATTTTAACTAACAACCAACGCAAGTTTCGGCACGTCACCACCCCTAAATGATGTCACACTTCATTTAGTCGATATAATTGGTACTGCTATTTCTGATGTGGAATGCGCTGGTGTACTAAACCAGGTTTTCTCCAACAGCTTCATCCGATATTCAGACGCGATACCTACTTATACGCAAGGCTACAATTAACCACCTATGTATTCATTTAATGTTGCGCCTTCTGGCATTTCTAACCAAATTGAGTCTAAAAAAGTATTCCGGCCCCAATTCTGACCCAATTAATCCTGATGTATTATAAAGCATCACTCGTATTTCATAACTACTTCTTTCCAAGCTCTTCCAGCATACCATTAATGACCGCTCACTGGGATGTTGGGAAGGTGGTTCTGGTGCGCAAATTAGGTACAAAAAATTCAGCTGTGAACTATAGACCTTAACTACACCCCCCCCCCCATTCTTTGTAAAATCTTTAATCACCTCACCTACACCAACATTACCACTTTTTCGGAAGCACAATCGTGCTTTTCAGATGCGCAATAGGCCTTCTGGAAGAACGTTTGTTTTGAAGCGCAAGTAAAATCCTTTGTGGGTGTGTGGGTGTGTGTGTGTTCGAGAAAGCAAGTGAAGAATTGCTAACCTGGAAATTAAAAAGACCAAACGTTGTATTTAACATATTGATAGGCGAAGCAATTTCTGTTTAACTGCACGCAGTTTAAAACTACATGCTGTTCACTCTAGCGTACTACAGGGCTCGGTTTTGCGTCTCATTTTGTTTCTAATTTGCGAATCAATCATATGTTTTGTGCAGCAATCACTTTTCTTCTTGCTGCAAACTAAATGGTCAATTTTATAAAATCCATCATCCTTGTATATCCTCAGGGATACATAAAGAAAATAAATGCGTCTGCATGTGCAAAATTTGAGATGCTAATTATGTAAGAAACTCCAGATGGTCAGTTCAAAAGTAAGTGTATTCGGTGAATATAAGAGAAGGCTTGCCTCGGACGCGCACTTCGTTTCTGGCAAAGCCGCACAGAGCTCTTGAAACATCTCCTGCACCTGCTGCCAAACTTTCCCTGACATGCTTATTTCACTTAAGATTTATTCGCTCTTTTTGCGCTTATGGCATGTGAAACATCGAATCCTCTTGAACAAATATTACCATACGAATCCAAAGTAAGCCATCACCTCTTCATAAGTAAAAGCTCACGCTCAGCACAGCTTTCGCACTTGATTTCCGGAAAAAGCGGCAGTATGGTGCTCAATGGTAAGGAAAGGCAACTCGGTGCTTTGAGTCAGAAATGCTTCTGGCGGAGACGGAACTGAGAAAGAGCTGGCTCGTGAGTTAAGAAAAATATAATCGAAGGGCAATTTGCTGTATAGGGAGAGTTCATGGCATAAAATTTTCTCCCTGTGGATCGAACAACGCAGCACTTGTGAGCCTACATGCTGAAGTCTGGAGTTTTGCCTCACCTTGTGTGTGTGTGGGGAGGGGGGCATCGTAGCGGTCATTTTCTGTGTCCTGTGGTCGTGTGGATCGAGCGTGCCATACGGGGAATTGTACGCAGTGAGTAGCAATGGTGGTCATGCAAAAAAAAACATCTTCGCCGGTTTCCCTGCTTGAAACATGTGGCACGCAAGAAGGGCAAAACCATATCAGAAAAAATTTACGTGTGTACTATAATATTTTCCCCAATATCTTATTTGATGAACCAGTTCTCCTCTAAACTTAACTCAAGATCAAGTTTTGTACATCCTCTAGTCGACGCTCTCGAATGGTAATCTAAAATATAGGTAAAATGTAGCACCAGGGAGGTGCCCGACGCTGCCCGACGTGCCCAGGCTGGCTCACCGACACTCGTTATACCTTTATCCAGAGTCGACGTTGCAAGACAGCTTCGCAGTCTCGCTCGTACCATCACGTTAGGTTGCTGGCATACACCACAGAACTCTAAGTGTCGTTTATACAGCCTCGACCCATCACTGAAACTTTAATTACCAGCGAACCTTCCACGACGTGGCGCAACACTGCTGTGTCGGCTGTGGGTAGGAGTAGCATTCACCAACTCCTACAGCTATTGTATTGGAATGGTGGATTCACCAATGTGTGCTAAGTGCAAGTGTTAAGAGACCTAGTCACCTTTTGTGCCACTGTTATCGCTTCGATAATCAACGTGAGACTCTCCAGTGTGCCTTAAATAGACTGGATGACAGGCCATTTAAGGAAGCGAAGATCTTGGGAGCCTGGCCTCACAGTTCATTAGCCCAGAAAGCAGTTCGAGCGCTTTTCCGCTGCCTCAGGGCAACAGACTTGAGTGCCCAACTATAGACATCCTACACCTAAGTTCTCTCTCTCTCTCTTTCACTCCTCATTCCCCTCCCCACGTGTAGGGTAGCAAACTGGACTCAGTCTGGTTAACCTCCTGCCTTTCCGTCTTCCCTTCTCTCTCTCTATCTCTCTAGGGAGGTCGAAATATATTGTTCTAATTTGGATAAGCTGAACGAGTTGTATCCTCTACTATGGAAACAGCGAGAATATTCAGGAATGGCAAATGGAGGTGGCGATATTTTAATAGAAACGTACGTGACACTTTCCTTGTTAGCGTTTAGGATCATGGCTATGAAACCCACATATTGCGATGTAAAGAGAACGGATAGATCGGCTGGCCAAACTCGCGATTATGCCAAGTAATGTCCTATTCATTTCGAAATTTGTAGAATGAGGAATCGCTTACTAAGCTGTCAAGAGCAATCTTTAACCAAACTAAATATTATTGCCAATTACAAAATTTGATGCGCTACAGCTTCTGTTCAATAATTCGAAACATTGTTTCAACAACGGAAGCAACAAAGGAAAGACGCGGTGTTGTGGAACGTTGTTTCTATAATTATTGCCTGCCATACTGCTAATTTATTCTGTATTTCACGTGTGTAAGCTTGAATAGAATTGAAGTTAAAAAAACGGAAATTACGAGGGAGGAGCCAATAGGAATGCCAAATTTAGATCAATTGAACTGCTCTCCAACGCGTAATTACTATGAACCAAACGGCGATAACAAGAGCGCATGTTAAAGCGATTAGCATTTCTTTTGTGGACTTTAGTATGTTTGGTTTGCGTCTGTCTGTAGTTTGTCGGTCCACCTCTAATGTTTTTCACGCCAACTTGAATCATGGGATAGAGAGAGAGAGAGAAAGAGAAAATTTACAGAAATGCAGAGAGGTCAGGCTCAGCTATAGCTTGCTCTGGCCTGTTACTCTACACCAAGGGAAATGGACGAGAAAGAAAGGGCTGATGAATGATTATGACGACTACGACGACAACGATGCTGCTGCTGCTGATGATGGTGATAATAATAATAATAATAATAATAATAATAATAATAATAATAATAATAATAATAATAATAATAATAATAATAATAATAATAATAATAATAATAATGATGATGATGATGATGATGATGATGATGATGATGATGATGATGACGACGACGACGACGATGACCATGATGATGTGAAAATAAGGTGCGTATATACAATTGACAGCCTTGTGACATTTCCAAGGCCATGCGTCCAGCCCAGTGGCTTGGAGAAAGGATATAGCGGCACTTGTAATCAACGCTGCGGTGTCTGCAGTAGGCCAAAGACCCGAAAGAAACTTGTCTGATGGCGGCCTTTTATCGACGTTTGCAATGGAAGAGACGAGTTGCTGGTCGTTCCTGCGCGTACACGGGACACACGCAAAATATATAATCAAGTGTTTCTGGTAGCTGGGAGTATTCACAGCTTGGTCTGGCATCACTGCAGCCTATCAGACGTCTATAAGGCGTGGTTAATGCGACACCAAGGCGATCTGGATTCGTTTGAGCTTGTGAGGCATACGGGAATTTCATTTCGGGGTCCCATTTAGGCGCTCGCTTGGGTCGACAATCTCGCTTTGTCCAGTGTTCCAACTTAGAATTGCGTATTACATAACGAAGTGCGGCGTATGTGCTTGTTCGTGAGAACGCAATGCGTACTTCAGAAGCATTATTTAAAGAAGTTTTCGCTTAAGCGTCTGCCTGCTTGTTCCCTATCACGCCGCAGTGTGCAGGTATCCACTGAAAGGTGGTATCTTGGCCATTTCAATTTGCATTCTCTAGATGCTGTATAATTTCTACAGCTATTTAATAATAAGGGCCATGTCTGAGGACACATGGATGGTTTAAGGAGGTGGCTCGGAATCGCAGAATATCGTCTATGGGAGGCTTCTCGGAGAGAAATCGAAGTGCCTCCCAGATAGCAACAAGTTCTACGACAGTTGATGTTGGCGTATGGTGTAGTTCAAACTGCCTAGCGTTCACCACAACTGGGATGACGAAAGCTGCAGTGGAAGCATGTATTCTGACAGATCCATCGCTACACGCGCCCAGTATCTCCGTACTCTGCACAAATGTGAAACCGGGAAAGTTGCTTGAGGCCTGTGGCTGGAGCGTATAATTTTCTCCAGGAATCTGCTGCATAAGGAAAGGTTTAGGCAGGACAAACAGAGGGAGACAATCTTGTAGGTGGAATATTCTGATGGCACGATACAATCCTCGCAAAGCTGCAACCAAGTCGGGTGGCCAGGTGCGATGACAAAGGACGGCGTCTTTGCCGAGTCAACGCGCGAAGGTATGCTTGAAGAGGCTCACGGAGTAAGCACACACCAATAGGGACAAGCAGCAGCTTCCGCTATTGTTACATAATATGGACAATTAGATAGTACCGGCTGTATTGGGCACAGCATCGGGCTCCTATGCTAGGTGAACCAACGTTGAAACCAACCATCATACCAACTTGAATCTCGGATTGTGGGACAGTGGGTACGGGCCGCTCTTAAACAAACATCTTTGTTGGCAACTTGGGCCACTGGGTATGTGTGCCGCTGTTCAACCAGAAATGCAAAAAATTATTTTAAAAAGTTCCAGCGATGACAATATAAAACGCATGTCGGATATATTCAGACAATCATGTCTGAATAAATATTCGCAACCGCGCAGGCGCAGGCTTCGCTGAAGGACCGCTACGTGGCGCAGTGTTTTTACGCGGAAGCGCGATAGAGAAGCACGGCTGCATACACGCCTCATACTGTACGCGTATTCGGCGGTGTTGCTTCATTGCTTCACAGGTAATCCTACTAACGTGGCTTTCATCATTACGTAGGTAAAACATTATATAAAAGAGCTTGTGTAGGGGCCCGTTGTTGCACAGTTCGTAAGAAGTGCAGATTGCAACTCGTAGAAAATCCATGGTAGCGCACATTAAGAAAAAAAATCGGCGACAATGCCTGTGTAGTGTCGAGGTGCCTGCGACAAGAAAATGCGGTTTCCGGGTGGTCATTCGGTTTATGTGTTTTTTATGTTGACTTAGTTATGGTAGTATAAATCTGGTTTGACATATTGGAGATAAGCTGTTGGAAAAGCAGCTGGTTTCGTAGTTCTTATGCATTTGTTGCCCAGTTGATTGGAGCTGCCATTTACATTCTTGGCGACAATTTGCAAACCCAGACAGTGTAAATGTGAGTGTTCGTAAAATACGTAGACGTATCGGTAAGAGTCTCGCAGTTACAACGACTATAGTACGTAACAAAAGTTGGTATCTTTAATATTACCACTTTACACGCGCAAACGAGAATCAACATTTTCATTTTCACTGGCAAAATCTATGTCACCAAAGAAGAGTGTCTCACACGTAAGCCTCTGACCGTGTTGCTCCATCCTTTTAAAAGACGTTGCGCCCACTAAAGCAACACGCGCGTCTCTCGACGGCAAACCTAATTTCCAAAGTCGAAGCTCGCTTCACGCATCCGCTCAAACGCGAGCAAATGCGCCTGCCGAAGCAAACACAGCGTTCGAAGCAGTTCAGCCCAGCTGGCTCTCGGCGATGCTCGGGAATCCCTACCGATTCCCAGCGACTGAGATGAGCCGGGCTCTCTCATCGGGTGCCTTGATTAATTACGGTCACCGGTCGCCTTTCATCTCGGACTGGTCACTTCCTCGTCGTGGTCGACCGTGTTTGGTTTCCGGAGAAACCGCGCTCGCTTCTTCTCCCGGAGGCAAAACTCCTCGCTTTAATTAGAGGCCCTCGCGTAGGAACGCTCCTCCGAAGCTTGACTTTAGGGCGTGCGAAAGGCGGTCGTAACGACACTGCGAGAAGTACGACTTGCCGTATATAGCCACTAACAAAGAACGGAAACCGGCTGAGAGCGATGTCTGAGCAGAAACTTGGCACAGTATGGTGGAACGGCAAGGGAGGGGGGGAGTAGGGGAGGATGTTGCTCAGATATAGCCTCACCGATTTTCACGAAGCAGCTGTTCTCATCCAAGCTGTTTCGCTTCACCCATTTCGTTTCATTTTCTCTTCGTTCTCATCTCCTTCATTTGAACGCGTTCCTGAATCATCTCTGGGCCTACTGCGATTCCCGGGATGGCAGCTGCTCTACCGAGATTCTCTTCGCAATTTCTTAATACAAGTTGGCTTCGTGTGCGATTGTAACCCTCGAAATATACTCGTTTGCTCTCTGCTCTTAGACAGCAAGCACGCTATCATGCAGTAGCGGCGTTAAAACGAAAAGCCGGTTGCAGGTCCGAGGCTGTATCGATTATTTTCAGCCGTATCATGTAGCCTGTAAGATCAATTAGGCGCAGCTAAGCGGAATTTCCATTTTCTTTGCGCACTAGTAAGCAATGCAATTTGTAAGTCTGGCTATGATAAGAGGCCACAGGGCAAGCGCATATAACTTTTGCAGAAAGAAAGCGCCGCACATAGACAAGATAAATGTGAGAAAACAAGCTTTGGATGCGTTCATGCTTGTTATACACAGTAAGTATGCTGTCCTGAAAGTTGGGCCAAAAGAACAGTTCATCAAAGCGCAGAAATGCGTCAGCACGCAACCCCTCGAACGCACACATCAGTCTAATAACTCTGGGTTTATCAATTAAGCAGGTTAGGCGGCGTGTGCGGAAATTCGCTGCATTCGGGCCTCCTGACTTTAACGAAGCCTAGCGATTAGCCGGCGCGCGCTTCCCATAGCACGCACGTGGACTAACGACACGTGCAACACACATCCCTGAAGCGGTGCCTGCAAGGAGTCTTACTTGATTAAAGGCTAATGACGCGTAAATCGCGTAAAAGGCATGCCGCTCGTAAAGAAGGGTGGTTGTACGTACGTAACACACTCAGTACTGGGGGCTAAGTCTAAGTGGCTGATTCTGAATTTTCCAGTATAAGGCTTCACTGATGCGGGCATGAGACGCAAAACAAGCTAGAAAGCGTAATGAGCTGTGCGGAAAGGTCAGTCGATCGGTTTTGCTACAGGGATCCGAACTGGCACCATCATATTTCTCTGCCAAACGCTCCACCAAGTGAGATAACGACCACGGTTTCATGTAAGTGCCCTGAGGGCGCGTTAATGAGGAACTCGTAATGCTAGAATATTAGGCACCTAAATAAGTTTGATACATATTGAAACTATTATAGTACTATGGGAATACCCTATCATAAGAAGCCAACAAACACTGACACCAAGGACAACATAGGGGAAATTACTTGTGCTTAATAAATGAAATCAAGAAACGATAAATTAATGGAAATTAATGTGGATGAAAAAACAACTTTCCGCAGGTGGCAACCGAACCGACAACCTTCGCATTTCGCGTGCGATGCTCTACCACTTGAGCTACCGCGGCGCTGTTTCCCCATCCACTTTCTTGGGTATTTATGTGTACAAGTAGAACCCTGGGACTGTTAGGCAGCGCCACCACTCACAGACCTTGGCGGCGGACGTGGAACGTCTTCTTTGCCGCAGGCGTCACGAGAACATGATCTTTTTGGGTGAAGGCAACTGGTCAATAAACCCACACATGCTACCTGAAGGCATCAGTCTTGCTGGATTCGAGACCCTCGTTATCTAATACACGAGAAGACAGGGGGTTAACCGATGGTCCCGATTTTTATTAGTCATATCATAAGAAGCCAACAAACACTGACACCAAGGACAACATAGGGGAAATTACTTGTGCTTAATAAATGAAATCAAGAAATGATAAATTAATGGAATTTAAAGTGGATGAAAAAACAACTTTCCGCAGGTGGGAACCGAACCCACAACCTCCGCATTTCGCGTGTGATTCTCAACCACTTGAGCTACCGCGGCGCTGTTTCCCCATCCAGTTTCTTGGGTATTTATGTGTACAAGTAGAACCCTGGGAGTGTTAGCCAGCGCCAGCACTCACAGATCTTGGCGGCGGAAAATGAATGTTAACGTACTTCAATATGTTTTACTGGCATTTTATATGGTACGCACTATAAATTGCAGCATTCACATGGTCAATCCGTAGAACCACGTTTTAAAACCCCGTAACCTCAACAGCATTTCAACCGGGATGAACAAACATGTTTAAACAAATATGCGTCCATCCCTGAACTCTCACATCTAATGTTTTTGAAATGAGCCATGCGTTTGTAAAGAATGCTGAAAATGTTCCTATTTTTTCCAAATATTTTCTACCCAACTATGCCTTTTTTATACATGCTTTTGTCTCTTGCAGTATGTAGCAAAGCTGAAACTTACTAGAAAAAAGACAGATATGTAGCAAAAATAACTACGCTGTATGGCGTCTCGGAAGCTGTGCTTCCGAACAACATTTGAAAGAACCGTTGCCCTTTACTGAATCTGCAGTGCATCAAACGCCACAAGGTCAAAAGAGAGGAATTCATCACTCCGCCGTTAAGCAGTCAAAACTGCACGAGTACATATGTTTTCCCGTTGTTTTGGCAAATGTTCCCCATCAAAGTGAAATAGCATTAGGTGGCTGCCCAAGAAAACCGTTACTGCATCCAGGAGCGCGAAAAGGCTACACCGTGCGTCTGCACATGATAGAGCTGGCATAACTGTAGAAGGTATGACAACTCGCGGTCCACACGTATCCATAAATCGGCGAACAGACCGCCACATTTACATTAATTATCACTGACTTTCAAATGTGTTATAAGCACCGATCACGTGAAGAGCCTTTCCCAAACGCTTGCACGAGTGGTGCATTCGGCCGGGGAGGCACATTCACTCAACCTAAGCGCGACTCGGTTGGCTGCGCTAAAGCGGCGCGGATTGTAAAGTCTATTCATGTGCGCATCAGCCTAGAACCATGCGCGCGGCGCAGACCGTTGACCCCGAGCTACTGCAATCAACCTTTCACCACTGTGGCTTGCATTGCTCGCACTATTCAGATTGGGTTCGGGTGAGCTTGAATTTATGCGAACATCTCGTCCTTCCCTCTTCGTGTTCCTGCCGCACCATGATTTACACCTGCCCGACACGGAACACACGCCTGCCCCGCAATTCCACTTCTTGAGATGCTGTGACGTCAGGCACTGTTTGAATGCCACCGGCGCAGAAGGTTGGGCGATCGCCATTTATCTAAACGTTTCTATTGCGCTCGAAGGACACCCTCTCCCCCCCCCCCTATATTCCTGGCTTCTCTGACCAAGCGGAAGTTGACTCGTTATACTGGCATTTCAAGGCCTTGGTAACTGACTTGTGGTTTAAGATAGCTCATGTTTCAGACTGCAATGCGAAACTTTTACAATGAAGATTTGTCTGGCCAGCTTCCTTGGGATTTGGTAAGGCACTTTCGTACTTGTTTACTCGCCGAGTATCCTAGGCGAATCTCTGGAAGGGTGTTATAGCACACTTGGCGAATCTTCGTGATAGTCTAGTGACAACTAGGCCTGTCGCAATGGCTGTTCCGCGGGGGCGACAGCTGCGTGGGCAGTAGAGAGCGGGTAAGGCCGACTATATAGGAACCAGCGTTGTGTTTTTTTGTGCCTCAGGTACGGGGCGTACGTCAAGCGAGCGTTCTAATTAAGCCGTGATCGCGGTTACGTCATTCTGTCCCAACGGCGAGGCGCAAACAGCCACGTCACTCATGGACGTCTGCAAAGGGCGGGCCAGTTGCACCTTCCAGCTGTTCGACGTCGCTATTCTGAGTGATATTCAGCATTGATTTAGACACAGTGACGGTCTTGGATGGCAAGGCTAAAGGCAGTACATTGTCTGCCTGACTAAGGCCCTGTCAGCCATACATTGCTCAACAGTGCGGTAGCCTATAACATACAGATAGTATACACACACATCAATAGCGTGGATTAGACATACATAGCATACATTGCAAACATACGTGCATTAAATACAACAATCACTATACAACTTTCTAAGTAGAAACAGTTTAGGATCAACAGAGTAATATGAACACGAAAAAAACTTTATATATATACAACCACAAAATGAAACGCACTGAAAATAATTGTACATAAAACAAACAAAAAACCAATTAGCACAATGTCAATCAGAAAGGGAAAGCAAATATTTTTTCATGGCACTTTTAAAGCAGTTTAATGATCTGAAGTTTTGCGCTATAGTGATCGTGTTAGGATGTGCATTTATGAAGGATGGGACTAAGTATGCTAGTTGTTTTCTACCGTAGTTCGTCCTGCAAAATGGAACTCTAATATGGTCATGCCTGAAATTGTATTGGGTGTAACTTGAGAGGTGGTTTTGGTAAAAAATGAGTGAATTTTTCACGAGTTCGCCTCGTATGTATATAGCGAGCTCAAGTTCGTACAGTTGATTAATTTTTAAAAGTGCATGCTTTATGAAAAAAGGTGCCGTGTGATCGCGGGGTCCAAGGTTCTCAACACAGCGAACTACTTCTTTTTGGAGACATATCAATCGATCCAAGTTTGATTGGAATGTAGTACCCCATACCAACAGGCAATAACTAAGACTAATAACTAAGATAACTAATTTTAAACAATATGCCTATTGACCTACAAATGCTAGAATGAATCTTCGTTACATGAGGTGTAAAACTCAAGTTGACTCTTTACCCACCCCAGTGTTAATGACTAATCTATACCCTAAATTATATGTGAGTGATGTGTGCCGCGTGTGCCAGCGGGAGAGAGCCACCCTGACGCACATCCTATGGGATTGTACCAAGTTCCCCAATGAGGCTTCGACAAGTACAATGATTCCGCCGCGACTCGCGGCTGCGGCGGAATGCTACGACCACGAAAGTCAAACCTGGGCCGTCCAGCAGGTCTCGGCGGCTCTTGAAAGACAAAGGCCGAGCGAAACCGACGGAACGTTGCCCCTCAGGGCGACCGACCGCGGGAGTAACACGCGCTGGAGTTGAGTAGAGAACACCCGCTGCGAAGACGTCAGGGCCCGCGTCACGGCGCCATTTAGTCATGGTGTCGTTCTGCAGGCGACTACATGAAGTTGTCTCTCTCTCTTTCTATCTCTCTCTCTCTCTCTCTCTCTCTCTCTCTCAAAAAGCACACCTAAAAGTTTAAAAGCTGAAGTCCGCTCGATTACACAACTATTGAACTCGGCAGGAATTGATTATGCTCTAAAAATGAGTAGCACTAACCTTTTGCATTCCTGGAACTGAATATGATTTTCTTGGTAGCGAACTTAAACTCTTCCATTAAGAGTAATCGCATGGCTGTTTGCGTCCAATTGCAATTGGTGTAATTTGCATAATTACTTGTTTTACTACTTTATCGAGTCACCTTCAGATGTATAATCCGTTGGAAAGAGGAACCAAGAGGAAATAACTAGATCATTACAAATTTGTATATTTAAGGAATTTCGGATACATTTTCTACTCTCAGGTATCGTGCTGCTCTCAAGCATGCGTTCGGCAAACAGGGTCGGCTCTCGTTGTATGACGTCGCCAATGCATGCTGCTGGCCGAGAGCTGCCGAGAAGATAACGAACGCCCTCCCGCTTCTCCGTCGACAGGCGCGATGCAGCCGACCTTGTTCACCGAACGCACGCTTGAGAACAGCACGATAGCAGTTCGCAGCCGCTCGGTCACGTGGCCTTTTTTCATATTTCACGGGCTTTTCTTGCAACCCCGAAAAAATGATTGCGTGAGACGTATCGTACCGGAAATAACTCAATCGGTCGTTGCTCAAGGTGTTCCACCAATCTGCGTATTATACTTGGGCTCCTCAGCTAATATTTGATAAGTTCGGTAATTATAGTTAATTAATTAGTGAGCTACGGGGAAAACAAAAAATGCCTGAGTTACTATAGGCCAGTGCGAAGAGTATGCGTTCGCTTCAATTCGCTTCCGACGCACCTTTCATTTTAGAGATCTCTGCTCAAGTTACGTTTGGGACGGTCTCTATAATATATATATATACATTGTTACGGTGGGAAAAGAGGACAATGTTGACGACGGTGCAGACAGCGCAGTGGCAAGAGCTTCTCAGCATTCCCAGCTGCTGTTTATGCATCCCTTGTAAATATGTCGTGTAAATAGTTCATACCCGTGACATTTTTGTGAAGGTGCGAGGTAATCAACGCAGAATCTTCATGCGCCGTCCTCCTTTTTGACCAGCCTGACAGGCGATGCCTAAGGACTTGACGATGGCTCAGTGATGTCTTTTGTTGGCATCTTGTCTACTTTCGTTTTGATGACGTGGTGCTGTGAAGGTGAAACACGCTAGGCTCACCGATGGATGGGTGGATTATCGCCTGTATGTATATGTATACGATGTTTTACAAATGACGCCTTGCCTATAAAAGTCGGTTGTTCCGGTCGAATATGTCCTTGTACGAAAGCAATAGACTGCAGAGCTGTTCAGCCTCCACAGGTGTGAGATTCGGGGCGATAATTTTCCGAATCTCGTTGTAAGTAGGATTGGCAGACCGCGAAGGCTCACAGGTAGCTTCGACGGCAAAACTCTCAACGCAGCTAACTTCTAAAGCATGATCGTAACCAGGGTGATATCTATAAGCAGAATTTGCTTAGTGAGCCCGAAATTCACCTCGGGGAGATACGTACGATTGTCTGTGACCCTCAGTATTGTATGCGGGGCAGTAAAGTTGTAAGTGCGAACAATGGCAGTAATAGGAGCGGAGATGTAATCACCATCGGTAACTGGCGTATAAGGCAGCATTTCGATGTATGTCAAAACCTGCGGTGGAACGAGAACAAATCAGTCGGGTCTTAGGCGAATTTCGTGTGGTGTTGCAGGAACGTCCAGTAGAGGCAGGTCAAGACGTGCAGTGCTTGAGGAACAATGGATGAGCGTGGAATGGGCAGAGAGGAAGTCTAGGCCTAGCATGAGGTCATGTGGGCATTGGCCAAGCACAGTGAAAAGAACGACAGTATGGCGGCCATAAATGCGCACATGTGCAGTAAACATTCCGACCAAGGGCACCTTGCTGCCTTCGGCAATTCGTACGAGCCGTGTGACGGCATGCGTAACAATTTACTTAAATGGCGGCCTAGGCGGCTGGTCATAATTGATATGTGTGCTCCGGTATCTATGAGTGCTGTGACGGGTGTGCCATTAACTTGGACGTCAAGAAGGTAATGTCTCGTAAACAGCGTCAAAGGAAAGTTTCGCGGCGAATCCGACATTGCAGCACCACCTAGAGGTGCCGCATTGCCCAGGTTTCCTGCTTGGACGGTCCTGGGAAGGTCGACGAGGGCGAGCGGTGAAGCTTAGGCGGGCGTGGCTGGCGACGTTGAGGCGAGGGCGATCGAGCATAGCGGCGAGTGGTGTCGGAAGCATCGTAGAAGTGACGAGTGAAGAACTTCGGCCGAACTTGAATTCCAGAAAGTGTTTCGAGGCGGGGACGGCCAATGGCTCCGGCAGTGATGGGAAACGTGTCTGATTCGGCCACAGCAGAAACAGATTGACAGATTGGCGTGTCACCAGGTGCAGGCCAGTTCGATGGATTCCGAGCTATGTAGGGATAACGGGCACTGTAGGGTGGACTGTGATAGGACCGAGGCATAGGAGCAGGGCCGGTGTCAGGATGACTCAAGGAGCAGGCGCTGGGAAGACCCATATTAGTGATTACTTGGCGAACCACCGACTGGATCAGCGATATCGTTCAAGCAGTGTTGTCCAAAGACGCCTGCTGACGCGAGGCAGGAAACGCTGCTTCTAGTTCGCGGCGTACAATGCGGGTCACGTTTTCGCTTAGTGGTGGCGAGCTGGATTGGTTGGTGGCGTCAGTACAAGAACAGGTCACCGCACTATTCTGAAGCCGTGTAAGCTGATTGTGTATATGGCGACTCCTCGCCTGCTCGAAACGGTGCCATTCCTTCATGATGGCGTCGACAGTGAATAAGTTTCTGAAGGCTAGAAGGTTGAATGCGTCACACACGATGGCTTTGAGACTGTGTCCAACCTTGTCCGCCTCTGGCATGAACGAGTCGATGTTATGACAGAGGGCTAGGGTGTCCTGAATATAGGAGACCTACGACTCAGTAGCAGTTTAGGCACGCGTGGCGCGTAGTTGCTTGGCGGGTAGTTGTCGACCGATCGGACTGCGAAAACCGTCGGGCAGCTTCTCATTAAACAACTCCCCGATGGTTAGCTCTTCCTCATGCGTGTAAAACCCCGTTGGCGGTGTTCCGTCGAGGTAGAACAAAACATTTGAGAGCATTATGGTCGGATCTGACGAGCTCACCTTGCTGACGCGCTCATACATCTTCAACCATTCTTCTGCGTCAACACCATCGAGGCAGGTGAACTTACCGGGGTCTTGCGGCTGAGCTTGAGCAACGTGCTGGGTATGCATAGTCAGCATTGCAGCTGCCACTGGAAGCACCTTCCCAGGCTGAGTGAGACGTCCGCTTCGGGGCTCCGAGGCAAAGACGCGTACCCCGCACGTCGTCCACCAAAACGGGACGGGTATATGTACGTATGGGTAACTATATATATGCAAGAGATACACAAACAGTAGCTGAGAATCAAGAAAGTGACTATAAAAAATATATATATATATATATATATATATATATATATATATATATATATATATATATATATATATATATATATATATATATATATAGTCACTCTCGGTATTCTCAGCTGCTGTTTATGTATATCTGGCCTATATATAGTTACCCATACATACATATATCTGGACGGGTATATATACATCATATGCATACATATACCTGTCCCATTTTGGTGGACGACGCGCAGGGTACGCGTCTTTGCCTCGGAGCTCCGAAGCTCCAAAACAAAGATATATATATATATATATATATATATATATATATATATATATATATATATATATATATATATATATATATATATGGTGTTTCAGCGAATGTTTTCAAACTTTTTGAAAGGTTGCCTGTGCCAGATAGCTAAATTCTAGTTTACGAGCCGGTCTACTCGAAGCGGCGGACGCTACTTGCACAAAAAACTGTAATGCAAAATCAGCGAATTACCAAAAAACTCACTAATTAAGGTTTAGCTAATTATCTTGTGATCTATATTGCAATTTACAACTTCTAGCAGTAGACTTTGCAAGGCGGATCCAGTTGGAGCAAATTCTCAGGACGACACCAGTTTCGAGCTATAAGTTCCCGAAATTTGCGGAGCAATGCATTGACGTTGCATTTGCTTGCGTATTTGCATGAAACGACGTTTTGTTAACAAATTAACTGGAACACCAATGCATTTCTCCTCAAACTTCGGGAATTTATATCTGGAAACTGGTGTCACCTTGAAAATTCGTTCCAAGTGGATCCGCCTTGCGAAGTCCACGGCTAGAATTTGTAAATTGCAATATGGGTCATAATGAAATTAGTTAAAACTTCATTAGTACATGTTTATTAATTAGTCAATTTTTCATCTCAATTTTTTGTGCGAGCATTGTCCGCCCTTTCGAGTAGACCAGCTCATCAATCTCTGTGTCAATCAAGCTCTTCATGTCAGTGTGTGTGTGTACGTGTGTGTATGTATGTGTGGGCGTGGGCGTGTGTTTGTGTGTGTATGTTAAAGAACGCGAATCGGGTTGTTTAATAATATTTATTCTTGGGCATGCGAGGCCTGCAGCTTTTTACGGCGGCGTCGGCTCTTTCCAGCGTTTTAGTCTTCATTTTGGCGGCGGGTCCCACCCCTTGTCTTTCGAAATACGGTAATGAAGAGAAGGAAGCGGGCCACTTCTATGTAATACATGGCTCCAACACACGTGCTGAAACATATTACGCAGACCCAACTCAAAATTTGGAATCTATGCGCAGAGAATAATTAAACGATTTAAAACGGCTCATCTTCTGCACTCCGTTTTGTAGCATAGCCAATATGTCGATGCCCTGCAAGATGCCAGGATGTGGTGACCCCAGCCCAATTTGCAACGACTGCGAATTGCACTGCCTCTTGGACAGACAAACTTGACGATTCCATTATCTCCAAGATCTTACTTTAATCGGTAAAAACCCGCTACGGAGACGTACGTAACCCTCGCATGAAGATAATATTGGTTGAATGAGTGATCGAAGGCGTATATTTGTAGCTATGCTTACATTTAAGCACCTTTCCATCTTTCATTGCACAATTCCCTAGAACAGGATGCCGGCTAACAGCACATCTCTAGGAGTGGCAGAGATGGATATTTTATTTATTTATTTATTTAGTCATACTGTTGGCCCAGAGGCCGTTACGGGGCTGGGGTACAGCACAGAAATTGAAGTTAACATAATCTACATTATAAACAATGCATGCAAATTATGCATCAAATACTGTCTTTTTGAGCATACATTCATAAAACACCGGGAAACTAGTAACATTACAAATACAACAGCAATATGCAGAGACAATAAACACAGTCTGTGTTATATCTAACATAATATAAAAAATTTTGTTGAGGAAATGATTTGCTTCAGCTTGTTTTCAAATTGTGTTACGGTATCACTTTGAATTATGGTTGTTGGTAGTCTGTTGCATACATTTATTGCTCTGGGGAAAAAGAATAGGCGTATGCATTAATGTGTAGTTGAGATATCCGGACGTTATGTTCATGTGTACCTCTTAAGGTTCTGCTTTGTTGTGGCGCTAAGTAGTGAGTAGTATTTATGGTAAAATGCCCTTTCCAAAGCAAGAAATGAAACCTAAGTCTGGCTACATGGCGTCGTTCGCCTAAGGAGGGTAATTTAGGTAATTGCAACATTTCTGTAACAGAATCAGTTTGTGAGCAACGAGACAGAATAAATCAAGCAGCTCTTCGTTGGACTCCTTCAATCATGTTCATGTTGGTCAATACTGTTTCATAAGGGTCCCATACAATACTGACGTATTCGCGTGTCGGTCTTACCAGATATAGGCAGGCATTTAACTTAGCGTCTTTCGAAGCAAGCTTGAGCATCCTACGCAAAAACCAGAGATTCATTTCTGCTGTCGAACAAATGTTCTTAGCGTGCTCCTTGCAACTCCGATTCTTGGAAATAGTTACGCCTAAATATTTAAGGCTATCAACTGCGGCAAGTGTAAAAGGACCTAGGGTGCAGTTAAAGTCAACAACATGTTTTGTCTTGTTTGTGACACGAAATACAACAGTTTTATCTCTGTTAATATTTCTTATATGTAAACCGAGTCGTTATATGAATGTTGTTCTGTGTTCGGGCTATTCGATGAGACCGCACCAGTAGATAGCCACGATCGCGGTATGAAAAATCCGCAAGGGTTTGCAAATTAAAAAGAAAAAAAAACGATCCGCTTTTATATTGCCCAGCGGCACACTTGCAACCACTCCCTTATATTATTCAGCAGCCAATATGTTACAAATGTGATCGACGGCCTGCAACAACGCCAGTTGTCAGTTAGCTTGTATCGATTTACAAATAATACTTTAAGTAAAAACGCATACTTCACGTCCTAATATTGTTGTCAAAAGTATACGACGCTAAGACAAAGAGCATCAGGAAAAATTGTTCCTCAAGAACAGTGACGGGTCGGCGTTTTATTTTTATACCTCATTCAGAACCACAAGAGCAAATTTTGAAGTATCGCCGGCTCCTCCAATACGTAACGAAGACAAATTGCTTCTAGTGTGACCCAGCACAACATGTGTTCACCACAGCTGTATTCAGCACGTGAATTTATCCTTTTTGACTCACATTGCTTCCGCTTTCTTGCGTTATTAAATATTACGCAAATTAAATTGCCGAATCGTGAACACAACATAGAAAAGTGTTGCTGCTCTGTTTATAAACTAGCTGACCATTTGTGTTTGAGGCACTGCAGAAGAGCAGAGGCTCGGGATGGAGCAAGATTCAGATACGGGATCGGGACCACGGAGAACTGTTGTTTTTTTTTTTTTTTGCTATGGTCTTTGTTAGTTTATCACTTCTGCACCGAGGAATAAGCACTAATACATCGAAGGAACATAACCAAGCAACGGCACCCACAAGCACGAAGTGTCAACTATTTCATTTGTGAGAAACGCCTATCACACATAGAATGTTTCAGAAAGACGGCAAGCAAAGTTCACAAGCTACTTAAGTGAAAACAGAAATGCTATTACACGCGTAATGAACACAAACCGAGATACAGAGACAGATAGAGGACAGGAAACGTAGGGATGCCAGCAAGTCGCAGGTCCAGTTTTCTATGCGGCTATGCGTGAAGGAAGGAAATGGTGAAAAGAGAGAAAGTGTAGAAGAGAGAGAGAGAAGCAGAAATTGCACTCACGCTTGAAAATGCGCACGGCATTTCCAAGCAGTCGCCGACACCTGTTGGCTTCAGGCATTCTAGTAACGCTCCGGCCATGCGTGTTGTTTGTCCCTGGCCAGCACCATTCTTCATAGCGAGTCTACTTTGACGGTGTCTGGAACACTTCCGTTTCCGTGATATTACCGAGCGCACTGCATCGGGCACAGCAGCTGCACTCTTCGGTGACTCTTAAAGAATGTTCAGTAGACGCCTGTTTCAAGGCATGTCTTCAACATCAGCTCGGGCTAACATGTCAATACCGCAGTGACGGAAATTGTACAAAATAACAAGGAGTTGTACACGTGACTCTCCCTAAAAGTGAGCAGACGTTCTCAAAACTGCGAGTTGGACTGTTCTTGAATTTTGTTCATGGGGGTGGTCACAAAGAACAGCACAAAGATGCGATTGCACCCCTCATCATCGGAAGGGCTGAGTGAAATGGCAGTATTGTTCTGGGAAAACAGCCTTATGTACGAAGCATAGATGAATGGCTCGGCAACTCAATAAGATTCAAGCCTTTCTTTACCACCGTCGTGCCAAAGGCGATGCTCCGACAGTGCGCTGGGTTTTCATTAAAAAGCTATACTATTCTCTCAAAAGTAATATACTTCTCTTCAAAAAAGAGCAGCGTGAGATTTATGAATAGCTCACAGATGCATTTCTCAATTTAGTAACTTATGCCTGCAATTGTCGCCTGTTATTTTTTTTGTTTTTTTTTTATGTTCGATGCTGAATCATAAGGTAAGCTTTTTCTATCGTAGTAGACGGTTGAGGAAAAGTCGCGACGCTTACATACTGATCTGTTCTACCACCGCGCCACCTTGTCCTGTGAAAGGTTCGATATCTAGTGTCCTCATATACTTAAGTTCAAAGGAAACCTGCTGCATATAAGAAAGGCTTGACTAGGAAAAAAAAATAAAGCCAACTGAGGCACAGCGAACATACTGCTACTGCTTCATCCCGTTAACGATGCACAGATGGTAATCGCATCAGTGTACCTCATGGCGTGTGTCGCAGTTACCGCACGCTGCAAGGCTGCTCTCAACGAGCGAGAGACGTATTGTCGTTGAGCAACGTGGCCGTGCTCCCGACAGGAAACTTCGAATCTTGCTCGTGCTTCTGCGGCAGCATCCGTCGAGCTGCAGGTGATCGAAGCAACAGCTGTTCAGCGCGCCGCCTCCACTGTGCCGAAATGTCGCCTATCACTCCCTACAGTAAGCAAAAGTAATAGGAAAATAATGAAGCTTCGATCAACGAATCGAGTCGTATATGTGGATAGAGCTAACACTATGGAACTATGCGTAACGACAGCCGAAGAGGTCGGCAATCGCAAGACAGTGGCGCAACCTCATAGCGAGACCTGATGTTCATTCAGCGAACGTGGTGATCTGAGCACCAGTGCGATGACCGAGTAGCCGGTTCTTTTGCGGGCGTGCTGCAAGCAGCGGAACATCGTTATTCAAAGGAGGCAAAGCAATAAGAAACAAAAGATGCGGCCGCTGACCATCTGGCAGTACATTGGAGCGCAAATAGCGCTGAAAACATTTTTGCGTAACAGCGAGCCGAGGATGTCGCCAAGGGCCAACAACCTTTAGCCGAAACCTAGGCGGAGTCCAGGCCCACCCCACCCACCAAATCGCAGGGCACTGAATAAAGTTATTTGAATGAATGAATGAAACGCATCGAAACGTGACACATTTGTACCAGCTTCACACATGTGACGTCTCCGACGAGCGTGCGGTGTGGGGAGAATAAAAATATTGAGTTTCCTGACATTTTCCACATAGATACGTGACATCCGAGAAAAGCAAAACACAATAAGCATTCCGCATGCGACTACAGCTCGACACCCAAAGAAAGAATTCACATAACGCACCCACTTTTTGTATTCTGTCGGAAAGTAAATATGACACCTCTGCAGCAACTGTAGCGAGCTACAGTAGAAGGATCTTCGGACGCCATCTTTCAGAAATATTGCTCCGAAAATTGTAACAAAGCGTATCATTGTCGTTCTGTTGCAGCGCAAGTCGTGTTGCGCATTCAGCCTTCAAGTTAACATCTGGCGCAATGCCATTCTGCGCCAGCCTTTCTGTTATGCATTAATAGAACGAAAAACCGCTCTTATGCAAAGAGCTTTGTTTGCAATTTTGCATAAGTTCCGAGAACGACAAAACACAACTATGCTCTGAAGGAATCGCGTGATGTGTTTCCGAAGCGGCGAAATATTGGCGAAATGCAGTTACAAAACTGGGTTTCTTTGAAGAGTAGGTTGGTAACCACAGAAACTATCCTAAACACACTGATGCGTAACGAGTGCTTTGTTAACTAGCAACCACTACCACTTGCGCACTGAGAGGAGTGAGGCTTTGCAGAAAAAACATTCGTTATTTTGATATTTTATTTCCGCACTTCAAGGCGTCATACTGCAAATCATGCCGATACCCTAAATCAACTCGGCCAAATTGCTATCCTCAAACCACAACATTCTATTCTTCTAGACAGAATTTAGATGAACGTTTCAGGATCCTTACTTCAAAGCGTAGTATTTCGTTTGAATGGCAGTGAGTGGTTCGCAAACAACATAGGCACCAGCCAAATTCTTGACAGTTACCCGATATGTTCTTTACAGTTGTGCCGCATACATACGACATGTATGGGGCGATATTGGTAATTTCAATGAGAAAGGACTAAGCCTGCGTAAATACGACGCACAACTTCAGAGAACCACAAGTATTGATCCCTCCACCTACGACCTCACTCAAACCCTTAGAGTTTGTGAAGTACTTTTGTTATTGTTACTTATTTTTCGCGTTAAAGGCAAACACTCGCATAAAGTAGGGTTGATCTTTACTTGAGCATTTTTGAGTGGTAGTTATCGATCAGGGTGTCCAGTATTTGTCGTTGGTAGAATGGTCTCATTGGTTTGTTGAACTTCCGGACACATAAACTTCAAAAGCCTGCGCTACTCCCATGAGCAGGCAGTGCTTAAAATACATGCATAAAATAAGGTGCCTAACTATCAGGTATCGCGTTTTCCAAAGTTAGGCCATTCTACGTGAATATAATCAAGTGCATATTGTTTTCAGTCGAGTAGAGGAGTCCCAGTAATCTTTTCGTTGATGCGAAACAGTTTAATGAATAGCTAAAACTGGCGATGTTTTCTTGCTGCTCTGAATGGCGTACTATCAACGAATAAACTGTAAAAGAAATCGAAAGAAGCTTAAAACTTTAAGCGAGGTACTATTGGTCGTTTAAAGTTTTCGGTTGATAAAAAAAGGTCGCCTAAGAAATGAACACTCTCATCTGACTAACCATCCACCCGCATCAAAAAGGAGCGCCCTCAAAGACACTAAATAGGAGTTAGTGAACGCACTCTTTCCACGACGTATCAACCAGCCGTTATCGGCACTCTTTACCCAACCCGAAGGCACCGTACTGTCGCGGGCGGGGCAGCGCCAGATAAAGCGCCAGCTCTGCCACTAACTGCTTTTCTTTAAGGGAGCTGCTTTTTCGTGGCGTGTGGACGGATGGTCAGGTGATATCCCCAATTTTTCGCGGATTTTCTTTATCCGCTCGAAAAAAATTAACGCGAAAAAAGTACCGGTCTGAACACGCCAGCTTTACGTATTTTTTAAAATAATTTGCTGCAACTTCTTCATTGACAGCGCAGCATTCAGAGCGGTATTTTTAGATTACATAATTGCAACTCAAATAAATTAAACATCAACAAAGATATTACTAGCGGCTACTCTACTCAACTGTGAAGAATGTGCACTTGGTTATCTTCGTGTAGAATGGCCCATGTTTTAAAGCGCGAGGCATGATAGGGAAGGCACCCTGTATAAAGGTCGGCTAATCATTCCCGTGTAATTAACGCATTGAACGCGGAAGCATTTTCATTCGAGGCGTCCGGTAATCTGTTGCGCAAATAATTAGGTGGAAGCTGTTTCTTTTGATATTGTTACCTTTTAACTGATAACAAGCGACTAACTCTTAACTTTGACTGTTTTCACATCCCTATAGTTAGAATTTTAAAATTGGTGTGTGCGTGTATTCGCATCAGTCCCCGGGACATGAACTTTTTTGCCTATGGCCACTCACCAACCACATCTTCATTTTTTTCTTGAGCTTTGTTGCGTATTGAATAGCATTGAATAGCATAGCTCATGCACTCTCACTCACCGATGTTTTAGAGCGCAGCTCTTAGGCGACAGTTACTGCGACGAGCCTCGGCGGTGTAACCGAATGAACGAGCACAGCGAAAGATAAAAGAACGAACTCGGAGCGTAAGTTGAAAGACGCGAACCGTGAACGGCGGGAACCATTGAGAGCGGTCCCTGCAGTGACGTGCTCGCCGGAAGTGGGTGCCATGTGGACCGGCCCGACCGCTCGATGCGTACTTGTATCTGGTCTCAGCCGCACCGTTCGTTTCGTGCTATCGTCTCCTTCCATCAGCTGTCGCTCGCGCTTGTTTGATTTGCTTGGTTTGGTCTCCTTCGCGTTTGTTTGGATCGTCATGGTTTTGGGTTTTGTAATCTGATTGTAGGCGCGACGCGAATTGCGCAGTACTTTCTAGATGCAACCCGGCATCAGCAATTAAAATGGAACCGTCGACGAGTCATGCATAAAATCCAGTACTCTTGGCCCGCAGATCAGACATTCTACGATATCCGACTCTGCTACGTGTTTCCCTCAAGTTCCTTGCCATAATATATGGAGAAATAAAAACACATATAGAGCTGCGCTCAAATTTTGAATGAGAGAGTATCGTAATCGTCGGGGCACTTTTTTTAATAAGTGATTTTAGCGTTGCTAAAATATAGTGGTGTTGCATGTATCCAATACGCCCTGTTACTTCTGGTTTAGCAGACGATTCTCTGAATCTATGTTACAACTTTAAGTTTGCACGTCTAATAACTTGAGCCAACCCGAACAACGTCTACAAGTGCTAACACACTTGACCTCGTCCTCGCTAATTCTCCCGGTGTTCTTACTTCCCTCAGCATATTACCTGGCCTAAATGATCACTTTTTCATAAACTTTGTGCCAGAGGACAACATCGAGCGAATTCCAAAAAACAGAAATATATGCGGGAATATTCTATAGCTGACTTTATTTAGATTAACGAAGAACTATCACATTTTATTGGTGACTGCAGGCCTAATTTTTCTGAACGAATCATTATGTCTCATTGGTCCTGGTTTAAGAATGAAGTGAAGTATCTGATTAATAATTTTGTGCCATTGTGCGTGGTTCCTTGCGTGCATGGCTCGGCATGGTAAAAGTAGGCTTCTGTGATTTTTTCAACGTGTTCTCAATAAAAGTAAGCGCAGGTTTCGCAACGATAAGTGATCGAATAACTTGGAATTTCGGAATAAGTACCATATTCAATCTTTAGCATTTAAAAATGCAGCATGTGAAGCGAAGGACGTTCTTTTATTCAATAAAGCTCTCTTATCATTATTCATTGAAAATATTAAAAGATTTGAAAGGTAATTGTTAGTTCTAAAGGCAGTACAATCTCAATAAACAATAAGGATGGTGCTCCTATTCGACTTTGTCAATATTGTTATGCGTTAAATGAAACGTTTGTCTTTTTCCCAAGTGTCAATTGTTTACAAAGTACCAACTGTTTCCCAAGGGTGATCTGAATATGGTTGAATGGATTACCCACCGATGGATCCTGTGTTCATAGAGACTTTGGTGTGTTTCACTTAATTAAGAACTTGAAATCGTATTCGTCATGCGGAACGTGCGGTAGCAGCTCAAGATATTTAAAGAACACTGCAATGTACACCTCTAATAATTAAAAGAACTTTTTTCACAGTCCATTATTTCTGGCCATTTGCATGGCGATTGTAAGGTGGGCAAGGTGGTAGCGCTTTTCAGGTCTGGTGACGCCCATTCATCATACATTTACAGGCCTATGTCATTAAGTAGCATTCCTTGCAAACAATAAGAACGCATTGCTTACTCAAGTTTAGTTATTTCCTCGAACCGAATGCATTCTTCACAACGAAGCAACAGGGGCTTCGTAAATCATTTTCATGTGAGACGCAACTAATTTGCTCAACCAATGAACTTTTCGCTGCTCTCGACAACGGGTGCTTCTTCAACTGTGTATTCTTGAATTTTCATAAAGCCTTTCACCTTGTGTCTCACGCTCGGCTGAAAAATGACCTTCTTGATAAGACATTTTATTTCTCTTATCGTAGTAACCAGCGTCATAAAGTTTAAGTCCCATTTTGCCCCACTAACCAATTTTCTCATTCATTTTTTCAAAGACATCGAAGGAAGTGAACCACCTGCCCACCTCCATCGTGACATTCTATCTGCTTCCGCATTTAAATCCGCTGTCGACGATTATCACTGTACGTACTAGCCGCTAAAACTAATAACCATATATAGAAATTTTTTCTCCCGTCCCTTCTGTGATGCCTTCAGGCATTGCAGGTCACGAAATACATAAATAAATAAATAGTCATCTAAGAGCCTGCGTCGGAACGTGCAGTGTGTTGCAGCTCCTCCCCCCCCCCTGTCACCTTATCCGCAAGAGCAACCGTGTTTTCGAAAGGCCCTCTCATCAGCTTGCCTGCCACATTAGCTTTAGCCGCAGCTAGCAGACATCCCGATTGTTTCTTTTTAAGCCAAGCTTGTATTGGCTAAACAAGTTTCAGTGAAGTTGTGGCCATGCAAAAAAACTAGTTGCTCCCAGGCAGAGCAGCTAAGGGAAAGGGCAGTTTGATGAGTTGACAGCTGTGCCGGCGCTGGAGTGTGAGCCATTAGCAAGGATTCCAGCTCCATAGGCGCACGCTCACGCCACGCTCACAGCCAATCAGAGCCATTTCGATCCCGCCAGGGAGGGAAACGGCAGGAAAGGGTGTCGCGTGCGCGTGCGCTGGCTTCGTTTCCGTTCAGTTCAGTCTCGGAAAATGGCTGGGACGGCCATGTTTTCTGCGTTCCCTCGAGGAACGGGCAGCCTTCGACGTATGGCGGCGAGAACTCGCCCGTGAAAGGGCTCGCCGATCGAGCCGTTAGTGCCGCCTGAGCCCAGGCAATCCGACAGCAACGGGAAGAAGATCCCGAGCTGAGGGAGCCCGAGGCCAAAGCAATCCGGCAGCGTTACCTGTGAGTTACTTAACCCTGACGAAGGTCAGATGCACGCAAGACATGCTTCGCTAACCCGCATTTTGCGATAGGGGAAGGGTTCATTATTTTGTATTAAACAGGCTGCGGAACAACTCCGTTAGACGGTTTTCCTATACCCGGTATTAGTTTGTAATTTCGTGTATATTAGGCGACGTTGTACAGTCAAGGCGCGACCGTTTTGTATGCGGAGTACAGAGGCAGTTTGCAAGCATGACACGACTATATGGAAAAGTTGTGGCGGTGATTTGGTTCTACTGACAAGAGTAATAGTACTATCTTTCTAGATACCCAGTATCGCGACGTCTGCAGCTGCAGCACTCACGGAGTAGTGCGTGGAACTTCACTTCAGCGTCACACGTACAGTCTTGTGAAGTGGGCCCTCTTTCACGGCTGAAGACCGGCTTTGCAATCTATGCAGTTGTTACTCAAATACGGAGCTCGCGACCGATTCATGTGCAAGACTGCTTAATTTCACCATCATGCGAAAGAAAGACGACGTTAAATATTCTTTTTATTGGTGGTCTATTCGCTAAGGAAAATAATCACTGGAAATTATCAAAGAGTCAGGAAGAACACCATAAGAAGAAGACCGCTGCGTTCCGATCCTGTTTTCTTAAACAGACGCCGCGAGTCTGCATCTCCTTCTGGTATGAACACTTTACTAGCCGATGGGAATGCACCTAGCGCAAGGCACATTACAGACTGCACGAAAATAAGACGTCGTTGTAGTGCCGACGTCCACCCTGACTGCATTTGGGTCGAATCCTGGTGAACCCGCCCCCCCCCCCCTTTTCTGGTATCGAGGGGAGGCCGCTATTGATGGTCTGCTGCTGTGGTTAGGTTATGATAGCTTATTCGGCACTGTTCGTAATCGTTGTAGGTGCTTTTTTTTAAATATTTACACTGCTGCAGTAAGACATTCTTCACACGCCGAATAACACGCTACCTGCTGTAACTTGCTCATAGACTTGGCCATATCATGTGGTCTAATTACGTTTTCGTAACTTTTTTCTCAAACTCACTATTGTCACCATTTACGTATTTACACGGTTCTAGCTCGCACATTTTTTAAAATAATAGGTGCGTTCAAATTTGCATGTGGTTACAATCGTTACTAATTCTATTCAAAATAAAAAGAAACAGGTTCTTATAAAGAAAAAAAAACCTCAATGTAAGGTGGAAGTCAAACACTGCCATCGAATGGACATTGTTTCGTTATGCCTTGGTTGGCAGCTGCCATTTTTCAGTTTGCTCAACGTGTGGCATTTGTAATGAAATAGATAGAACTGAAGATGACTATCTGTGATCGGTAGACAGCGAAAGGAAGGTGTCGTCGGACTTTAATCGTGGCTATCCGCTGAGGTCCAGCTGAGTGTGCGTCTGTGTACCTTTATGTGTTCGATAAGGTTGTTTCAATCATGTGGCTAAGTAAGTGACTCAGGTCTCATTATCTGAAGGGAAAGGTTTAATTTTTTAATAATTTTTTATATTTAGTTGTTAATATAGCTGCGCGTTATAATAGGGGGTGCGGTGGAATCGTGAAAATAGGGTATTATAAATCACAGGTAAACAACCAAATGCTAATTTCAAACACTGTTATAAATAAAGAAAATTATTGCGAGGGAAAGAAAATGATTCCGAATTTATGAAAAAGAACAACCATATGTAAGCACTATTTTTGTGAAGTTTCTTTTTTGTATAGATGTTGGCTTAATCAGTCAACATTAGCGATTGTCAAACGCTACCAAAACACAGGAGATAATAGTGAATTCTCACAAATAGAAAGGCTGTTATAGGTGCATGTCAATTTCTTTCATGAAATCTCATACTACCAAATATAATCTTCCAGTGCGCCCCCTATGAGTAAAGCATTCCTTGCTCGAGTAAGTAAAAATATATCAATAAATCTTTCGGAGCACTAGGCCCTAAGTCCCAATTCCTGACTCTATTTCGCTGTCTTTTCCTATGCACATTGGTTGCCGACAGTTCGCGTAGTGTATTTTGCCTGTAGACGAGGAATACAGCGGTAATACCAGTTCCTCAGACATTTTAGGAAACTCCTTAGATTCGTTTAACGCAAAGCAAAAATAATTATGCTCATACTTGCTTGGGTGACAGTATCGCTATATCATATCAAGTCCAAACGACGTTCTTGAAGTGCTAGGGCACATTCTTAGCCTTTTTGAAACTGCACATGTGTCAAGTGACTATTTTATCGCTCTCCAACTTTGAAAATGAGGAAGAGCCTACAATCTGGCTAGTAATTAAATGCGGCTGCACCAGAGGATCGGCGGCCTACTTTTATTCAGGCATCGGGGAGACACGTTCAGCGCTAACTAACGCAGAACGCTGTAAAAATAAATAAACTGCTTTCATTTAATTAAGAGTCGACGTTCATTACGCACGCGCGCCTTCTGCGCCTACGCGTGTGGACATGACCTGTCGACAAAATCTCTTAGTTTTGTTTCTTTATCTAAAGCCCGCTACGTGTGCAGGGCCTCTCAGTGAGCAACAGGTCATTAGAAAAGACCCCGAGCGTAGAGCAAGGGCATTGCTACTCTTTCCTTGATCAAAGGTAATTAAAATTGCTTCTAGCTTCAGATACAGGGCGCGTTGCATTTTAGTTTTTATTCTTTCTTAGTACCGTAGAAATTAATTTACCTTAAAACAGCAATTTTAGCGGTGGTAGCTCTCTGGGACTGTCTCATTCATCGATACAATAAAAGTATGAAAGAAAAAATTTTCAAATTGCTCTCAACGAACTTCGTTGCGTAGATTTCGCTCGAAAACTCTATAATTGGGAGGAACGCGACTTTCGCAAGGAAACGCTGTACGAGGTGGGGGAGGAGGTTGTTAAATGGCCACAGTCGGGCCACGTACAAAGGCTCCACACGTGGTTCTTGATTTACAGCGACCTACTATTGCTACGCCTACGGTGAAACGTGATTTGATGTCGAACTGTAGGGAGATTTTCCACGACAACGCTACTCGTGTGCACGAAGTTGAGATGCGATTGCCTTGCTTTCACAAAAAAAGATTTCATGCGTGTTGTTTCGGCAATGTTGATGCGTTCGCTAGTTTCAAACGGTAAACCCGCAGAGCTCGTGCGCCCCGTTTCCCAACCAGAGCCCTAGCGGTCAAATAAAAACATTTTTCACTAAACCGCAACTGCGCATTCAGTCCCCAGTATGAATGATTTCATTAAAATTGGATATTATCGTTTGATCTGCCTCAAAGTGGTTGAGATTAATTATGGTAAGCTTGTGTACCCAGAACCCAGCTGTTCGTAAAACGATGGTTTGAAAGGCGAGGACGAGCGTTTCCCACCATTTTACGAGACTTGCCCTTTTGTAAGTAAAATAATTTAAAAGGCAAAAAAAAAAATAATGGTCTCCATGTGCTTGCCAAACAAAATATGAGTCTAGGCATGGACGTTGAGGACTCGATGTGTTGTACCTAGTCCCTCTGTCTTCTGGCAAGGTGCATGTGGGACAGAGTGTGCGATGCGTTAACAACAGACTGTATAGAAGCACTACTATTCACTCTAATTTATATGAATCATTCGACCACTCGTCCAGTCAATGTCGCTCATGTGGTTGTAGCCCCATAATCAGTGGCACACTTATCCTCACACATCACCGTAACAAACTAAGAAGAGAAATTATAATTTCACAATGCTAAATCAACAGATTACTGCAACAATCTGAGCCAGGCTTCTGTGACCCCGTGTCCAAGCGAAGTCACTAAAATATTCGAAGGAATTTCGAAAACGTAGGCGCCCTGAAAAAATATAATATATAGCCTAACATGGCCCTAACGCATTCACCAAAACATTTCACGTTCATCTAGTGCTCATGCAGGTGAGGAATCAACAGAGAAATTACCAGCAGCATGTAGCAGACGGTTACTACTCTTACGTTGCAAAATAACGAAAAATGGCGACTGAGATTTTACGTTCCTCTTAAGGCTGCTAAATTACAAGTGCTGCAATACTAAAAAAAGAAAGAAAGAAAAGAAGGGTTGCTACGCTGATCTTTTTTTTTTTAGCAAGAAAACGCTCTTAGCGCGTTTTTCATAGTGCATAGTGCATAGTGAGTTCACATTTGGGAATTGGAAAGGCCATTTGGAAAGGTCATTGTCGGAGAGCGAACCCGCCGTACAGCATGTTTTGGCCACGGACTTATAAATTCTCAATAATGGAGTGCGTAACAGGCGCACATTTCTGGAGCAAGTTTCTTAACTTCTATGTCTTTAATAGGTTACCAATTCTCCTGTCATGCCGTTAAAAACGCATCGGTTCCTAAACAGAAAAATTGCGGCAGAACCCATCTCATGATGACTGCCGTCTATTGCGGGCGTGGTTGTGCCTGGTCCGAGCGTTCTTTTAAGACAATGACAAGATTACGGCACAACTACGGCATTACGGCGACGGTAACAACGTGTCACAGCCATTCGTACTGAGGTCTGCCGATGCTCATCATGTTAATACCACAGCTTAATTTAGTGATTTAGCATAGTATTACGGTGAATGACACAGCAAAGACAGTATGAGATATGGTCGAAGGAGAATGAAATCTGTAAACAAAAGTACGGGTGCATTTGAGTTTTATTATCGTTCTTTAAGCTCTGTTTTTGTGACTGGCGGGGGTTGCTGGTTTCTAATATCAAATTTAAAGACGTACACTAAAGCTATCGTGCACAAAACAACAGAGCAAATGCATGGCTTAACTTCCTGTTTACGTGACAAGGTCGCAGGTTTCTGAACCTGAAAACACATCCACCTTATTTCTTACCTATTTCCCAACGGAGAGCTGGAACTCTGTAAAAGTTTCTGGGATGTTTACAGCGTACTTTATCTTGCAACAAATAATTACAAGATTCAGCCTAAATAACCTGAGGTTGTACGTGCAAAAACTACGATATGATTATCAGATATTAAAGTTTTGCATCCATCCATCCATCCATGATTATCAGGCACGCCGTAATCGGAGACTCCGGAGTAATTTGGACCATTCGGAGTTTTTGTTTACGTATGCCAAATACATGGTACAGAGGTGTCTTTGCATTTGAAACGCATCGAAAAGCGACCGCCACGCCTAGAATTTGAGCGGGTGGTCCACCGTGGTCCGCCACGGGTAGCCACCACGGGTGGTCAATGTGCAGTCATCTGAGATGACAGGAAACGCAGAGCTAAAAGGATGTTAGGACCTCTTAGCACTGCACAACGCTTTCCATTATACTCTGCGCGTGTAACGCGCTTAGCATTCTTCTTGTCATGTGCTTCCCACACACTCCTTTGAGCAGGCATGGTCAATATGCTGCAGATAAGTCTACACATCTTTAATAAAAATGGGTCACCAACTATACCAATAGACAATCTTATGAGGTTACTTTCTGAGTTAAAATGCGATGAATTCCATTGCCTTATCGCTTAAATATAGGTTGGAGCGTCTGTACACGCTATGCGGCCTTAAACGCTACTCTAAAGCTTTCTTTAAATTTACGGCGGAGCCCCTTGAGTCCAATAACGTAATTGTACCTTGCTTCAGTGTTTACAGTGCTTTGAACACAGCGGAGGCACTCCTCCTTAGTTTTTCTCAGAGAAATTGGTCCGCACCCCACACTCTAAACAATCGTTAGGTTGCGTGCTTGCGTATAGTATATTAGCGTTTTTCTTATTTGGCATGTAAGCTTCATCAAGTGTAGCGGCATAATTTTTTGATGCCCGGGCAGAGATCAAGAGAATCTATTGAGAAAGACTTCATTTTGTTACGCACACAGTTAAAATGTCGCAGAATTTTCCGGCTTCATTAGTTTTCTCGTGAACAAACACCGATTTATCTTTCCTTTCCCTTCAACGATAGTGTTTTGAATGCGGGAAAGTGATGATGGGCACTACAGCACTTGAGAATACTGTATTTTCCTTGTTGGTTATGCGTCTTTCCCTGTGACGAGCCCAGTTTTTATATGAAGCACTACACTTCTTGTGCTAAGGTTGTTCCAGACCTCCTTTAGCAGAGCACAAGTGGATGTCCAAGTGGAACAAGGAGATACCGCGCTGCCTCGCCCGGCACCGACAGGAAAGGACCATCCAGAAACCAGCGTTGACAAGAGAACACTTCAGTCTGACGTGTGGCGCTGGGAAGAAAGAGAGGAAATGAAAGGCACACATACCGAGTACGCGAGGCTGGACGCACATATATATGCGGATGAGGGAAAGAAAGAAACACTGCAGCACTGTAACAAGCGCAATACGAGACAAGCGTGACGCTGGAGGAACCAGACAAAGTAAAAAGAACAGAATGACTATGCGACAAACAAATTATCCGAAGACAGCACTCCGGCAGCGACGAAGACGCTACCACAGAGATTAGTGTATTTCGTTTTCTGCAGCGACAGCTTGCTTCCACGTGTCGTGGGAGGGCGGTGATTACGAAGAGCTAAGACAGACGGGGACAGTTTGATCAGTGGCGAGAGCTCAAATGGCATAAACAGTCTTGACCGCTTCGGTGGTCTACCTCGTTATAGGGGTAGGGCGCTAATCGCATTGTATAACTATAATGCCGTTTTACGTTTGACTTCAGCGCAATGACCACGTGTTGTTTTGCATGTACACATAAAATTTCCGACGAGGATGTAGGAGTGAAAAATGTTTACAATAATTCATTTTGAGGTTTGTATCAAACCCAACAACTCCTTAACATTTTTATTCATGACAGTGTCTCTCTTGTTTAGTGTAGACCGTCTATATTGTGTACGAGACGAGGCCAACAGAACACACAAATGTGTCTACACTACCACACAACATAAGTGTAGTCTAGAAGAACGCATAAATGTGCCTACACAACTGCCCAGTACAACTGCAGTCTGCATAGAACGACAGTAATACCGAGATACCGAAGCATTCCTGATCCTGTGCGCATTTCTGTGCCCATTTCAGTGTCAAATTCATACCGGGCTGACCCAACACATGGCATGTTACCTACCGCAAGCAAATGCTGCACCTACAACACCGGGAGTATAGAACTTTCTGAATACGGCTTCGGTGAGTTCAGCGTCCATGCCGTTCTGCTGGTGACCAAAATTTCGTGGTTTCCGTTCTCTTTCACGTCAATCTCGCCTGTGCAAAGTACATCTCCTTCACATGAGCCTTATCCTTAAATGGGAAGCAATGCAGAAATGCTTGTGCATATAGATATACGCGAAAGTTCAGAAAAAAAATGCTGTTATGAAACTTATTGCCCAGCCACCCAAATGGCTCTTATAACCACGTTGTTCGTGTGGGACGTTGAATCTCGTGAATCAAACAAGAAGTGTCCGAATTATTGTAAACAGTATGTCATCACTCTTCTTCACCCTCTTGCTCTCTAGTTTCTGCTCTTATACACTTCTCTATTGCGTGCATTTTCGCCCAATCATCCACCTTCCTTCTCAGGCGATTGGCGGCTATCAGCTGCAGGTTTGAAACTTATGGCGTGGCTGGCGTGATGTTCCATTATTTTAATCGTTCCACTTCTTATACCCATTATTAGGACAAAATAATCCCACCTTCCTCAAATGAGCGAAACACTGAGCAGGATAGCAGTGTGAGTTTCTATAACCACAACTCTTCCAACGCTCTTCTACCCACGCTCCCGAGCGACCGTTTGACCCAACACTACGCAAGATTTCTTAATCACCCAATCACGTACGAGTCTCAAGGAGCCCGGGATCGTCCCACTTTTCCTTGAGACTCTATCTCTTAACGGGCGACAGTCTTCGGCGAGAAGTCGACCGGCAAGACACGTCAATCCCCAGATCAGAAGGCAAAAGAAGATCACATTAATTAAAAGTAATGCGTTTGAAAGTGCCAGTTCATTGCGACGAGGTATTTAGGTTGCTTGTGTTGTTTCATTGAGTAATTCACTAGCACAGAGTGCCGGTCACCGGCAGATCGGTCAGGCGTGTAGAGATTGCTGCATAAGCTCGCTCCGCCAGCCTCTCAATTTTACATTGCACGCTCGGTTAGAAGCACATTTACTGTCGTCACATCTCACGCCAACGTGATTACCATCCCATGAGAAAGGAAAGTGGCTGAAGTGGCCAAGAAATTATCGACTGATAATACTAAAAGAAAACGGAGACCAGCAGGAGCTCCTTCCTTCTATGACACTTTTTGTGGATCTATTCCCCCCCCAAAAAAAACTTAAACGCGCACTCTTTATTCACAAGCCTGTACATTAACTACTGCAAAAAATCATTTGTAACACCAAGATTTGCTGAAGTCTATGGTGCAAGCGCTCTCTTCTCTGACGTCAATACTAGGTCGGGCACATTAAAGATATGCCTCGCAATAGACGCCTCCGTGAAGATATTTGATATTTGTGACAGTTTCCAACCTGTAGTACATTGTAAAGCAGCAATGTAAACTTGAAAAGTTACAAACTGCCGAGCGCCGACGTCATCAATCAATCGTACACGAAACCATCAGCAACATTACAAAGAGCTCAGGGACAGCTTTCGCAAAAGGTCGCTTGCTACGAAACTTGAACAAGGTACTGCGGCACAGAAGGTAACGCATAATCACGGTGTGGAAGACTGTAACGTTGAATTGTAAGTACTTCCTCCTACATTGTAGCTTCATACTCTTGTTCAAACAGATTCTCATGAAATGAAGAGATTAATCTTTCAACACATTTATAGGAATCAGTGATACTTTTCTCCAAAGTAAATATGTTATTCAACATCGTCTCTGCAATTTTCTCAAGAGATATTAACTTTCGAACCATAGACATTCCACAATTATGGCGCATGCAATTATCTTAGATGGAAATCGATTTGGCTAGGTGAGAAGGAAAAATATAGACGGCTGTTCCTTCCGAAGCATTGCATTGAACTTGGTCTCACCGCAGCTGAGTGAAAACGCTGTTGCACACATACGTTGAGGAAAAGCGCTTCTGAGCAACATTACCTACCCATCAAAAAAAGGCGTTGCCATGAAGTAAAAGCAACGAAGTTGTTTTCTTCCCACAGCAATCAAATTGTAATGGTCAAAGGGAAAGAAGTTTCTTATGATAGATACGTATGTACGGACTTGAAAATGTTTTGTTCATTTACAGTGTGTTGACACCTTATTAAAGCATGTCGATACTTTTTTGGTTGCGCAGGATATTATTGTTTCTTTTTTTTTGGGGGGGGGGCAAACACAACAGATTTGTAGATGGTTTGCTTTTGCTAAACTACTTGTGGATTTTCTTACAAATACATGCTGACTTCTGTACATTCATTCAAGTAGCAAATATTTGAAATAAAATTTCTACGTAGTAATCTAACCCATTGATTGTACAATTTTTTAGAGTAATTGCGACAACAAAGCACTACTACGCACGTCCTTGAAAAATATACTTCTGCTAGTTGATGTGGAAAGTTGGTAAGAAAATGCTTCACTGCTCATAGAGTTCACTGGGTCACAAAAGAAATTTTTCTCTGGTGAATGATGAAATTCAGCTGGCCAGGAGAACATAGGAACAAGCGTGTTAATTATTCGACGCAGAAGGAAACACTTATCAATCAACCTTAGAAGGAGCGACGCTGCAATAAAAAATTTTATATTTTTGAAAGGAATGGGCTACTCTTCCGAGATACCCTACTTCATTCCTTGGACTCGACTTTAGGCCTCAGCCTACCATGAGGACTGTCGAGGATTACTATGAGGATTACTATTAGTTAATCGTTAGCGTACCGGAAGCCTTTGATTTCCCTCGAGAATAAAGCTGACGCGAAAAAGTACCAATCGAATGCTTTGTAGTTGGAGAAATTGTCACCAGATGTGGCTAACAGCCTTGCTACTGTGAAGGAGCTTTGGGCTGCAGCCTGCCATGGCACCAGTAACCTGGTGATCTGTAAACGCTAAGAAGTTTACATGTATGCTTATTGCGCGCTAAGTGCTATACACCCCAGGAAAACAGTGAAGAAGCTTACTACGAACGGCAAGACGTGTCAAGGACGCCGCAAACCACCGAGATCAATCGCGGCAACTCATGAAGTAGCGTTCCTTACAAATAGGTCCTAGGTTGACGACTGCATCGATAGGTGCTGCACTTTCCGATTCGCCCCATGGCCCAACAATATAAATTTAAACGTGCTCTAAGCTGCATTTCTTATTGATTCATTTCAGTTGATGTGAGTGAGATCGGTGCAATGCATTCTACCCATTATTTCGTAGTTAAGTATTTGTTCTCCTTTTTTTATCGCCTTCCCTCTTTGTACTTTTTCCAAACCCCACTTCTCCCAACCCAGTGCAGGGTACCAAACCGGAAACTCACCTTTGGTTAACCCCCCTGGCTTTTCTTTGTCTCTCTCTCTCTCACTCTCTTGTGTCAGCACTTTAAGGCGACGTAAGGCTCAAGGACTGTCTACTCGCGCCCTATTCGGCTGTGAACATAAATTACTTTCTGCGCCTCTACTTAGGCCTCACCAAGCACTTTGCTTTTTGATCACCTAGACACAAAATCCTGCGTGCCTCTGTCTGAGGTCAGCATGCTTGCTGAGGCAGGCAACCTCAGAAAGCATCCTTCTGAGTATGCGTGCCTGAGGCCAGCTCTCGTTGACATGCTCACTTCTTGCCTGCAAATGCTACCACGCCATTCTCATGCAGCTAACGAGGCTCAATATTTTGAAACTTGCTTCAAGGACTTGCACTTTTTCCTCATTGCGGTGGAGGAAAGCTGTGCAAACTCCCTATCCAAAGGTACTTGCGCGCTCTGCGGGTGCTTCTGTGCATACGACGTAGGTAGGGACACCGAATGGGGACAAACTGAACCGCGTTTCTTTCTCTAGTCCCATAGGGATCGCTAATAATGCGTCCGTTATAACCTACATTAAAACAGAGTTGTGCATTATATAACTTTATTAGGACGATAACGTTCCCCATAGAATGTGCATGAAGTATTTGAGAACACAATGACTACTCCAGCAATCGCAAGAATATTTCACACAAGCTTAGATATAGTTTGTGAATTTGCGGTCATTGTTTCTTTTCCGATTTCTCTCAAGTATTTTTTTAGAAAGACATATTAAACATTAAAACTGTCTGAATTCTGCTTGGGTAACGGTCGTATGTGCGGATAATATGTCGCGCATATGATACAGGCTAGTGAATCCAGGATATTCGCACTTGGCGTGTTTTCAGCAGTTGCCTGTTTGTTTGTTAGTCTTTATCCAGTGACGTCTCCAGTACATAGCCACATAGCAAGTTCTAAGGCAGCCTGAATAGACCCTGTGAAAGAAAATAATGTTTTCCTGGGAGTGCAGCCTCAAGACCTCGTGCAAAGAAAGCCTGTCTGTTGACTCTGCCATATGAAGCTGCTTGGTGACGATCGTGACTAGTTTGTCAGTGTTCTCACTCAACATCACTTCAGCTGCTGAAGAAATAAGCCGCTTAAATGACGTCTGATGAGAGGCGCCGCTTATTTCTCGTTGTAACTGATTACAAATGGTGATACGCTTATGTGTGAGCCGGGTAACAACGGCTTTTTCTGCAATAAAGATGATGGCTATATCAAAGTCGCTATAGTTAGCCTGAAAGACGGCTAGTACAGCATACAACTTGGTATTCTGTGTGAGACTAGGAGCTCGGAAATACTGCGCTATATAAGTAACAGAGGGGTTGGTGATGAGGAAGTTAAACTCCTCGACATACAGAAGCAGGACGTTAATGTGTATAGAGATTCAAAGTTGTGTCCTCAAATAACTCGCGCACTCGGAAATGTAGGCGCATATTAGAGATGTTGGCGTACAACTTTCCGTCACTTGAGCAGCAGAAGCTTGTTAATATAACTCTATTCTTGCCATACAATGTGTGTCTCTACTTGGCGTAACCGCTAAATCACATGATTTAACCTATTTTAATCTGTGTTAAGTGCCACACAAGGCTGCACAACTAACAGCTTAATTCATGCGTACCTCAATGTACTGCCATGATTTTGCTTAACGACTTTGTAGTGGAAGTGCAGTGTCTCTGCGTGGGCATACTGACAAGTGTGTGTACAAGCACTCCCTATCACCGTATGAACAGCTTCGCGTGCGCCGTGTTCTCGGCATTTAGTCAGCGTTGAAGCGAGAGGCAGCTGGCAGGTCATTTCGCTTGCTGCTGCTGCGGCGTTTCCTTAGGCCAGAGTTTCACAGTGAGTGCCCACGGTCTTCCAATAGGAATTGTTCGTATTTACCTGTGCGCGCGGGCACCATCTTTGTGATTTTAGCTAGTAAGCGAATGTTTACAAGTTTATAGATGGATAAAACTGCAATCCTTATTTCGTATAGCTGTGGAATAACTTGCTATCGCAATCAATGCTTCGACTTTCCCAGCGAAACTGCGACTTTTTCAAGTGGAGCAGGTATTGGCTCTCAAGTGGCGTTGTCGTGGTCATGCAGAAAAACCCAGTTGCTCCCAGAGCAGAGCAGCGGCAGGAAAGGGCAGTCTGATGAGTTGGCAGCAGTCAGTCGAGGTGCACATGAGCGCATTCATGCCACGCGCGCAACCAAAAAGAGCCGTTTCGATCCCACTAGGAAGGGAAAGGGCAGGAAAGGGTATCGCGCGCGCTCACGCCGACTTGGTTTCCGTTCAGTTCAGTCTCAGAAAACGTATGGGCGTAGTAACTGGGCCCTAGTGGCTGTGGGCTGGAAAGAGGCACGGTTTTTATGGGAAAGCACAGCTTTTCGTGAACAACTTATTTCACAGGCTAATAATCAGAAATATCTGGAGGAAGTAACTGCTCGCGTGTTGTTATATTCAGCATCACTCTTTTTTTTATTAAAAGCCAGTTCGAAATTTCTTGTGACGTTTGAAGTATGGGAATGTGCTTAAACGCTCTTCATTCGAAGGCGCTTTTACGAAGGAATAAACAGAATATGCGAGAACACTACAGCGTAAATTAGGTAATCTAAGAGGATGTTGCGAACATCAAAGACTTGGCTTTCAGTTCGCCGTAACAGTGCGTCTAGGAAACATAAAGGAGGCACATTCATCAGCTACGAGCAATAATTGCGCTAAGCAACTTGATTTCACTGTATCCCTTCGCATACCATAGCAACCGCACTTATACAACTGAACGAATGTTTACACTACGAATGCCAAAGAATCGCCATCGTATGAGCGCAACTGTGAACTTCTTAGTAATTGTTCTCACTTTTGGCCTCTGCAAGGGGGCAAAATAATGCTAAGTGGCGGATCAGGTAATTTGTGATACGGTGCGAATTGTAGTTTTGCGATCCGTCAGATTCACGAGTCAGGAAGAAATCCTCCGAATAAGCACATCTCAACTGCGGAACATGCAGGCGAGATTGTGATGGCTGGAGATTCTTCTGCAGGGACTTTGGCATGAACTGAGACGTACCTTGTGTGCAAGCTTCCGTATACGTGGAAACATGTTGGCGAGGCATAGATATAAGCAACATATTGGTGTTGGTTATCGTGTTCGAACACACGACGCACTGTGCTCATTGTTATGCAGTCCCTTTGTGTATTTGATGCCATAGGATAAAACTTCTTTTTAAATGAAGCAGCGATTATGACAGCGAATTATTACACAGCTCAGCGAATTAGGGATAGTAGTTCTAACGGCCGTATAAAATTTTCAAGATTCGCTTACTAACTAAATTGACTGTACGATGTCGCGTGCGCACAGGCAAACGTGAACATTTCTCACTCGATGACCGCGGACACTTGATGTCAAAACGCTCGCTTAAGGAAGCGCGGCCTCGGCAGCGAGCTAGTTAACCTTCCTGCTGCCCTTGCTCCAACGCTAACTGAGCGGCGAGAACACAGCGTACACGAAGCAAACGAAGCTATCATAACTGGGTGCACTTAAACTATGTCGCCCATCGCAGGTCGCTTTCAAGATGGGGCCCGCGTGGCCGCGCTAAGCCGCGCCCATTCGCAGCCGCCGTCCCAGTAAAGCATGTCCCTGTCATCCTCCCCTCTCCGGTGTCTTGTGCGCGATGGAAGACGGCGCGCTTCCTCCGCGCGTTTCACTCGCTCACACAACATATGGTGTGCGACCCCGATGTTATTGCACTTATACGAAACATCACGGCGACGGCCATAGCGATGATGAGAGTGGAAATGCACCTGGATTGTCCATATAATTGCTATCGCAATAAAACGTCTCTGCTTAAAACTACGATTACTATGTCAATAATGTTATTACATTTACCCATTGCTACTTCACGAAAGTAACTGAGCAATCACTAAAGCGTAATCCATTATTTTAATGATACTTTCCTGCCGACATTTATAAACATTGTCCAAGTATGCTTAGACGAACCAGCTGGCCTGGTTCTTTCAATGCGTCCTCTGCAAAGCTTTACACATTGTTTAACTCCACTGAGAATAGCATTTCAAAATTTTATTGGGCCATCTTCGCACGTATTATTCTGTGAATTTGGGAGGAGGGGTAGCTACATTGCAAACTCGCTTGCTGTGCGCGCGGGGGTCAAGGGATGCATAGTAATGTAGAAACACCTTGCTCACAAGGCTATTGTTACTTCATGACGCGTTGCTCAGGTCTGGCTTTTTTACGAAGCACCGGGCTTCGTTGTTGTAGGGGTTAGAGATTGTGATCGCTTTAGGGTGAGTGAAAAACTAAAGAAAAATTTTGCTGAGGTGATTCCGTGCCATGAGCGTCTCAAATGCGCATCGCTATCGAGCCATGGAAGCACCGGCTAAATTTTTTGGCAAAGCTGTGGTGCACCTTGTCTCGCCGCTCTTCATTCGTTAGCAGTTTAGACTTAAACGACTCATCGTAACCGATGACAGCAACCGTTGACGTTCCTTGAAAGCGTAGTCAAATGTGTAATCTAGTTTAATTTTGACCTGCGTATTATAAAACCCTAAATATACTGATCGTGTGTCAGAATCACAAAAATATGTGTATATGAGCCCTCGGATATCGCACAGACCGAAACACCGACGTTTAATGGCGAAAAGCTTTGGTTTATATTCGAAAAGTAACTCACTGCACTAAGCAAAGAAGAATTGAGCAATGGCCCTTACTTCCTACGAAGACCGCCTATGAGCGCTTCCAGGAGAGAAGGCGAGAAGTTTAATAGAAGACAAAAGCCGCGGTCGGACTTCCGAGAGACGTGTGCAAATCTGCAAGGTTGCCATGTTCAAGCGAACAAATTGTAGCTGCAGGACGCTGATTCCGGGTAGCACGTAATCCACCCACATGTTTTGATACCTTTGGACTCGAGTTCCCGCTAAACTTGAGTGATATATATTCCGTGACTATCGGAGCTCATTTGGTCGGAAATATAACTAATTGCATGCAATTGGTTACTGCAGAAAATTATTCAACTACAGCAAGCCATGTTGAGTAAATAAAATCAAGAAAAATCTAATTTATTACTTATAATTTGTTACGCACACGTCTGTCGCAAACGTGCGTTATCGTCGATGTCTTTATCAACGGCATTTGGTTTGCACGAGAAACTACGTTACGCGACAGGGAAACGCTACGAATTCGGTCATTCTCGCCTGGAACATGCATGGTCCAAGCATCCAAGAAAATTTCAGGGGCGAGCTTATATGGCTCTCTCCCCGAGCGATGCCTTTCCGAATAAATCGTCAACTATACCTACATAATAAATTTTGACATTTGTCACACATGTAGGGCCACACCATGTCATAAACGCGCGGAGCTGAAATGGCCGATTGCCTTGGTAATGTCTCCGAAATGAAGGAGAACGTACACTGAGCAAAATAAATCTCCAACATTCGGTTGACTACCCATACAAAATGCAAAGGCTCTGTAACTTCAGCGGCCCTATTTGGCGTACGACCAACTGCCAGTATTGGGGAGAAAAATTGCTTTAGTAATGCCTGCCGGCCACATATTCGGCCTCCTTGCTCGTTTCGCAAACTAGCACGCTTCGCACTTACCGTTTTCTTTCGGGGGGGGGGGGGGGGGGAACATAACAGCAATGCGGCTATGCGGCTATGCGGAAAGAAAACCATCGCCGATTTGCCCCATAATGAGAACATTTGGGCGGAATTCTCTAGCACGCATCAAGCCCGCCGGCGCACAGGAGTGATGGCGGAAACGATGGCGGCCCTAGATCGAAGCGATCGAGGGCCTTGGAGCAGTACGGCCGTACAATGGCCTGGCAATATTCGCGACGTTTTCTGATTGGACATAAACGTAAATTGCAGCAGCAATGCAAGCCAAGCTGTTCAGGGATGAACCGGGTTCAGGCTGATGCAACAAAGGCAGCGAAATCCACCACATTTTTATAAGCATAGTGGCTGATGGGTGACATCGGATACGGTTGCATAAGTGGTCAGTAACAGCGTCTCATTCCCCCGTCTTCAAGGCGCATTGTGCTCGCTATGATTTCCTTGATAGAAGTGCAGCAAAATTCAATGGTCTCATCGGACCACGAGAGCTTTTATATCGCACATCACATAGAGAATTCCCGTTCGTGTGGCAATTTTGGTCCTTGCGTGGAATGAGAGAAAAAAAGGCACAAAGAGGGGCATATGTTGTGCTTTGGTTGGCCGTGATCACGATATATGAAACATCCAAAAAAGTGTGAACGATCACCCGCTTACGCATTCATTCATTCGTGACTCGTCTAGGTAAAAATAAATTCGTAATCCCTTCCACTCTGCGCGAAGGATGAGCAGCGAAGCTGTGGTGCTTTAGTTCAATCAACGCATCTATGTATATATAGAATTACGCCCAACACACACCCTACCCATACTAGAGCTCTTTGGAAACTGCCCATAAGGCCGCCTAGGCGACCATGATGTAACCACTACACACAACGCCCCCTGGTGGTAACAGTGCGTATACGACGCAGGTGGCTGTTAAACCGAGCCTCGATACCAACGACGATATGTGTTTACCGGGGCTCCGTCAAAGAAGTGCACGAAACAAAACACGTGTGTTTGTAATCTGTGATTGAGCACACCTCCTATTTAATTAGCTGAAGGAAACTTGGAAGGACTAGAGCATTATTCTAGGGGAAAAACATGGAGCTCTTTATTTTCCTCCCATAGAAGCCTATGTATGGACAGGAATTGGGAACTACACAAAATTTACGACTTCCCTGTCAACTACGTAACAATGAAAAGTAGATGAAAGTCGGCGTAAGGATAGAGTCGGTCTTAGCAGCCAGTTTTAATGTAATTTTTTCTAAGATACCTACATCAGATTGAAAGTTACAGACCACTCGACATGACTGCAAACAATTTCTGAAGAAAAGCTTAGCCTCTCCTATAGTGCTGTGTAAAAGTAGACGATCTTAAACATATCAGCCAAGGTAAATTAAGTGCCAGAAATTAATAGTACGTTTAATCATTCCTAGAATGCACCTAACAAGAATGAAGCACGATGGTTGGGACACTGGTGTTGCTTTATATTTGATATCATTAGTATAAGTTCTGCTCTCCCCCCACCCCGCAAAAAAAAAGAACAGCAAAGCACCACATTATCACCATATGTTATTGTAAAATTATTTATCCTGTCTTCGACAAGAGTAGTCTTCTCTAAACTGTTGGCAGAGTGACGCAGCGAAGTGCCTTGATACTCTCTGGCAAAGGCCTCGTGCCTTGTTTGAGGCCACTGTAACAATATCTAGGAAATATTATGTTGTTGTTTAGGAGATCATGAGACCATGAAAAATAGGCCACCGGAGAGTGATATATCCCAATCTTTAAAAAGGGAAAGGAACGCTCTAACGACTAATCAGTGCCAAAATACGCCGGAAGTAAGGAAAAGGAGGCACAAAAGAATAATGGACAAATATGCGATCAGATAAACCCCTCGCGACGCCTTAGAGGCTATTACGTCGCGCTGGGTATGCATGAGGTCTGGGGTTTGACTCCCAGGCCAGGGCGGCACTAAATAAAGTGCCTTAAATGTACTCTTTTGTTTTATTTTTTGAAGTATTCGGACGATATCAAAGATGGCACTGTTGTCAGGCACATGATTACGTGTCACAGGACAGTCCACTTTCACATGTCTACCCTTCCCTCTTCCCCCAATGTGTAATAACCGACGAGACATGTATACTGACTAATTTCTCAGCATGTCACCTCTCTTTTTTACGCTTTTGTTTCTGTCAACTGCTTTGTAAATTTTCGCCATCCTACTGTTCACTTCCTCAATTCTTGTTTTCCTTTCTCGTTACACATGCCTCCTCGTCGAATGGGTTGCCGTCAAACGCAGGACATTGACGGAATATTAGTGTATTATATATCAGTCACCACTTAGATTTACTGCAAAATACTTGATAGAAGTCGGACTGTTTCCCAAAACTCCAGCGAATCGTATCCGCGATATTAACTACACTGTGCCTTTTGGTGCAATCATAGAAAGCTTTCTCAATCTGACATTGGGTACACGTCATAAACAATTATTTCTTTCTCACAGACGACAGTGTGCCACGCAAGAAAGTTCTAGAAAACATTTTCTCGTAATTATACGACAGAGTGGACACCAGAACAGCAAAGGAAACCTAACGCCCTCAGCAAACGTAGTCGTTGAAATTTTACGGAGAAATATTTATGTGTGGGAGAGAAAGAGATGCTCCACAAAAAGAAACCAAAGGCAAGCACGTTACCCATATCGTTGTCGAGTGTGATGCCGTGACCAGGGAGAGTGGAATAAGAGGATGAAAAGAGAGAAAGATGAGTGAGGGAGCAGCAGCACGGCACGCGTGGAGGGGTCACACCTACCCTGTGAGTGACCACGGACACCTACTGACATGATATGTCGTAGCAACGCACGTGTAGGTTCTCACAACTGGTAACGTGATGAGGTGGTGCCCGCATGACGGCACGCGGCCGCGCACTGGTGAAAAGTGTAAATGGAGCGCTGTTGCAACTTAAGTCAGCAGGTGTCTGTGATCGTATCGAGTCTAGTCTCGACAAGGCCTATTGCGAGTTACCTGCATTCATGATTTTCTAGGTTAATGCTTATTCGGAGTTCATCGTGTTGCCCACAACATTTTAACACTTACGAGGTGTTAATTAAGCTTTACTTGTTCACTTTTACACATTTGCCTCTCCGATATCATTGTCGAACGGAGTGTGCGAACACCGAACTTTTAATGCCTGTAAAGGGTGCATTGCTGGAATATGGGTCACCATGTGGCAAAGCTAGCGTGCAAACGTGGATTGGTATCTGTTTGCAGCTCCTAAGGCTTTAAGCGAACAGCATTCTAAAGCTATGGTCCCCATTTGCATGGTTGCCACTGTCGATAGAAAGGCGCTAATGCACAGTGCAAAGAGCGTTTGCTGTCGTACAACCATGATGGGAGGGGGGGGGGTGCTCTTGCCCGAGCGGCGATGAGCCGTTTGAGACACACGTGCGCTCGCACGGGAGAATCCGGGTGTCCTTCAGATTCTGTGGTGGAACGCTCGAGAAGGAGAGCCCGCCTCCTCATCGTGCGCCACCCTCACCTTCTGGTGCTACTGCGATAGTGAGTTCCATATTTAAATGGGAGGATGGCAGCCACCATCCAAGCCAGCGTTCGTGCCGCTGGGGAGAACACGAATGAAATCCGGAAAATTAATCTCGTACACTTTTTCTTTTCTTTTAACTCACGTCTCATCCCGTTTACCTGTCGCGCATATTGTCACGTGGTGGTGACGTTGTATAACACAGTAGCAATATTGTTAACGATAAAACTAACTTTTATTGGGCGAACCTGTGCGCACAAAACAGGCTACACTTATAGAACAACGATAGCGGCGAACACGCTCGGCGATCGTTGAAAATTTGATAAGCGGGTCAAGCGTGTCAGCTTTTATACAGCAGTCGTCGAATGTTCCAGACTAATCATTCGGACCCGCGTGCCTTCCACAAAGTTCTACATCATTCGCGTCGCGCGATGAAATCAGATAACAAAAGGTTCGGCGACAACAGACAGCCGGGTAGAAGCATCGATAACTTTCCAGAAACTTCGGATACATGCAGGCGCGTCCCGCGCTGTGCGATTACATTTGTTAGGCGGCGAAATGTGGTCGCCCGATAAAGATAAGTACACGTGTCAATACCCCCCCCCCCCGCCCCTTAAAAATCATCGACCCGATACTGCATACAAATGAAAGTAATAAAGAAAAACACCCGTAGCAAAGAAAACAAAAATAAGGAAGTTCGTCAGCGTCCGTAAAAGGGTTTCAGACGCACCACGTGGACCACTCAAGATCGTGCGCGGCGCCGCTGTGAATGCGAAATTCCGTCTGGCACGACCTCATAGTCTAGTGCGCCAATACATCGAATGACCTTGTAGGGTCCGAAATAGCGGCGCAATAGTTTCTCACTCAGTCCTCGTCGGCGAATCGGTGTCCAAACCCAAACACGGTCGCCGGACTGGTACACGACGAAGTGTCGTCGGAGGTTGTAGTGTCGGCTGTCGGTCCTCTGTTGGTTCTTGACCCATAGGCGGGCGAGCTGTCGGGCTTCTTCGGCGCGCTGGAGATAGCTAGCGACGTCAACATTCTCTTCGTCAGTGACGTGGGGTAGCATGGCGTCGAGCGTCGTCGTCGGGTTCCTGCCGTAAACCAGCTTAAACGGCGTGATCTGTGTTGTTTCTTGCACCGCCGTGTTGTAAGCGAATGTTACGTACGCCAGGACGGCATCCCAGGTCTTGTGTTCGACGTCGACGTACATTGCTAGCATGTCGGCGAGGGTCTTATTCAGGCGCTCCGTAAGACCATTCGTCTGTGGGTGGTAGGCAGTTGTCCTCCTGTGCCTTGTCTGACTGCATTGCAGAATGGCCTGGGTGAGCTCGGCTGTAAAGGCCGTTCCTCTGTCGGTGATGAGGACTTCTGGGCGCCATGTCGCAGCAGGATGTTTTCGACAAAGAATTTCTCTACTTCGGCGGCGCTACCTTTCGGCAGTGCTTTAGTTTCAGAGAAGTGGGTGAGGTAGTCAGTCGCCACGACGATCCACTTATTTCCGGTTGTTGACGTCAGAAAGGGTCCCAACAAGTCCATCCCGATCTGCTGGAATGGTCGGCAAGGAGGCTCGATTGGCTGTAGTAATCCGGCTGGGCTTGTCGGTGGCGTCTTGCGTCGCTGGCAGTCTCGGCATATTCTGAGATAACGGGCGACGTCGGCGGTCAGGCGCGGCCAATAATACCTTTCTTGTATCCTCGATAGCGTCCGGCAGAAACCGAGGTGCCCAGCGGTCGCATCGTCATGTAGGGCGTGCAGTACTTCTGGACGCAGTCCTGACGGGACAACAAGAAGGTAGTTGGCGCGCACTGGTGAGACGTTCTTCTTTACGAGTAGGTTGTTTTGAAGCGAGAACGAAGATAATCCTCGCATAAATGCCCTAGGGACAACGTCGCTGTGCCCTTCCAAATACTCGATGAGGTTTTTCAACTCCAGGTCTGCTCGCTACTGTTCAGCGAAGTCAACCCGCCGTGGTTGCTCAGTGGCTATGGTGTTGGGCTGCTGAGCACGAGGTCGCGGGATCGAATCCCGGCCACGGCGGCCGCATTTCGATGGGGGCGAAATGCGAAAACACCCGTGTACTTAGATTTAGGTGCACGTTAAAGATCCCCAGGTGGTCGAAATTTCCGGAGTCCTCCACTACGGCGTGCCTCATAATCAGAAAGTGGTTTTGGCACGCAAAACCCAATATTTTAATTTTTTTGTTCAGCGAAGTCTTCTGCGCCTAAAATGCCGAGGAAGGCGTCGCCATCTTCGTCATCTTGCGGCGGCGAGTCAATGGGGGGTGTGTGATAAGCAATCGGCATCAGAATGTTTTCGTCCGGACTTGTAGGTTACAGTGATATCATATTCTTGCAGTCTTAGGCTCCACCGCGCCAGCCATCGTGAACGATCCTATAAATTCGCTAGCCAACACTAAGTGTGATGGTCGCTGACGACTTTGAATGGCCTGCCATATAGGTACGGCGAAATTTCGCTGTAGCCGAAACGATGGCGAGGCACTCCTTTTCGGTTGTAGAATAATTGCCTTCCGCCTTTGACAACGACCGGCTAGCGTAAGATATCACGTGTTCATGACCATCGTTTCTCTGGACTAGCACGGCACCGAGGCCTAGGCTACTGGCGTCAGTGTGGATTTCGGTATCGGCATGCTGGTCGAAGTGCGCAAGTACGGGCGGCGACTGCATGCGTCGTTTTAGTTCTTGAAATGCGTCCGCCTGCGGCGTTTCCCACTTGAACTCGACATCACATTTAGTTAGCTGTGTCAGCGGCTCAGCGATACGTGAAAAGGCCTTGACAAATCGCCTGTAGTAGGCACACATGCCAAGAAATCTACGCACTGCCTTCTTGTCGGTGGGCTGCGGGAACTTTGCAATGGCAGCTGTCTTCAGCGGGTCGGGCTGAAGTCCAGACTTGCTGATGACGTGGCCTAGGAACAGAAGCTCATCGTAAGCGAAGCGGCACTTATCTGGCTTCAGAGTGGAGCCTGATGACTTGATAGCCTCTAGTACTGTCGCAAGCTGCCTAAGGTGATCGTCGAAATTTTCGGCGAAGACGACGACGTCATCCAAGTAAACAAGACAGGTCTGCCACTTCAATCCTGCTAACACCGTGTCCATGACGCGCTGGAATGTTGCAGGCGCCGAGCAGAGTCTGAATGGCATGACCTTGAACTCGAAGAGGCCGTCTGGCGTAATGAAGGCGGTCTTTTCCCGATCTCTCACGTCGACTTCTATTTGCCAGTAGCCAGACTTGAGATCCATCGACGAGAAGTATTTTGCGTTGCAGAGCCGATCTAATGCGTAGTCTATCCGTGGAAGGGGGTATACATCCTTCTTTGTGATTTCGTTCAGTCGACGATAATCGACGCAGAAAAGTAAAGTGCCGTCCTTTTTCTTCACCAAGACAACAGGGGATGCCCACGGGCTTTTCGACGGCTGGATGATGTCGTCGCGCAGCATTTCGTCGTCTTGTCTTATAGCTTCACGTTCTCGCGGCGAAACTCGGTAAGGGCTCTGGCGCAGTGGTCGGACGCTCTCCTCGGTTATTATGCGATGCTTTGCAACTGGTGTTTGTCGAATCCTCGATGACGTCGAAACGCAGCCTCTGTATCATTGCAGCAGGCTTCTGAGCTGCTGTTGCTGAATCACGGGGAGACTTGGATTAATGTCGTAGTCTGGTTCGGGAACCATGGTCGTCGGGGTAGATGCGGTGTGAATCTGAGAGGACAAACGCATTACTGGTTTCCAGAATTTCCTCGATGTACGCGATCGTCGTGCCCTTGTTGATGTGCTTGAACTCCTGGCTGAAGTTTGTCAGCAACACTTCAGTTTTTTCCTCCATGCAGTCGAGCGATCCCTCTTGCGACGCAAATTTCACGGTCAAGCATTAGACGTTGGTCACCCTCGATGAGACCGTCTACGTCGGCAGGCATTTTGGTGCCTACGGATATGACAATGCTGGAGCGAGGCGGGATGCTGACTTGACTTTCGAGCACACTTAAGGCATGGTGACTACTAGAGCTCTCCGGCGGTATCGCTCGATCTTCTGACAGCGTTATCGACTTCGACTTCAGGTCAATGAGTGCGCCGTGTTGGTTCAGGAAGTCCATGCCGAGTGACTGCGTGGCCGTCGAGAAGCACGTCGAGGTCGGTGGTTCTTTGTCTGGCGTTGCAGTTGGGTCTTGGCGTCGGATCACGGCTGCGTCGTGTTGAACTGAAGCTTGAACGTCGCGTCATCAAGTCGTCTTTCGTCGGTGTAGTCTTGGCTTCCCGACTTCTTCGGGACGGCGGCGTGTCGTCATTAGGTCGTCGAGATGGTTTCTTCGTCGTCTTCGTTGGCGGCGGAGGATCTTCGTCACTTCGACGAACAGCAACTGCACCTCCATCGGTTGCTGCATTTAGGTTTTCGGATATGGGCTTGCAGAACGGCCCCGGGCTGGGCCAGTGTATGGTCGGCGCTGCGGCGACAGGTAGCGGCCTGGTGACGGCGAACGGGACGGTCGTCGAGGGCTCCATTGAGTAGCGACGAGGTAGTCAGCGATGTCACGTGGGCGCTCTCCAAGCTGTGGACGCGGTGCGTTGACGGCGAACCCTCTCAGTCCCAAGTCGCGGTATGGGCATCAGCGATACACATGGCCGGCTTCTCCGCAGTGATAGCAGAGCGGGCGGTGGTCGGGGGCTCGCCAAATGTCTGTCTTCCTCGGGTAGTTGCGCTGGGCGACGAGTGGGCGTGCTGGCGGCGGCGGCGGTGGTCGACGGAATTGCGGCGTTGCAGGGCCCTGGCGTGGCCGTGGAGGGGGACCTTGACGGCGGGCGACGGCGGCGTAGGTCATCGCTTCAGGCTGGGGCTGCGATGATTGTGGTGGTAACTCGGGAACTCCGAGCGATCGCTGAACTTCTTCTTTGAAAATTTCGGCGACTGTGGCCACTTGAGGTTGCGATGAAGGGAAGATCCTTTGAAGCTCCTCTCGTACGACTGCCCTGATGGTCTCGCGCAGGTCGTCGGTGGCCAATGACTGAACTCCGGCGTAGTTTGTCGAGCTCGTGCGGTGGTTGAATTGCCGGTTCCGCATTTCGAGTGTCTTCTCAATGCTGGTGGCCTCGCGAAGGAACTATTCTACGGTCGTCGGTGGGCTTCGTATCATTGCGCCGAAAAGTTCCTCCTTTACACCACGCATCAGCAGGCGGACTTCCTTCTCCTCGGACATTTCCGGGTTGGCGTGGCGGAACAGACGGTTCATTTCCTGAGTGAAGATCGCGATCGTTTCATTCGGCAGCTGCGCTCTGGTCTCCAGTAGAGCTTGCGCTCGCTCTTTTCGCACGACGCTTGTAAACGTTTGCGGAAAGCCGCTTCGGAACAGGTCCCACGTTGTCAAGGTGGCTTCTCGAACCACGTCCTGGCGGCGTCCTCCAATGCGAAATAAACATGTCGCAGCTTGTCGTCGCTTGCCCATCTGTTAAACGTAGCGACCCTCTCATACGTTTCCAGCCAGCTTTCCGGGTCCTCAAATGTGGAACCGCGGAACGTCGGTGGTACCCTGGGCTGCTGCAGCACGATGGGGGACGCTGGGGCTGCCATTGGAGTTGCCTTGGGCGCAATCTTCTTGGTCTCAGGTAGAAGTCCGTGCTCCGGGGGCAGCTGTTGAAGACGGCGGCTTGCTCGATGTTCCGGGACGGCGCTGGTGTTGTCTTAGCGGTCCGGGCTTGAATTACGGCTTGTCGGGGGCGTCCGGTACATGAACGTAAATCACCTCCACCAGATGTCACGTGGTGCTGACGTTGAATAACACAGTAGCAATACTGTGAACGACAAAGCTAACTTTTATTGGGCGAACCTGTGCCCACAAAACAGGCTACGCTTATAGCACAACGATAGCGGCGAACACGCTCGGCGGTCGTCGAAAATCTGATCAGCGGGTCAAGCGCGTCGGCTTTTATACAGCAGTCGTCGAATGTTCCAGACTAATCGTTCGGACCCGCGTGCCTTCCACAAAATTCTACACCATTCGCGTCGCGCGATGAAATCAGATAACACAAGGTTCGGCGACAACAGACAGCCGGGTAGAAGCATCGGTAACTTTCCAGAAACTTCGGATACATGCAGGCGCATCCCGCGCTGTCCGATTACATTTGTTAGGCGGCGAAATGTGGTCGCCCGATAAAGATAAGTACACGTGTCAATATGACTTTTGTCAAGGGGGCAATCGCATTCTTTAAGACAATAAACATTTTGCCACCACCACGAAAACTTACCTTGGACGAATAGGCTTATATGTTACAGCTATCTATACGACCGTGATGTGCTCAAAATTGCCGTGATTTTCTACAGAATCACATTATAAAATGCCGGCTGCTACAGAATTTTGCTCACTGCAACAAATAGACGCCTTTAAGCGCGTCATTCCATTAATAAAGCAACAGCTTTCCCGAAGTGTTCGGCTATTCGCTTACATTTACAAGCATCCTCGATGTTTCCAGCACAATCCTTTCCTTGTTAGCTTCGTTGAAGCAGAACAGAGGCGGTCAGTGAAACCAAAAATGACAAAATGACAGCAACAGCGATATATTTAAATCGTTCTCGAGCTAATACCTGTCAGAAATGAAAAAGGTCTTGTTTTCGTGGCGCTTCGAAAATGTTTCGTTCCGAAAAACTGGCAAAAGAAATAAAGCCAAGCTATGTAACGTATATACATTACCATCCGCTTCGTGACCTATCCACTACAATGGGTTTTGGCCATTTTATAAGGCATCATCATCATTACCGTCATCGTATCCATCGTGGTCTTCGATTCCGTACAGTTACGATCATTCGCCTGTAACGGCGGCCATACTTGCAGTGTCATTTGAGGCTACCAGCATCATTGCATGAAACAATAACGTTCCCAACTTAATAGTTAAACATTTAAAGTACAAAAGCATCATCTTGTATTTGTTTTTTATGACCATCAAATATGTGATTTTGCAGTCGGCAGCCAACACTATTCCAGTGTCAAGATACCACTCTGCATTGCACAGCGATAGTGCATGAGATGGATGAAGGGCACCCGGACTTGAACCATTATGACCCAATTATGCACGACAGTATTTTATTTCAATGCTTGATAGGAGATGTTGGCTAAAGAATACGGTTCGGAATACTTAGCTCCTAAGTATGTGGCAGAGGAAAATATACACATTTGTATACTTTTTCACGCAATTTCGGGAGAACAGTTGATACACAGACCACGATGTTATCTTATTTACTTATTTATGGAATACTGCGGACACGTGGTCCAAGCAGGGAGGGCGACATATGGAACATACAAAGAAAATCAGATTGACAAAACAAACAGAACAATGAAAAACAAGATTAGGAAATGGATTCAATATATACAATTCCATTCGGTTACAGTTCGAGGAAAAAAAGACAACTTATATGTGTTTGTTCTTGCAAAGTAAGGGGTTAATGTATCATGTCTGCGGTGGCGTGTAGTTCTGGTCGATCACTGCGATAAATGTTCAGATGGGTCGAGGGATAAATTGTTAGTGTGAAGTAGTTTAAGGAATTCAAGTCTCTGTTTTTTTCTTCTAAGTTCGAGTGGTTCAAGGTTGTTAATTTCCTTAAGTTAGGTGGGGCAATCACATCTGGAAAATTTGTTTAATATAAATCAGACCGCTTTTCTCTGAATTCTCTCAAGACTATTGATATTAGTTTTTGTGTATGGATCCCAAACTATACAAGCATATTCGAGCTTAGGTGTAATTAGGCAGATGTAGCATAGCATTTTAACGTTAGGTGGGGCTTTCTTAAGTTTGTGTCTCAGCAGGCATAGTTTTCTGAAGGCTGAAGAGCAAGTGTTGGTTTTGTGATCATTCCATGATAGTGAATTGGTAAGGGTCACTACTAGGTATTTATAGCTAGTGACTTCATGAAGAGGTGATGGACCTAACTTATATGTATAAAGCACGGGTGATTTCTAATGTGTCATTCGCAGTAGTACGCTTTAATCTGTGTTTAGTGTCATTCCCCAGCACCCACACCATGCAAGAATATTATTTAAACTATAACATAAACTAGTTTGATCATGGAGAGAAACAATATCTTTAAAGAGCACACAATCATCGGCAAATAATCGAATCTGTACATCACCTTCAACCGTGTTAACAATATCATTAATATATAGAACAAAAAGAAGAGGACCGAGCACATTGCCCGGGGTAACACCCAATGTGACCGGAAAGCAGCCCGATTTTTCGCCATTTATCTCAACGAATTGTTTCCGGTTTTAGGATTAATTTATCATGAGGGACCGTATCCAATGCCTTACGGAAGTCAAGGAAAATTATGTCTGTCCGTTCTTGTCAAGGGTTGATGCGAACGAATGAACTACAGTGACCAGCTGTGTGACAGTCGAATACCCTCTTCTGAACCCGTGCTGGAATTTAGTTAAAATTGAATGCTTTTCTAGATATGTGGTTATGATTTTTGCTATGATATATTCGATGAGTTTGCAGCATGATGACGTTAAGGAAATAGGACAGTAATTATCTACAAGTAGACGGTCTCCCTTTTTATGGATTGGTGCTATTCGGGCTTTTCTCCAGTCATTCGGTAACTCAGACGACAATAATGAAGCACGGAATATTATAACAAGAAACTTTGATAAGGTTGATAATAAGGTTGATATCGCTACGAAGATCAAACCAGAAGAGAGTGACGTCCCCGTGCCAATATACACACCAGAAGGCCACACCACGTGTCGCTAATTTTGTAGAAATATGGGAAGGGGAACGGTTGGAGACAACATGCCGGGAAAGTAACGGGACGAGCAGACGTTTGCAAAATATTTACGATGAGCCGGAGAGCACGCGCTTCCGCATATATACACATATAAGCAAAGATCCACTGGCACGCGTGCACACGCACACATACATAGGCAAGCGCGCATACGCGGAGCCCTTTGACCCCTCACTCTTGACTCCTATGTATGCGTACTCGCATCTCCTTGGCGAACTTTGTGCTTTACTTTCTCTCCCTACAGTTTGTCACTTCCTACTCACAATTTTCGTGGCGCTTTCGTTTTGATCCCTGTGCCGCTGTGCCAACCATGGGGCTTTTGTTCTCCCAACAGCGTACGTTGTTTATTTTCTATGCTATCCGTTATCGAAGCAACCACTTTGTTTCCTAGTCTCTTCCCCCTCCCTTCTCCCCCCCCCCGCCCTCCGCATCCTATCCTCTCTGTGTCCCTCACGTTCGGTTAGCCCTTTTGTTTGTTGTCCTTGCAGCTGCGCACAAATCTGGCAGGCGGCGGAGGTTGCTCTTGCATGATTACTTGCGTCACCAATGCAGCCACCACGTACCGTGCGCAGGCGTCGGTGTCCATTGACTGGGCTATCAATTTTACTGCTGTTGAAGCCGCTTCCTTCACACGTGTCTAAGCTCACATCCACCGTCATCAGTTGTCTGCTCCTCGCCAAGCGTGTCTGTATAATTGATAAGAGGTATAGGTTCGGTATTGGGCCCAGCTTTTGTTCACCTCACTTTCATTTCTTTCTTGCACCGCAATGTATTCGTACTCTTAATGGGTCTTCCCTTATGCGTGTTTTTTTATCAAGGTCGACGGTACTGTAAGTAATGTCTTTCACTTTACATTTCCTTTACATTTTTAGTTCTGCAATTGCATTCTCTTGTTGCAGCTTACTCCTTCGTGAATTTCAGCCTGTTTACGCACCTTTCCTATTCCTAATTTTTTTATAGAAGAATTCGGCTAGCGCTTCAGTCTGTACATTCAAATATAAGAATGAGCGCAGCAGTTGACAAAAGGCTAAGAGGAGATACGGACAATAGCGTTTGTATCCGTCTCCACTGTCAGTTTTTCGTCCTCCGGTGAGTTAGTTTCATAGTGGCATGCCAACCAATCTGGATACACACCTCAAGCCGACAAAGAATCTTGTCGATTTATCGGCAATCTTCCCCGGCGCGTTGTTTAATACAAAAGTCAGTCTTTGAACAAACTTTATCCTACTAGTACTCAGTTATGAGTTCGTTGATTACTTATTGCTGCCAGCTCACCTTCGCACTCTTTGCCTCTAGCACTCTCTGTCTTCATTCTGATTCTCTTGTCTGCTCACTTCCTCCTTCGTGTTCTTGTTGCCTCAATAACTCGCCTTTTTTCTCGCCACCGTTATTACAGCATTTTTCAACCAACGACGTGCTTACTTAATTGTGCACCCTTGCGCACGTTGTCTGTCGCGCCACGACAACATCCTCTATAGTATGGCGAACTCCACAACAGTATGACGAAGCGAGCTACGCCAACATTTCAAGTGCACGCCACCTCGTAGGGAGTTCCATCCAGCCCCGTATAAGCAGCACGCCACCATGAAAATAATTATTAAGCAATTAAGGTGTCATTAGATATGGTGCGTCTTCCTCTCTCTCCTGTTTGAACAACCTACTCTGATAACCGGCCGGGTCCTACACGAAGCGATGCAAATAACATAATGATCCCACTGACCTTGATAGCCTACTGTTTTCAAGTGAACAGTAAAGAGCGCGAGATGGGATAGAACGGCGCCGCCACTGTGAAAGAATTGATGAGCAGTGATGGATAGTGACTACTACTATAATACTTTTAATCTCTAGCTACTAGGTTTAAAAACAAACATTAGCCAGCAATCAAGGCAACCGACTCAACCACTGACAGATTTAGTGCGACTAATAAACACGCTAATCTGGAGACTTCCGCTTTGGCCTATGGCCGTTGAAAAGAGAGACCTATAGGTATACTGTTGAAGCCATTAAAATGGCGTTGACACAGGGCCAAAGATATTCAGGCAACTAGACTCACATCACAATTGGGGAATGTGGCGCCAACTTGGTATCACGAGCTATCGACGAGACCCATTTAGGTCTCGTCGAGCAAATGTCCAAATTACGATGTAGAGAATGACACTCGGCACATAACTAAAGATGCACTCCGCTTGATGTGAGAGAAAGAGAGCGCTGTGGCATTCTCCGAATAAGGATTTAGCAGATGATCGAGGAACACGTACCTCTGCAAAACGCTTTACGCAGCTAAGTGCCGAGTAACGCTGTCTTACTGGCGTTCCATTAAATAAGCTATTCATGACAGCCAACAGTTTCCCATTTTACCCTGAATCATTCCGCGGCTTGATCGAGAGCTTTCGGCCTGCTTTAAATAACTTTTTTTTTGTTCAACGCGCAGCAATTTACTGCTGCACTGAACTCGAGAGGCAAGGAAAAGAAAAAGCACACTGCAGCTCTCTTTAGTTGCAACAAAGGGAAACATTGAGAGCGAGCTTGCGCACTTTCGCAACGAAACGGAGCTTCCTACCAGGTTTGGAGAAAAGTGGTAAAAGAACTGCAATAGTATTTTGCAATAGTAACTGCAATAGTACGGCACTACACAGAGTGTTATTCGCAATCCATAGGATACAGTTAAAAAAAGCTTTTATTTTACACTTTTCTAGTGAGTTCTGTTGGAAAGGAGTCCGTGCAGTCTCCGGATTATTCCTTCTGTTTATTTTTAAACGGGAGTTGTTTCAAATGTTCCTGATAGTGCCGATCTTTGTATATGCAACGTATTCAGTAAACTTATTCAACACTCCATGGAGAAATATAAGGCAGCTATTTGTGAAGTAGGCAATTGTATGCGTCACGCTTTCATTATTATTATATCGCCAAAGAATAAGTATGCCGGCAGGCTCCCACCCCCGACCACTCTCCCACGGTGACATATACAACAGCATGCTCTCTGTAACGCTGTGCGCCCTAATGGCGAGATTCTGAGATACAGGGAAACATTGTATGTATATATATATCTATATATATATATATATATATATATATATATATATATATATATATATATATATATATATATAAACAATTGTAGAGTATTTCACTCTATGTTTTGTTATATGCAAAATAACACGTGAAAACACTATTATTGAAAACTGAGGAGAGGCGCGATGTGTTGTTTCACTAAATTAGAGGCGATACATCTATTTTCTCCTAATATGTTATGCGTACGATACCACTGCAATCTCAAGGCCAATATTGACTTACTAATACGCTCGAATTAGCGTATATTAGTTCTTTGCATGCTCAAGTAAGCGAAGATCCACAGACACCAACAATATTGTAAGTGCACGCAGTATGACTACCAGCATAGTAACACGAACAAGGGGAGCAAACGATAGTCATTACAACATACCACTGAACAATGCCATTTAAAAATTGCAGCTGAGAAACACTTAACTCTCCCGGACGGTAAAACAAGGAGGAGATAGCGTGTTACTGTAGCCAGCTAGTAACAATGATCATCAAGCCCCGTGGGAAAGATATAGGAATTGAACAGAAAAAGGCAGCTTAGCTGGTATTCAATCGTTTACTTACACTTTTTGGAATGTTTCGCAACGAGGGGCCACACTACCAATACACACAAGGAGAGCAAGACAAAAATGAAGCGTGACTCTAGACAGCCTGGTTGCTTTACGCTCTTCGCCAAAGAAATACACAATAAAGAGCTTTGATGCGAAAAAGAGGAAGCAAGCTTAGCGGCAGAAGTGAAACAAGGTAACAAAAAAATTGTTGCGGTTATCAAAGCGGATTGTTCGCATGGTGCGGCAAACTTTTTATGCGAGTCGTAATATGCTGACCACTATGTGTGTAACAATCTGGTTGGCTATTGTTGACATTGCTTTCGTTTTTTGGGTTCCACTACTGCTTGAGCCACCAAACAGAAACAAAATCTGCGTGTCACAAGATTGCGATTGGCGTGTCTGATTGCGCAATACACAAGTTTTTCAATACCATTTATTACAATAATTGAGTGTCTTTAGTATTGTGAAACCTCTCCATGTGCATGTAGCACAACAGTCTAGACGCAAGCGCTTTGTCTCTGCAAAAAAAATAGGAAGCCTAAAAAAATCAAAGCGTGCCCATGTAAAAAGAATACTAAGAACCGCAGTATTACTTTTTTAATGCTAGATGTATGTATTTTCAGCGAGCACGCACCACTTGCTTTTCCGCAGAAAAGGAACCCACCTTTGTTTTTTACAGTGCTGCATGCACTATAACGACCATCTCAACGAATAAAACTGGTAACTCGAACTTTGCAACTCCATCTATTACGTCCCTCCCGACATACAAACACCAACTCGAAATTTTATGAAAGAAAGAAATGTGATGCACACGTGCCTCAAGAAGAAAACGGAGGGGAGGGCTGGACGAGGTCCTTATTTCCTAACGACGCAGTGCCGATACATGCGACAACTTCAGTATTTGCCGCAACTGCGACACGGTGCATAACGGGCTAACCGAGTTTGGTGGTCCGTGAGTGGCTTTATACAACACGCCAGACTCCGCAAATAAAGATGAAAACACACCGCAGTCGTTATACCATTATTCAAAACGAGCCGAAATAGATAGAATCATGTATGACGCTCCAGCCATTTAAAAAAAGACGAGCTTATGGGGCCTTTACACGAGCGAATCACGTCGACGTAGAGAAGGTGGCGCTCGTCAGAACGCTTCGGGGCCTAGAGATGAGATGCTGTCGTAACGATGTCATTCTGCAGCCTCGTGTGTCGCCGTTTGCTTCGACAGTAGTTCGTTGTATGCACCGTGGCTGTCTGCCTGTTTACGCGTACATAAACTGCTCGCTTTTACATAACATCGAGTTCAATGCTTCAAAAAGTTTAGGTTTGGCCGTTCCCTATAAAGCTCAGCCTTTAAGTTGCCTACCACGTGGAGGTGTAATTAAAAGAGGCTATTCGCGCGAGATGTATGTCCATAACGTTGGTGTGCCTTTAGGCATTTTGCAAGAATTACCGTGTTTGAAGCGGTAGATATGCCGCGTGAGAAAATAAGGCATTGATGCTGCTGAAGCGCAGCGACCACCGCGCCATTATTTATTTGGTCGTGCTTGTGCGCCTATCGAGAAAGAGATCAAAACTGTATAATGGTTTCTATCAACGTGCAACTAATCTGGGATGTGCCGTGACTTCACGCGCCGCAGCATGGAATTCAGGCGTCGCAACGGTGCACACGTCACGCGTTATTCTTTGTACGCCGGAGGCGTTAACAACCTCGAATCACCGTGCGTGACGTTGTTGCCAGCGCAGTCATTACATCCCGAATCGACCATTAGGATGGCGTTAACACAGCGCTACATGAGAAAAACTGATTACGGGGACTACCGGCGTATGTAACCGTATCACCCCCCCCCCCCCTGTCTCCTTCATGGAATATCGATCTCTCTCTCTGTCTATCTACCCATTTTTTTCCGGACACTGTTGCTTGTTGTTAGCCCAATGTATAGCCCTGGGTTTCCGTGGTCCCATCCTTCTCGTATTAGTGCACCCGCGCCTAGGTTATTTCGACCTTCATCTCAATACGGCTGTAGATTCCGAAGCGAAATCGCAAACGACCGTGCCGTTGTTCCACTCATTAAAAGCGAGAGACAGAGGTACACAAAGAGAACAAATAATACAGCACGTTTCCCAGCAAGATCTAACCATGTAGTCTAAAAGAGCACAACGCCGACTGCCGTGTCTTCCCGTTCCCTCTGTTGCACGCGTACAAAAAAATATAAGTGAATCGAGTGTACTGTGCAACGCTCCGGTGCGCGATTGAATCCCTGCTCGCCTAGCGGCTTCCGCCTTCTACTACACAGCGTGTACACACAGGGGTACGTGAGCAGGGTCCGCAACTACCGTGTCCGATGTGGCCGTCACCGAGGATACTGCGGCCTGGCCCCAGTCTTGTCTACTGCGTTTTGTTGGCAGGCTTGGTGAATAGAGAAAGTATAGCCCGGGGCTTGCAGTCTTTCAAAACGATATAAAATTCACTGCGACCCAGCGTATATATTTCGCTCGGTAGCTACCGCACATTAAAACAATGTCACCCATGGTTGGTCCTGTCATGGACGGCTCGTCTGTGTAGATCGACTTTCGCCGTCAACTGCAGCCGTCACGCATCCGTCACACAGCCGTCATGCCTTTGACTGCGCCAGAACTTCATTCGCCTAATAAAGTCAATGTTCCATCGGAAAATGGAGACTCAATTGGGGAACAGCGACAGGCTTTTCAATAGCGCGTTTATTAGTTTACTTTTCATATCTTCTGTGAGAAATCACAAGGGCAGTTATATTCGTTAAACATGGAGGAGAACCGTCTACGGGACTTGCAGGCGTACAATTTATGGGCGATCAACTCTAATGTATTCTAATCTTCATTACTTCATTCATTATCTCATACAGTAACAAGAAGAGCATTCCTAGAACTTGCATTACGCCAATCATTATTTAACAGAATAAGAAAATCGCATCATCATCATCATCATAAGACTATTTTATGTCCACTGCCGGTCGAAGGCAGTGATCTCCAATTACCCCTGTCCTGTGCCTACTGATTCCAACTAGCGCCTCTTAATTTCCGAGTTTCATCATCATCATCCTCATGAGCCTGGTTAAGCCCACTGCAGGGCAAAGGCCTCTCCCATACTTCTCCAACTACCCTGGTCATGTACAAATTGTGGCCATGTCGTCCCTGCAAACTTCTTAATCTCATCCGCCCACCTAACTTTCTGCCGCCCCCTGCTACGCTTCCCTTCCCTTGGAATCCAGTCCGTAACCCTTAATGACCATCAGTTATCTTCCCTCCTCATTACATGTCCTGCCCATGCCCATTTGGTTTTCTTGATTTCAACTAAGATGTCATTAACTCGCGTTTGTTCCCTCACCCAATCTGTTCTTTTCTTATCCATTAACGTTACATCCATCATTCTTCTTTCCATAGCTCCTTGCGTCGTCCTCAATTTAAGTCGAACCCTTTTCGTAAGCATCCAGGTTTCTTCCCGGACGTGAGTACTGGTGAGACACAAGTGTTATACACTTTTCTCTTGAGGTATAATGGCAACCTGCTGTTCATGATCTGAGAATACCTGCCAAACGCACCCCAGCCCATTCTTATTCTTCTGATTATTTCAGTCTCATGATAAGGATTCGCGGTCACTACCTGCCCTAAGTAGATGTATTCCCTTACCACTTTCAGTGCCTCGCCACTTATCGTAAACTGCTGTTGTCTTCCGAGACTGTTAAACATTACTTTAGTTTCATCACCCCACCTATTCTTATGCCACCCTCGACGGCGCTTCCCTTCTCTTGGCACCCATTCTGTAAATTTAACAGTCTACCGGCTATCTTATCTACGCATTGCATGGCCTGCCCAGCTCCATTTTTTTTCTCTTAATGTCATTTAACATTACGGCTATCCCCGCTTACTCTCTGATCGACACCACTCTCATCGTGGTTCTTAACGTCACTCCTAACATTGTTCGTTCCCTCGCTCCTTGCGTGGTCCTTAATTTGTTCCTGGAACTTTGTCAATTTCCAAGTTTCTGCCCCATATACTAGCACTGGCAGAATGCATTGATTGCAAACCTGGACACTTTTTTCTTCAATGATAGTGGTGAGCCTCCAGTCAGAATCTGACAATGGCGTATGCACTACAGCCGATTTTTATGTAAATTTCCTTCTCGTGATCAGGGTCTCCTATGAGTAATTGACCTAGGTAAACGTACTCCTTTAGACACTCTAGAGGCTGACCGGCGATCCCTACCTCTTGTTTCCTTGCCAGGCTATTGATCATTATCTGTATCTTCTGAATATTAATCTTTAACCCTGCTGTTACGCTCTCTCTGGTAGGTGCTCAATCATTTGTTGTGACTCGTCCCCAGTGTTGTTGAACAGGACAATGTCACCTGCTAACCGAAGGTTGCTGAGATGTTCCCCGTTGATCCTCACTCCTAAGCTTTCCGAGGTTAATAGCTTGAATACTTCCACGCATAGGTCTCTTTCTACTTACCTTGTAGAGAATCAAGGCAACTCTGGAATCTGCATAGATATTTTCCAACATCTTTATGTGCGCCTGCTGCACGCCTAGAATACGTAACGCCTCCATGATTGGTGGTATTTCTACAGAATTAAATGCCTTTTCGTAATCTACGAAAGCCACACAGAGAGGCTGATTTTACTCTGCAGATTTCTTGATTACCTTATTGATGGCATGGATGGGATCCACTGTATAGTATCCCTTCCTGAAGCCAGCCTGTTCTCTTGTTTGACTGAAGTCAAACAAGAGATTCTATTCTATTCTATTCCAAAGTGTCTTAGAGAATCTTTTATACAATACTGGAAGCAGGCTAATGGGTCTATATTTTTTTTTCTTAACGTCTCCATTTTTGAGGATTAGTATAATGCTGGCATTCGTCTAGTTCTCTGGGACCCTTGTAGTCGTGAGACATGTCGTATAAAGGAACGCAATATTTTCAAGCATGATATATCTCCTACATCATTGATTAAATCGACTGTTATTCCACCTTCTCCTGCCGCTTTTCCGCGTTTCGTGTCTTGCAAGGCCCCTATAACTTTATTGCTAGGTATAGGAGGAGCCTCTGTAACATGCTCATTACAACATCGACTAGAGGTATGGTTGCCGCTCTGGGTACTGTACAGGTCAGTATAGATTTCTTCCACTGATTTTACAGTATCGTCGAAATTTCTGATCACCCGGCTTGTCTTTCAGTGCATATATCTTGGCCTTTCCTAGGCCAAATTTTCTTCTCACTGATTTAATGCTGCGTCCCTTTTGTACTGTTTCCTCAGTCTTTTTTTGCGTTATAATTTGGAATATCTGTCACTTTCTCCTTGTTTATAAGTTTTTACAGTTCTGCAAATTCTATCTGATCTCTTGAGTTGGAGAGTTTCGTCCATTGTCGTTTCTTTATGTGATCTTTGATTTACTGGGAGAACTTACCTACTGGTTCCATTCGTGCCTTACCTCCTACTTTAATTGTTGCTTCTGAAGCCAGTCTAGCCATTCGTTACCTTTATGGCATCTCTATCTCACTGTTTCAAGGCTCAATATTTAGTTGCAAGCACCATCCTGATTTTGACGACTTTTACTGTTACTACGTCTAGGTTGGCCGCTTTCTTCTAGACCAATTTTACTCTTTCTCTCTTCATATTGAGGTGAATCCTAGGCATCACTAACCTATTATCACTACACTTTAACCTACCCAACACTGCTGCGCCCTCCAATACGCTGGGATCGGCAGGGAGCATGAAATCTATTTCATTTCTTGTTTCGCCATTAGGGCTTTTCCAAGCCCGCTTTCGCTTGCTACGCTTCCTGAAGAAGATGTTCATTATTCGTAGGTTATTCCTTTCCGCGAGTTCTAGCAACAACTCTCCTCTAGTCTTCCTAGAATTAATTCCTTAGTTGCCAATTGCTGGTTCACCGGCTTGCTTTTTCCACACTTTTGCATTGAAGTCGCCCATGACTACAGTATACTGAGTTTACACTTTTCTCGTCGCTAATTCAACTTCTTCATAAATGTGATCTGTTTCATCATCATCATAAGTGGAGGTTGGAGGTTTGTACTACCTTTATTCTATACCTTTTATTTAGTTTTATTGCCACTACTGCTACCTTCTCATTAAGGTTGCGGAGTTCTTCAATGTTGCGCGCTGTGTCCTTATTGGTTAGGAATCCTATCCCCTATTGCTTCTTATCTGGGAGTCCTCTATGACAAAAGGCGTTGCCGTTAGTTAACAATCTATAAGCCTCACGAGTTCTTCTGATCTCTCTAAGGACAATGATATCCCAAACAATGCCTGATAGTTCCTGAAAGAGCTCTGCCAAGCTTGCTTCACTGCAAAGGGCTCGCGCGTTGAACGTCGCCAGGGTCAGTTTCCAGTGGCGGCCTGTCCTGCTCCACAGTTTCTTAGCGCCCTCTGCTGCTTCTCCCTTAGAAATAATTTGCATATTTACTCGTGACGAAACACAGCAAACCTGTTAATATTATTACTATTACTGTATTGCTTTGGAGCGAACTTGTGGTGTAGTGTTTATACATTGATCCAAGCAATTTAGCATGTGTCATTGATGCCTTCACTCGCAGTGTAGCTTACATTGAGGTGAGTATTCGCCTTCTCTTACAGAAAATGTCCCTGCCATTTCGCTGTTTGCATAGCGTTACAGTGCATGCAAAGAAGAATGTAGTGCTGCGCGCAAGCATGCCCAGAGTGGCGCTTTTAACTTAATTTTGTGTGGTGCGTGTCACGGTGTGCATGTATATATTATGTCGCGATTTACTTTGTCAACGGTTGAATGCTTGCCTCATTTTCCGCACAAGAATGGCATGTGCAATTTTTGTGGGCTATGTTACAGATGGGCTGTATACATAAAAAATAAAATAGTATAAAGGGGCAGGGAGCATAACGAGAGGTAGTTTTTGTTAGCTACCTTTACGGGGAAAAAGGGGTAAGCGAATAGGTTGGAAGGTGCACAGAGAGGAGCTATTTGTCACGTGGCCACTATCGAGTTCGCTACCAATGCCTAATCCTGGGTGGTTGGTAAAATAACATAGGTTCAGCAAAACCACTTGAACAGTACGCCCTTGGCTAACCCTTGCACCACCGCATATCATAGTCAGTGCGCCTTCGAAAGAGGGAAGTATAGGTGCAGTGCTCATGCAAACTACTAAACGCAATGCGCATGGTTGCAACACACTTGTAGAACGCTATTTCCTCTTCCTCGATAATTTGACTCCGACATTTGTTTCCTACATGTCGCAAAAGCGGAACAGACTTATTCGAATGAATGTACGTCGCCATTAATTATGTGAAAATGGTCAATCTGTCAAAATAGCAATCAGGTAAACTGGTCCGTAAGAAACGTTTCTCTTGCTGCGCTCCGCTTCCTACAGGTTTTCTTGCGCAACCAACATTGCGATGAAAACTATACTGGGCATTTTCTGTAGTTGGAGATGGACAACTAACATTTTCTCCTAAAAGCGACCGAGAGACAGAAAGGCGGGAAATTAATTTTGTGCTTACGTGATACAGCTTACACCATTCCTTCTATGATATTTGTTGGCTAAGAACTTTAGATTGGTATAGTCTGCAGTTATAATGAGCAATGCTTGTATATGGTATAGCTAATCAAGAAAAAGCAGACAAAGAAGAATGGGCCGAATGGGCAGCTGAAACCGCGCCGCACGTTTCTATACCAACCTCCAACGTTTCATATGAGATAGTCGACGTATTCATGGATATTTATTTAGACAAACGTCCCACCACAGTGCACAACGTTTGTGTCAAGAGCACTGCTTTCTAGTGGGTCAGGCTAGACAAAAAACAAAAAAAACAGCAATAGCGACCAGCCGTTAGCTAGCCCATTCTCACACATGCCATTAGGAACATCCTCCATGAAGCAGCTTGTGGCGACCTGTGTTCAGGGATCAATAAAATATGGTTGAATTTTGTTTAACTATCGGACCTCTTGTGGCGATCGATCAAAAGTGCAGGTGCGTTTGTTTTTATTGTTTCCGAATGTCCGTCACTATTTATATAACTGCATGCGGAAACATGTGACCAAATTGGTAGTTTCAGCAATCTTCCTGTTTTGATTTGATTCCCTTTTGTCTCTTCCCTGCTTTAAGCTGCTTAACTTCCGTTACACACTATAACGACCTAAAGGACTGTCACTTCGGGTTTGACATGGGCACCGCCCCCCCTCACGTTTTGCTTAACGTTGGGGTGACAGGCTGTTTCCCAACCACTGGAGCACAGGTCTTCCGCACATGCTAAAAACATGCTTCTCAATATTCACTGGCGGCACATTATGACAGGGCCACCAACAGCGTGGTTTTCTGAGCAAAACATCGGTCAGTTTGTTGCCACAGCGGCCAACGAGCTTTCACACAAGAAATGCCTACAGATCTCTTCACAATATTCATCCTTCTTTTGACCTTCCCGTGCAGTGAGTCTTCCAGAGACAAGAATATGGCATTCCTTTACATCAGGCACAGCATGACCTACAGCAAGAATATTTTAACTTTATAAGTGACTGGCAGGATTGGTCAACATGTTTCGCGTGTAACATTCCTGAGTGCATGCAACTTCTCTGTGTGATTGCTGTCCTTATTTTTTTACACATAGCAAAGTGTGAGTTTAGGCCAGTTGGTGATTCATCATTTTGGGAAGCTAGCGAAAGCCCAACACGAGACTTGAAGAAAGGGAGAACACGAAGTGGGTCGCGGTCTCGCTTTCTTCAAGTCTCGTGTTGTGCTTGGGGTAACTTCCCAAAATCATAATTATTTTTAAAGACAATTTCAGAATTCTGCAACACAGTCGGGTTCTAGTTATGCGATGTTGCTGTCCACCAGCGAAACACAATCTGGGCGTTGAGCACTGCGAAGGCGCTTCTGATTGTTCTAAAGTCTGCAACTGCTAATGAGAATTTGTGAGTAGATTTAGCGTGTGTAAGAAAGTGTGTGTGTAATCACTGAAATTACTTACCTAAGACCTTGATTTGCCTGCGAAGCTGTCGCCCAAAATAAATCTCCAGATTCTCAATAAGGACAGCCCCTCTATGACATAATTCGAAACAAAACTTATCGTATGCGTAGTGCACATTGCGTGTTTATTATATATAACTCCCTAGCAAGTCACAAAAGCAGGTCACAGTCACGTGGACCAGACCCTTTCACCTGAGCCAAAATATTGGGCGGCAGTCGCATTCGGCCCCAAGGAATTCCATATTGATGTGACTGTCCTAAATTCAAGACCAGAACGCTTAAAACACAAATACTTTGTAACCTCTACATCAGCGCGACGTCTATGATAAAAAGAGACACATTCTCAAATGTAGTCAAAATTGCAAATCTTTTCTTTCCGGCACTTTTATTGAACGCTCGTATAGTAACAAGAACGCAGATGAGCATTCGACTGAATTTTAAGGGTAGTTACAGCAACCCGTGTCGCATTTGGACCGCGCAATTTTGAAGTTAAGATGAAAGTTCGAAAGCAAATAATCCCGTGCGATCCCACGTGTTTACTTTATAGCCTTGCCTATTGTTCACGCGTACGCTTTCTATTGCTGCGCAAATAAATTTCGTGGTCACCGTTAGTACGTGTCGCCGATTTTGAGTTTTCGGCTACCCAAGCCCCTTCACCTTAATAAGCACACATATTTTCATTTCGCAGCTCTTAAATTTAACAAAGTAGGACAAAATACCATCATTCGAGTACCGTGGTGTGTGACGGCCCCGGGAGCAAACGGTGCATCACTTTCGCTGATCATATCGGTGCAATTTTTATTCGCTTCTGTAGCCTAACCAGCGTCGCACATAACCCAGGGCGCCGTTTAAGGACCTTAAGTTCCACAATATATATGTTTATCAACTGTGGCAACAACACCCGCATGCGAGAAGGACATAACGCCTGGACCTGTTTAAGTAGTCGATAAAACTTTCCTGCAGCTGTCCTCGACAAAGAGCCTATACTTTGTGGCGCGCATTAGCCGCTCTCTAGACGGCTATAACCCAAAAGCTACGTCTTGCCGTTTTAATTAAAAAATAATATTCCCTGCTTTGTATTCAGTGTGGGGGATATTTTCATGGAGGAAAAAAGCACGGTTAAGTTAGGGATAGGAATTTTCTTGAACTTGGTGTTTTTGCCTCAGTTTACACCGTCGCGATGGCCTATGTTCCTATAAGTAACCTGAGCTGCTGTCTCATTTTTTTTTTCGTTTTTTTACTCCCTTGTTGCTGTTTAAGTCTCACTGAGAGAGTGGCGTTTATTCGTAGTTTAGCGAACTCGATCATGTTAACTAAAGGGCCGACACACATGAAGTGTAATGCAGACTTCATCATTTATCACTGGTAAAATGTTGGTCATTCCTAATTTTGAGACTGACTTATAGAGACCGCTGTGCACTAGCGCACTATTTCTCAGATTCATTTATCGAACCAGTAAAGATAATGATCTCTTGTTTTTTACTTTGTAGGTTGTAAGGGCCATCAGAGGGGCCTGCGAGCGTCCGCATGTGCGACCACCTTTGCGCTTCATGGTCGTACCTCGACACTCGCTATTGACATTAACCTGGGCGATTACTATTAATCTTAAGAAATGTTTTTCTTTTGTGCTGATATTCTTCCCGAGCGGATACAATCATAGTGAAAGTCATGACTTCGGACCATGGGCTGCGCCATCTTCAGTGGCGGTCACTTCAGCTAGTACATGGCATAATACCGTTTATTTCCAGGCATCGAAAGAGTCCTAATTTACATTTCCCACATTTGTTTAGGAGTAAGGAAATAACGCCATCAAATTCATTGAGCCCTGTTTACAGTTATTAGGTCTGCGCGTGACAGTGCTTACCTAAAATAACAAACATGTTGGCCTATTAGACATGAAAATCGATAAACGCGCAATGCGGAAGCAATGTAAGCGCGCAGGCGTTGTCTGCGTCTTGAACGTTTTTCAATAGGTTTTGGCTATAGGAGCCATGGCAGAAACTTTCGAGCTGCGTACTCCGAAGCACGCAATGATAAGTCTTAGTGTGATGCAATACTTCACCATGCCTAACTTATAGCTGCTGAACGACTTCGCTTAGCATTTGCAGGAAGAGGGGTTGCTGTTGAGGAGGGTTGTTAACCACTAAAAGCACGCATACCTTTCAATACACCGCCGGATCCGTCTGACTGCCACTTCTCAAATGCAGTAAATCCTGACAACTGGGCGAATATATAGAATCTACGTTTTATATGTCTCACTGAAGCTCCTCGGACGTCCTCTGATCTCAAATTGCCCCATTATGGACTCCAACGCATATAATGAAGACCATATGGTTAGATTTCAAATGTAATTGTCTCTCTTGAATCACATAATCACAATATTGAACTGGCAATAGATGCTTTGTGACATCATCTGATGGCTTTCACCTTTCATTTTTACGGTAAAAATGAAGCCTTCCTACGTTTTCTAAGCAATAGCGCAAGTAAACACACGGACTGAAGAACACGACCCAGATGCATGTTATATGGCACGTGGTCAAATCTCGTATAGAGAGCGTGCTTATTGCAGCACGATGAATACTCGATATGAAGCAAGTGCCAATTGATCAAAATTGTTTCTTGGTCATTAACTTTTGAAATCATGCAGAACTGAAACTAGACATCACTACAGTAATGACTCACGTTGAAGATTTTTTTTCACAGCTTCACAAAATACATACCGCATATACTGGTGTTACGGCCACAGTTTTTTCCAAGACTCTATCAAATTAGTACGGTCAAATATGTTTTCGAATGTAAACCATCCTCTTTTATGCTTCACGACTACCAAATCATGTCCGTTTTAAAAGGTCGTTTATCTGCTTTATATTATGTCGAGAGATTATGCTACCTAAAGTCATTCGTGCGTGCTTTACAGTTTGCTCGTTAGGCTCATGGGTGCTCAGGACACCGCCAGACAATACACAATAGCACACATAGAAACCACCTTGGAAAATACCTTGGGTACAGAAAGGCTGACGTTGTAGTAAAAATGGTACAGCACAACAGGCTCCCTGTAAAATAAAACGCAATAAAAGCTACATTATATGCAGGCTCTCTGTAAAATAACATGTTTTATTAATATTTTCTTTTTCGCTGCGAACCACACCATGTACGCAACCCATGGGGCGCTGACAGCAAGCTACAGCTGGTGTATGCATGGTGGCGATTACTACCACGGCGGTAGCCCCTGCCATTCTTGTAAGTTTCACGAGTAAACCACTCCGGTGCTACGTTAAATGCATCAGCGCAAATACTTGAAGAACTGGTGCTAGAAGTAGCAGTCGTAGTTCAATTGGTATAGAGTATCGCAGAAGTCATGCAGAGATTGTGGGCTCGCCTTCCGCCGGAAGCCAGTTCACACGTTTCGTTTCCGCTCTTGTTAATGCAAAGGCCCATTAGATACCTCAAACTTGCTGAACACATTTTAATAAATATATGTATTATGTACATAAGGTAGTATCCATAATCTTTGGTAAAGAAGGAAGTGGTCCGCGCGACGGCATAGCCACAGTTTTAAAAAAGTTCCCTGCTAAATTTAAAGCTTTTCCAGTCAGGTTTAACATTGGCGTGACAGGAAATGTAAAATGCGCGTGGTCACCAACGAAAAAGCTGTCTATTGGCTGATGCATGCGAGAAGAAACTGCCAAAGTGATGAAAACCGTCTGTCTGCTGGAAGAAGCATAGGTAGACAAAGTAAATGAAATTCAGTAAGACTCACTCGCAAAATGTATTTATTGATTAGTGCTCATTCGCTTTCACGCCCACCAAAATGCCATTCTACGCAGCCGCGCTCACTCCGGCCTAAACTCGCGAGAATTCTACTCGGCCATATGCACTCGGTCTCAAGCTCAGATCTCTAAGACCCACTCGAGCTCAGTCAGATTCAGACTGGTGGGTCGGTCTGACTTCGAGTGAGTTTTGGTAAGTCAACTGACGGGCTTGTCTACGGCGTTTGGTGAGAAGGCAAGGGCCTTGGCCGTGGTGCGCTAATGAACTTTTCATGAAGCTTCCATAAGATATTCGTCACACGAAGGGCGATCAAAGGCCGACAATGAACGAGCCAATTTTCTTTTGGTTTGCTTTCTCGTAGATGGACACGTGGGGGGCGGGGTCGTAGTTTTCGCTGCACTGCGTGTAGTTAATGGCACGGAAGAAAGATGGGGCAGCGAACACGAGTGAGATACCTTGGTGGCGGCGTAGTCATTCATCAAATCCCTGTAGCTTTGTTGTTATGAGGTGCGTTTTGAAAAATTGTGGCAGTCGTATGTTTGTTGCAGAATGGTCGCACAGTTGCCACTATATTACAAATTTATGAGCACCAGTTAAGGTCACCTTTAAGATTTAGAATGCACTCGCAGATTCGAGCCTTATTCCTAAACATTCGACACTTCGGTTTTAAATAAAGACAGCTTATATCTCTTATGCTTTCCTTGGCTTGTTACCAAATGCGAGGACATCGCCTCCCATGAATTTTCTTGCCTGCTTAAAAAGAAAATTTTGCGATATCTCCATGTACATCGTGACAGTGTTAACTATTAAAATTACAATACACCATTGCTTTTAGTTCAGCAATATGAAAACTGAAATTGACACTTGCAGTATAATTTTCACGCATGACAAATCCTACCTTGCAAACTAGCCTGTTTACCTGATTGATCCACAATAACCCGGTTTACCAGACAATGTTGTGGAAAAGTCGCAAAAGAAAGAGATAGCCATTAAGACGTAGAAGGCCCTTCTACAAAAGAAGCTGCGCTCCAGTATGGTGAGAGTTAGCGACTCAGCCAAATTTTGCGACAGAAATTCAATGCTCCTTTTCTCTTTTCGCACAGCGATTGAGAGAATTATCGGATACCTACGCCAATTAAAACTACGAAAGGCTATAATTCTGCGCAAGATCCGTAGTTTGTGTTACGTCCACCCCAATTAACATAAGTGTAGTGGAGCAGAACAGCAACGAAATACGATGGGAGCATGTAAAGCACTAGCAACGGCGCAATTAAAACAGGATAAAGAACCTGTTTGTATTGAGGTTCAAGAGTGGGACATGGAACTTTTCCTACTGCATCCTGCAAAATTATGCTAGAAGCTCAAGGGTGTTTCAAAGTTCATACGAAAAGATTTTCTGAGCGAAATGTAGCGAATAGCCACATCTTCACGTGCTAGTTTATATTCACGAGCTTCATTTTGCTACTTTTCTTGTCTGTGAGCTTGTTTTGCACCAGTGATTTGACCCACTTTGCCAGCTCATTGTTTCGCGCGTCAATGGTGTCTCATTTCTAGGTTCCACAGTCAGCGCATCGTTTCAAAGCGCATTCGGTGCCATCTTTGTTTCTCGCCGTTAAGGTACGCGGTCTTTCAATTACCCCAACCTGCAAACCTTGCAGAAGAGCCGCTGGCGCAGCCATCCACAAGAAGTTGTCCATTCAATCATGTAGTTTCTTTTAGCGCAACCACCATGGCACAAGAAAATTAATTCGTGCTTTAACCACAAGGCTGCTCTTATGACTTTAATAGGGGCTAGTTGCGTCTTCCCTTGTTTCTTTTATTTTGTTCTTGTTCGTATTGACGTATTTTGGTCTAACACGCTTTGGCCTTATGCTCACGAGCTTCGAACTCCTGGATGCAAAAGCATGATTGAGCTGTTCTCGGCCCATACACACGTTGGCCTCCAATGAAATTTTTCACTTTTCGGCACAAAACCGGCACTTGGGGTGCTTTTTCTTAAGAAACGTGAACTCAGAAATTCTGCGTTCTTAAAACTTGACATATTTCTATCCATCAAACTGGCACGTGATGTGCGAACGAACGCTTACCTACGTAAGAGGGAATTCCTCACCGCCAGCTTCAAAACTTGCTATGTAGAGCTCAGCGTTCTCGACAGTTCGCCTTGAGTATTACGAAAACGACAGTGTTACTCATCGGTGCTAAACGCCTTCTAAAAACTTTCCCATGTTGCCGTCAATACCGGACTTTAACTTCGTCGAAGGATTCAACTACGTCGAAGCCTCCTGTGAAATGATCGTGCGATATCATTGGATATCATATCATCATAGCATAGCACACTGGACATTACGTGCCTCGGTTTTTCAGCATGCATTTTGCTGCGCAGGTTTTCAACGTACGCGTGGTTACGGGCTCTGTAGTGTGGGAAGGCTTGGACGGCCCAATTGCGCTGCTTGCCTTGACCAGAACACGCTGAGCCACGAAGCAGGCTCTTTTTAGTATCTGCTGATTGCAGCGATGAGAAACAGCACACAGCGTAGCTTGACCATTCTCATCGGCAGGCACTGCATGTAGACATGAACCCAATGTGAGACAGCAGCTATAATGACCTGTATTACCATGACAAAAACACCATGACAAACAGCATGTCGTTCTTACTGTGAACATTGCTATAATCAGAAGCTTGATTGTTTCAACAGCGTGGCGTAAAAATAGAGACGCTAAAACTTCTATAATGGCTGAATATAACTGGCTTCTTATTAAATCCAAATTTTCCAGCTAGGTAATAAACGGCAAGAAATCTTGACAAGGATAGGCTCATAATGCCTCGTGATGTGTTTCTTTTGGTTTCTAATCATCACTGACGCAACTGCTCAGCGAGAACGTGTTACGTGCGCAAGTGGATGCGACCAGCGCGTTGCCCATCTCTGCTGGTATCTCCATTTCTCTGTGTGCCTTCAATTTAAAGCATCCGGCTCATTCGCATACATCTGCCGCTATACGCAGGTCATCGAAAGGCTTTTACATGTACTATACTATAGAATACTATACTTACAATGTACTATAAATCTTGTATAGTAGATTGCGCCCTAGTGAGAGTCCCTTAAGTTCTAATTCGCTGTTGCGAACACAGCAGATGACGTGGCAAATCAGAAATTCTGACTGAAAAACAAGCGTCTTTCTTTTTACAGCGAAACTGTAAGTACGACTTGCAGCGGTGAAATGAGTTATATGGATATTTGGCGCAGCCTTCTGAAAAAGCTTGATTGCTCACATCCTTCATAACTTGAGAAATTGTAGAAAATCTTAAAGGCAACATCCAGGTGTTTTTTAGTGTGGGGGTAATTGGGAGCTAATGGGACTTGGCTCCCGGTGCTTTGAGCCCTTTTCAGAGTGTTACTTTCAACACTTACAAAGCTGCCCCGCTATCATACTAGGCTGGAAAACAGGGGCGGAAGTTTTCATATTTCAAGTGAATGTGGGCCTTGCAATCTGTGACACGCACCGAAAGGTTGTAGTGCTGGTAATTTACGTGTCTGGAATTAAATACTCAATTCTCATGCTCTTGTTATTTCTTATGCTCTATACGAGGCATCTAGCTGGTTTTTATCGGGGCGAGAGAAGTTGTTTATGTGTCTTTCAAGTAAGAAGCGTGCAGTGGGTGAGGTAGAATAAATGATTAATCTGTCTGGGATAATTCGACTTCTAAAACATTACTTATTCGATCATTCCTGATTCTCATACTGCTGTTATCGGCTGTTTCCCAGAATCCTAAAAAACGGTACATGTTTGGTGTGATGCATTGCAAAACATTGACACTTCTGATATCATTAAGATCATGGCGGTTTCAAACACATTGTAGTGTATATTGTGAACGGACTACCGGTGAAACCGTGATTGCGTGCTGCTGTACTTGGCTTCTCATCGTGGAGCGCACAATTAGCCGTATAGTGAACTAGCCATGCATGTGATTGATAATTGTGGAGGCTGTTGGACGCGGCGTCACTTTAATTCCGGCTGCAGAGTCGAATCTCGGCAGAAGAACGTGCGTAGTGTACTTTGTTCTAATTTAGTCTTTAGATTTGTCTTGCTGTTCTTCCTTTTCTCTTTCCTCTCCTCCTTCCTACCTTCCATTTCTGTCTTGCTGTCACCTTCCATCGAAGGAGTAGGCAGGCGTTCTGCCCCTTCCGGCGGCGGTTGCCAACCTGCTCCTCGCTTTCCCTTTCCTGTTAACTGTGTATATGTGTTCAAAACAAATAATAATAACTGCTAGGAATGGCCGAACCCTCGTTTTCCCCCAATTCTTATGCGTTATGCCAGGTTCGTAGTTGCTTTCTGCAGTGTCGTCGGTGAACTAAAGGTGGCACCTTGTGTATAATAATGAAAATAACGTGCGCATCATGGGCTACGTCTAGGCAAAGTTCGAAGTGTGTGAGGTAATTGCGGTAATCGCAATAAATTACGTTTTCAAGTGCTTTCGGCTGTTGTGACTAACTTACGAGTACCACAATATATATCACGCCGCACTTGCATAAGTGCACGTACAATCAACATAAAATTAAATAAGAAGGAGTAATCAATAGAAACAAAATGACCGACCATTGCGCTTCTTGGTAATGCTATCTTTGAGCGCAGCTACTTCCTTATTTGAACAACAGTCAAGCGCATACAGAACAGGAAGTGCCGAACGGAGGCGGTTCTGCGTTTCGGATTGGGCAGTACACAACTCGATCCGCCGCTTTCGAGCCGGCGCTCCGGCGACGCACCATCGCGCCATGTTATAGTGGGTCACCGCCGGGGAGATCGGGGGGGGGCGGCGGGGGAGATTAGTAATTATTATTTAATATTTCTCCTGAGGTGGCATGAGGAAAGAGGTGGAGAACAGGGGTGTTTAGTAGGGTCGCACACTCATTAACTGATAGACAGACCTCAATGTGGCCGCACAAGGTAGGGGTGGGAAGTAGAAGTAAAGGAACATCATCACCATCATCATCCGCCTGGTTATGCCCACTGCAGGGCAAAGTCCTCTCCCATACTTCTCCAACTACCCCGGTCATGTACTAATTGTGGCCATGTTGTCCCTGCAAAGTTCTTAATCTCATCCGCCCACCTAACTTTCTGCCGCCCTCTGCTACGCTTCCCTTCCCTTGGAATCCATTCCGTAACTCTCAATGACCATCGGTCCTGCCCATAGCCCCATTTCTTTTTCTTGATTTCAACTAAGATATCATTACCTCGCGTTTGTTCCCTTACCCAATCTGCTCTTTTCTTATCCCTTAACGTTACACCTATCATTCGTCTTTCCATAGCTCGTTGCGTCGTCCTCAATTTAAGTAGAACCCCTTTCGTAAGCCTCCAGGTTTCTGCCCCGTACGTGAGTACTGCTAAGACACAGCTGGTTATAAATTTTCTCTTGAGGGATAATGGCAACCTGCTGTTCATGATCAGAGAATGCCTGCCAAACGCACCCCAGCCCATTCTTATTCTTCTGATTATTTCCGTCTCATGATCCGGATCCGCCGTCACTATCTGCCCTAAGTAGATGTATTCCCTTACCACTTCCAGTGCCTCGCTACCTATTGTAAATTGGTGTTCTCTTCCGAGACTGTTAAACATTAGTTTTCTGCAGATTAATTTTTAGACCCACTCTTCTGCTTTGCCTCTCCAGGTCAGTGAGCATGCATTGCAATTGGTCCCCTGAGTTACTAAGCAAGGCAATATCATCAGCGAATCGCAAGTTACTAAGGTATTCTCCATTAACATTTATCCCCAATTCTTCCCAATCCAGGTCTCTGAATACCTCCTGTAAACACGCAGTGAATAGCATTGGAGAGATCGCATCTCCCTGCCTGGCGTCTTTCCTTATTGGGATTTTGTTGCTCTTTTTATGGAGGACTACGGTGGCTGTGGAGCCGCTATAGATATCTTTCAGTATATTTACATACGGCTCGTCTACACCCTGATTCCGCAATGCCTCCATGACTGCTGAGGTTTCGACTGAATCAAACGCTTTCTCGTAATCAGTGAAAGCTACATATAAGGGTTGGTTATATTTCGCATATTTTTCTATCACCTGACTGATTATGTGAATAACGTCTATTGTTCAGTAGCCTTTACGGAATCCTGCCTGGTCCTTTGGTTGACAAAAGTCTAAGGTGTTCCTGATTCTATTTGCAATTACCTTAGTAAATAGTTTGTAGGCAATGGACAGTAAGCTGATCGGTCCATAATTTTCAAGTCTTTCGCGTCCTTTTTCTTATGAATTAGGATTACGTTAGCGTTCTTCAAAGATCCAGGAACGCTCAAGGTCATAAGGCATTGCGTATAGAGGGTGGCCAGTTTCTCTAGAACAATCTGCCCACCATCCTTCAACAAATCTGCTGTTACCTGATCCTCCCCAGCTGCCTTCCCCCTTTGCATAGCTCCCAAGGCTTTCTTTATTTCTTCCGGCGTTACCTGTGGGATTTCAAATTCCTCTAGACTATTCTCTCTTTCATTATCGTCGTGGGTGCCACTGGTACTGTATAAATCTCTATAGAACTCCTCAGCCACTTGAACTATCCCATCCATATTAGTAATGTTATTTCCGGCTTTGTCTTTTAACGCATACATCTGATTCTTGCCAATTCCTAATTTCTTCTTCACTGCTTTTAGACTTCCTCCGTTTCTGAGAGCATGTTCAATGTATCCATATTATACTTCCTTATGTCAGCTGTCTTACGCATGTCTATTAACTTCGAAAGTTCTGCCAGTTCTATTCTAGCTGTAGGGTTAGAGGCTTTCATACATTGTTGTTTCTTGATCAGATCGTTCGTCTTCTGCGATAGCTTACTGGTATCCTGTCTAACGGAGTTACCACCGACTTCTATTGCACACTCCTTAATGATGCCCACAAGATTGTCGTTCATTGCTTCGACACTAAGGTCCCCTTCCTGACTTAAAGCCGAATACCTGTTCTGTAGCTTGATCTGGAATTCCTCTATTTTCCCTCTTACCGCTAACTCATTGATCGGCTTCTTATGTACCAGTTTCTAAGTAAGGGGACGAAACGCTATAACTTTCTTTCGAGTCACCGGAACGGCACTGCTCCAGTTAAGGGGAGGTACTGGACAAAAGTGGAGGCGGGAGAAATACAGCCAAGCGCAAGCACTGCCAGAGGACACAATTACCACTGAGGAACGCGCCCCGCGAACGGGGAAGCGAGAGACACGGCTGACAGCCGTACAGACAAGTGGCGTGGAGACGGAGGAGCGGAGAGTCGTGGGTCATGTGCGATGCGGCAAGGAGCGCCCGTCCCGGGCACTGCGGCAGTTCCGCGACAGCGGGAGGAGGGATGGTGAGGACGGAGTGGACGGTAGCGGCGAGAGTCACTGCAATGGCGCTGCGTGGAGGAAGGGGGCGACAGGATTGGCGAGAACACGTGATCGGGCATTGTAGGAAAAGGGAGAGCAAGGTTCGCACCGTGCGCGAGAGATAACGCCAGGAGCTTGCGCAGCTAGAGCAGCGCGCTGGCCCTGGCTACGGAGCTGGTTATGACGAGGCATGACGGCGAGGCCTACGGTGACGCGAAACCCCGGAACGGGCGCCAAAGAGCTGCGTTCTGAAACTCAGTATACGAAGTGAACTGCGACTACATCAAACAGAGCGTTTGAAATAATATTCCTTATGCGCACGTTATCTGTTGAAGCTATTAGAGCTGTTATCAGCTATGTTTCCTAGTGTACTGAGAGAACTCTACGCTCCTCCAAACTTATATTTATTGACGATGGGCGAAATGTGGAGAGGAATCTGTTGCAAAAGCTTTCTGCCTTAATAGCAAGAGTGTCGGAAAACTACTGCACCATTTTCTTTTCCCTCATGGCCAGCATGTACACGCCATACCATCCTTCGTCGGTGACAACGTTGCCCGCACTAGCAGAAAGGGGCACAGACTAAACAAAAAAGCAGCTCACAAACAAAACTACTTATCCAAAATGACTCGCAGCTATATATGCTAGAGATCGATGGAGAAATTCTGGTGCTTCATAGGTTCTGCTGTAAAATATTGAAATGTGCTGGCGAACTACGGGCTTTGGAGTGCGCTACATGACTTTCACCATAATGCCCTACAGCGCTGCTGATTCAGCGCGGGCCAGCGCTGCTGACTCACGCTGACCCGTGAGCAACTTTCGAAAGCTACTTTTGTTGGTGACATATTATTTTCTTCTTCTTTCCCCATTCAATTAGGGTGGGGCAAGCGGCAGCCACAGAAGGATGGCAAAACGGGTGCATGTCCCGTAATCCTGGGGTCTGTTTTCGTGCGTGACACGACGTTCGCAGAAAACTTCACCGACAGTGTCTTCAGTGAACGACGTGAGCCACCGCGCTTGCATTTCGTGAAAAAAAAAAGCTAGGTTACGGGTAGTGTATAGGTATACTTGTTATTGTGTGGGGAATTGTGGTCTGTGAAATAAAGTACGAATGCAAGCACTCCAGAGCGTTATGCGGGTCTTCTAGTAGGGAAAGAGATAAGTAGAAGGCAGGGAGGTCAACCAAAATAACGTCCGAATGGCTACCCTACACCTGGGGAATGGGAAAGGGGAAACAAAGATAACAGGGTGAGAGAGAGAGGGACGGTGAAAGATTGAACCAGCTGCCCAAGAAGAACTAAAAAATGTCGGGAAATAGAATTTTAGTCAGAATAGCAAGAAATTATTCGCCTGTGTTCACGCTAAGTGAAATATGTGTGCAAAAATTACTTCTGCTGTAAACCTCCCAAACCAGCCCTCAAAAGCTCTATATGTGGTTAAGGTTTCAAACGGGCAAGTCATAAGCAGGCAGTGTTTCAAATTACGTTGTTTCATTAAAGGCGACTGGAATTCCTCTTCCAAGTGCTCTAACAAACAATTTCCCGAAAATTGGGGTGTCATTCCGCAAGGTCACATCAAATCTGCACACTTTTTCTCGTGCCATCTGCTCTGATCACCAATGTATTCACAATCAGGCTAGCCGAATTACATAATCTCAGTCTCTTTCTACGACAGTCACTATACGTGCTTGTCACAATCATCGCTGCCCTGTTCGTCCTCTTCTTTGCAGCAGAGTTAACCACACACAGCCTTTCTTTTAATTGAGGTAATTGTTCTGTTTTAGCCGCGTTTTTGCACCGTGGGACAATAAGATGCAGGACGCTTAAGCTTCGCCTTTAGCCCTTTCAGCCCTGATTTCTTTATTTTCTTTGCAGATTTTTTTCGATGCATTTTTTTCTTGTTTAGGAGATAAACGATATCACCATAAAATTCCAAGTTCATAACGTCGGTACTTACAGAGTTACAAGCATGGTGTCAAAACCGTACATCAGGGCTCAATGGTTGCAAAGTGAAATATGTGGCAGCTTTATTCAAAAGGACATAGGGCAACTCAAAATCGTCAAAGTGATCAAAGAGATGTTATAAACGCGTATGGAGAGCCCTGAAGCAATTTCAAAACTTTGTTAGGCACAAGTGAACCTTGCATTTATCGCACATTATGCGGGTTCTTCCTGTGCAGCCTTCCATCTTGCATCTTCTTTCCCTCGTGTCATCGTGAAGTTCGCAATGTCCAAGCTGATCAAACCTTACATCCTGGACAGGTCTGTTTTCTGCCATTCTTCGGTGTTTTGAAGCCTGCAATGGTGAGAGTGAAGGCCTTCCCCTCTTGGGTGCCACAGGTTTTGACCCAGCTGCTGACAGTGCCTCAATGACTCTTACAATGAAGTCAAGGAGATCAAGCTGCTTAGGGATGCTCTGTTTGTCTACGTCACGCCTGTACTCAAGCCAAGCGTTGACCACTGGAGGTTCATAAAATGAAACGTCATTCTCCAGGTCCACTTTCGCGAGTGAATAGTAGTTCGGTTCTGAACAACCGTGGCCACTCTTTTCAGTACTTTTTCAGTCTTCAAAGGGCACTTTTCACACCTGTTCGATCTTACAGTGCCGGCAGCAAATATTTGACACATTTCACTGAGCGGTGGCAGAACGTGAAATAGTTGTCAAAAAAGCTTGTGTCCCACACCAGATGGAATTCTGTCAGCTAAATGCAAAGCTATCGCGCCTGTAATACCATAATGCTGTTTGATGTGGTCTTCGATCTTTTTTGTGGACCCCTGATAGGGTAGAAAGTCATATACAAAGCCAGATTCGCCGCAGCGCATAAATATTTCCATGCCCCATAGGTGCGACTTGCCTTTGACATACTTTTTTATGTCAAGCCGCCCTTTGAAAGGCACCACCTGCTCAGCTATGCAGAGACGCTCCTCTGCTGCGAGTGATTTACACTTGCTTTGGAAAACATCAAGCAGTGGCCTCACTTTACAGAGGCGGTCGGTAGAGTCCGGATGATTCACGGTTGCACGACATGCCCGCAGGCGCCAGAAGATCGCACTTCATATTCGGCTTCCAATAAAGTCCCAGCCTCGGGTAGTGGAGAACATCCATCATGAGATGTAGTGCAACTACACGCCTTATCTCTGCCTCGTTGGTGTTGACGGAGCTGTCTTCGTGAATCACCGAGTACTGGTTTGTTTTTTCAGCTAGCTCCAGAAATACAATATTCGGCACATTTCCTTCGAAATACTCATATGGTGACAGCAGTTCTCCTAGTTCCGGTGCTTCGTAGACATCACCTGTGTATGTTGAGTCGGGTGCCTTGAACGATTGTCGTCTCCAGCCGCCAGATGTGTCCAGTGCACTCTCGTCATCGGAGCTTTCACTGTCGCTCTCCTTTTGAGCTTCATCAGAAGCACAATGCCGCACACCCTTGTCAGAGTCATCAAAATTTGCCGTCTACGTCGGGCAAGTTGCCGTTGTCGAGCTCCTCGAACAGCGCGTCTATTGTTGCTTGTAGCCATGTGGAATGGGTTCGGTGGCACGGATAAAGTGAAGTCGCTGGTATACCCACACCTGTGAACAAAAAGAAACAGGGTAATTGATATACCGCGTGAGCATTCACTCAGATATCGCGCGTCTAAAACAGGCGCCACAATCGACTCTCGCACCGTCATTGGCAACCGTTGAGCCCTGACGGTGTCAAAATCGTACATGACAAAAGCATGGTACTGCGAAAAAGCTGCACTCGCAAACAAAATATATCAAACGCCTTGTCACTAATGTACTACTAAGGCGCAACATACAAAACACTGGGCACATAATCCAAGGGAATTACGTACGTAGCTGCAGTTACAGAAAATTGGAACTCACCCGGCTCCGCGTTCGTCATGATGTCGCCGCTTCTTCTTCGTCGTGAATTCAGCGTTCGAGAAAACGCGGCGATACTGATGTCCATGGCAGTAGGTGGGCCCGGACTTCTTTTCGGGCGAAAAATTGCAAGTCCTTGTTTCGTTTTCTTTGCGTGGAGGTACCATTTCTCTTGTGGTGTTAATTGACACCGCCTGGGCCGAAAGGGTTAAGAGTGGAACACGATATTATTCAAAGATCCCTGATTGTTTTTCACGATTCCTGGCAACTGGAGCGTCATCATCATCATCAGCCTGGTTACGCCCACTGCAGGGCAAAGGCTTCTCCCATACTTCTCCAACTACCCCGGTCATGTACTAATTATGGCCATGTTGTCCCTGCAAACTTCTTAATGCCATCCGCCAACCTAACTTTCTGCCGCCCCATGCTGCGCTTCCCTTCCCTTGGAATTCAGTCCGTAATCCTTAATGACCATCGGTTATCTTCCCTACCCGTATGTAACCGTAATGTTTACCGGGAAACGCTGGCCGCGAACGCTATGCACGAAAGCGGCCTTTCTGGAAGAAGCGCGGCCTCTTGCGTGGGCCACGATACGGCGGAGGTGAGCGCCATCTACACATGTTGCATGGAACCGGGCGCGCCGCTCCGTGGCCTCCAAGATTCTCATGCGCCGGCGCGCGAAAATGGCGGACGTCGTGGCCAGTCTATGCTTGGTAGAAATGCTGGAAAAGGGGTTTCTTTACGTTTTCGAGTAAAAGAATTATGTTTTCTCGTATAGTCAAATTACAACCCGACGCTACATGGTCTGTAGGTTGTCTGTAAGTTGTACTTTACAATTTTTAAAAAAGTATTTTAACTAGATAAATTCAATAAGTTCAGTAGCTTCCTTGAGCGACATGTAGAGCGTGGATGTGGGTGGTTCGAAAATCCTTTTTGCCGAAAATCCTTTTTCACGCCGACACCGATCCCGGATTTTCGACGACACGGCACCCTTAACTCTGTCACGTCAATATCAGTCTGCAGACGTCCCCCGCTTCTGCTAGCGCAAAAATAATTAGAAACTATTCATGGTACTTCCCTCAATAGTTTCTAATTATTTTTGCGCTAGCAGAAGCGGGGGACGTCTCCAGACTGATATTGACGTGACAGAGTTAAGGGTGCCGTGTCGTCGAAAATCCCTACGCTACAATAATTCTAAACTATTCATGGTACTTCCCTCAATAGTTTAGAATTATTGTAGCGTAGGGTATACCTTTCTTTTTTGTTGCCTTTCACGCCTTTTTTATAATGTGTACTTATCTCAGCAAAATAATTGTAAGCGTTCTTTTCATCCTCTTTTGTTTTTGTCTCTGTTCCGTTCATGCTGCTTTTCTTATTATGACGCCTGACCAATCCATACATGCACCTTATGCAGACTACTCGTGCTGAAAGCCAAAAGCACCCTGTGGTAAAATACACTGTGCAAGACAGATTTCAACATGCATATTTATTTATTTATTTATTTATTTATTTATTTATTTCAAGATACTGTCAGTCCCTGTGGGATTGCAACAGGGGTGGGTAAAATAGAAACAGTCAAAGCTTAGTAACAGTTGTAGTTGCTAAATTTATCACACATTACTACGACTTTACTAGCTGTTCACTTCCTTTTCACTTTATAAGCAAGCTGCACTTACCTATAGTAAGTGCAGTTTCATTAGGCAGTTATTAGGCTTCACAGCTCCCTAAGTAAGAAGTAATTTCATCGTCAGCTGAGGTTTAATATTCTGGATAGTAGCAGTCTTGATACTATAATAAGATAAACTGCAGTATTTTGTAACTAGATAAATTGTAGGGATTTACTGTATCATTTATGGGATGAATAATTTATGGGCTGTGTTGCGGCGCACGTATGTGCAGACTGCAGGTTTTACAAACATAATAAATTTGTTCATATATTCCCATTCATAGCCTATCGGAAAACCCGGTTGCACTGGTCCAGTGCCATGCAGGATTATTGGACGTGCAAAACACTGAGTACTGGGACACTGAGTGCAGGAATGAGGCAAACTAGGCCACTGATTCCGGGATCAAAATGAGCTTTTAAATTATTTTGGACAATCTTGATATGCGCCGATGGTTATTATAACTAAACTGCATACACTGCAAACAAAAATATTATGAGAAGGATTCGATTCTTCACCCGTCACATCTGAAGCCCGACACACTACAACGCCGCCCATGCCTGGATTTTCTTTTTCTTTCCTTCATGGCATTCATTACAGTACATACAGTGTCATGAACAGTATCACTTGATAAACAAACTATTCACACTTATGTTTACAGACGCTGAAGACAAAATCCACGTAACTTTTTTTTTCCAGATAGCAACTATTTTGTATCGGCCATCTTGTCTTTTTATTGGGATAGGAATTATATGGACATTCCAGGTGCATTTCTGCCGTCGCCGCGCCGTCGCCGTGAGGTTCCCTATGAGTGAAAGCGTGTGAGCGTGAGCAGGCGAACGCGGTTCGATCTCGCGTGTGCGAGCGAGGACCGCGCGCCGGATGAGTGCCCTCTCCTGTGGCGCGCGAGGCAAGGGGGTTCAGGCGAGGAAGGAGGGGTGTTCTACTCCGGCGGCTGCCAAGGTATCTCGATTTACTCCTTACCCGCCGCTTAGTACGGAGTGGAGGCATTGTGGCGTCTACCGCGGCGTTGGCTACGCGGACGCCATTGTAGACGCCATTGGCGGACGGCGTAGGGGCGCGTTGCCGGCGCTTGTGTGTCTTTAAAGCAATCTGCCATGTGGCCAAAGTGCGCACACGCGCGGGCCTCATCTTCAAAGCGATCTGCGATGTTTGCCGAGTGCACGTAGTGCCGGTAGCTTCGAATGCGCATTTTGACGTTTCTTTCACGTAGAAGTGACAGATGCAAGGAGGTCAGTTGGCTCGTGGCGGCTGCAGTGATTCCTAACTCCATCGCTTCTACAGAAAGTTTCCACTGTTATTGATCGGATGTGTTTATGTTTACCTGTGCGCGCGTGATAGCCTGCTGGTTAATTTAGTTAAAACACTTTGACGCGCTCGTTGGTTTGACTCCGTGATGGAATGGGTAAGCGCGACTGAAGAAGGCCGTGCAAAGAAGCAGACACGCAAGGACAGCGCTGTCTCTGTGTGTCTGTTTCTTTCTACGTCCTTGTTGAGTCCCGCTTACATGTTTTATCATTGTTAATTTAGTTAGCAAGCGAATGTTTATAAGCTTATACCGCCGATACAACTACTGTCCTTATTTCGTACAGCTATCTACCATTTATCTACCGCAATTGGTGCTTCGCCTTTCGGGCGGAGCAGTGAATTCGTTTCTTGTATCTGAACACAGATCGGAGTATCGTAGTGCGTACGGCAAGCAAACCGAAGCTAGAAGTACTTGTAGCTGGGCTTGTTGGTGTGTATTCAGTAAATATAAAGGAGCACAACTTGGAAAACGGACGAAGAAAGTGGACGGGAGAGCGCTCGTCGCGTCCTCTTTCTATGCCTGTATTCCAGGTAACGTTCCGTTATATTTACTGAAAACCGAAGCCAGTTCATCAGTTTGCAATTTGCTACCCAGTTTCAATAAGTCCCTCCCGAATTAAAACAAAAACAAGAACAAAAAGCACTGGACTGTGTGTACAGGAAATTCGTGCGACTCGCTGAGCATTTTTTTCAGTTTTAAATAAATGAAGTTTCACTCCTCAACTGTATACACAAAAAAAGTTGTGGAAGAACTGACCTCACGATGGTTATCGACGGCAATGCGTTAGATCAATAATTCTTTAAGTTCACCATTATTTTGTGAAGCCTCAATTAAGCAACGCCCTCTTCCTCAGCGCATGCCTGCGTTAAAGACGTGCCAGTAGTTCTGCGCCAAAATGACGTCACAAAAACGACTTCCGTAATGTCTTCACGTAATTGCGTCATTCGTTGCGAGTAGACCTCGCAGAACGCGTAGCCTACGACAAAGGTTACAGCGGAAGTGGTGCTGGTACATGTGAAACAAAGTAAACGTCGTTGTTTGCACATGCTTTCGAGGCATATCTTTCACTACAACGTACCACAAAACCCCGGATGAGTGAAGGGGACAGGATACATCGCCGCGTGTTCAAGGCAAGGTCCCATGTGTCTTGGCATTTCCTTGATTCTCCGTTCTGACTCTGCAGCGTGAACGGGATAGCTTAGAAAAGTAAGTGCTCAGAAGGAAGAGAACAAAATAAACAATAGCGAGCGGTTTAAAAAGTTTGATGGGAAAGGAAAACGGCGCACACAAGGGAAAGGAAAAACTACGACAGAAAAAGCATGGAACCACGCGACTATATATATAAAGACAAAGAAAAACAGTTTCTGGAGACGTCGAGAATAACGATAGGTTCGTGCGGCAACCTGCACAAAGCCTCGGTCGAACAGTTTCAGTCGGATTCTCCTGAAAGCCGCGCAACAAGGAACCCTCTTACGCGACGTGACCTTCGAGAAGAAAAGAAAAGAGACAGCTGGTAAGCAAGCTATCAAGCTGCGAGTGCGTTCACGCGCGGGTTGTTGGGAGCGTTTGCGTGTGATTCCTGTCTTCATATATTTTCATAGCGCATATTGTTGTTGTTTTTTACTTATTGTTAGCCATGTGCGGGCTTGCATACACTGGCGCGTGCTTACACTCCCTACTTCTCCACACTGTTTTCCTTCGCCTTTGTTTACTCTGCGCAGGGGCTGTCGCACGTTTGCCCGTCAATTCCAACGCAGCGACGAGCGGATAAATTTTTGATGCGCTCCCGCTATTCGCGCTCAATGCATAAGGGCACCGCGGACAACAAACAGTCTCTTTCTGTAGCTGATATGATCTGTCTTGTCCTCCCCAAGGACAAAAGAGAAAAGATAAGAAAAAATACGAGCGCTTTCAAATTCGAGCGATGTCTCAACCAAAGGAACTATGACTGATGTCTATTTCTTTTTTTTTTCTTATTTTCTTCCCATTTCGACGGGCCTGCGCTCAGCAGTCAGCTTATGTGTCCCTCTGGCTCTTGTGGCTGACGCAATAAAACACTGTGCTAAGCGTGGACGTTGCTGGCGCCGCGGTGAGTTCTACGAAAGCCGGCCACTGGTCTGACGACAGGCGATAAGTCTTTGAGGGGGATAAGTTTCATTTGATGGCGCACACAGCTTACATTGGCAAGGTTAGTGCGGAGTAAACTTAAGCGGTATACTAACTTTGGCGCTACTTGCAAGGTTTTTAAATAGCAACAAAGGATTTGCGGTCGGATGGCAAGTATTTCAATGCGTTTTTTCTGCGTGTTAAAGATTCATTAAGGATAATCGTGACGGGAAAACTTTATGAGCTTAAAAGGAGGAAAATGCTACTTATATCAGCTTAATCATTGCAAAAGCAAGCAATGCTAAACAGGTCGTCATTGTGTAACGATCGGACGGGCGGACAAATTTCTTAGGGAAGTAGCCTTAGAAGGCTTATGAATTATAAGTTAGCGCGTTCATCTGTCCACTTACAATAAAGAAGATAATGGACATATTTATCGCTGAAATTTCCTGAGCGTCTTTCACCGTCCTGCGCTTCTACAAGAACAAGCCCGTTGTGTTTTTTTATTGAACGTGATTAATGTTCAACTTATCTCACGTTTCCTTAGCAAGATCCACCATGGTGACTGAGGGACGCTTTGTCACTGAAAGATGCGACGCGCATGTTTTAGCGTCGTGCCATAAAGCCTTACTAAATGTGTAAACATTTCTATGCCTACCCAACTAGAAACATGTCTGTCACATAGGACGAATGCAATGGCTCATACCCCGTAAGCAGGCAAACTTATTGATAGCAACCATAAAGCAAACAGAACAGCATTCGTTTGAATAAAAAACAAGATCTAAACAAGCATCCGAAACATGAATAAAGCATTCCATAATGTGTCACGACCTGCTCATGCCGGCGGCTCCCACTGCCGCCAGATTTTCTGTAGCTTGTCTAGTTTTTTTTTTTTTTTAGTGCACCAAACTGTCGTCGCATTACGTACCGGCGCAACTTGCCCCTATTGCTTCCTCGGCTACGCTGTGAGTCGCTGTCTTTGCCTGGTCTGCTTGTTGGGTGCGTACTGAGGGCGCTTGCCCTTGTTACATTCGGAGGTGATCGTGTGTCAGTTAGCGAGTGCACAGTCAATAACAGCATTAGGGTAACGCAGAAATACCACCGTTTCCCGCCATGTTGTACTGTTGAATTCTTTTCAACAAGTCAAGCGGGTGACGGTCCAGGATCATGACTGCATATTCCCAGCTTTTTCTCCCAGCCCATCTTAATGATGAGAAATAAAGGAACTATTATTATTATTATTATTATTATTATTATTATTATTATTATTATTATTATTATTATTATTATTATGTGCGGTCCCATTTGCAAATTTCTCAGCTCCTAGGCCAGTATTTTGGTGCAGTCGGAGCAGGGGTGACTTGAATTCTGCCAGAGTAAGTGGGGAATTGGTGCATGTGTACTTTCTTCAGATATGATGTTGATGCATTGTCAGTCAATTGCTGGATGCTAAGTAGTTGGAGCTCTGATATACTCGATTAGGTCCTTAGTCGTACAGTCCGCTTTTGAGTGGTAGTATCGCAGACTGCAGTGTTAGTGTTTAGTGGCTGCACAGTAATAAAATGTGTTGTGCTAGTTTGAACTATTTAGTTGCATATTAGACTGATTTACCTACATTTGTGAGGCTTCAAAAGCAACGCTTGCAAATGTGAACAGGAGTCTTCACTTCAAGTACAGGCGCCGCAATGTACCATATGTTAAGGGAATAAAACTTTGTTTGGACTGAGAGATTGCTTCTTATTTTTATTTGTTGCAGTGCAAAAGTGTTACATACACCTGCCTGCAAAAGCTTTTGAGCACGGAACTTACAATGAAGTTCAAATTTTCATGCGTCTTCAACAAAGAGAATGAAGTTTATGAAAATCTGTAGCCGTCATAAGGGGATGTGTCCACTGAACATTTCACTTTGAGGGTCAATGCATCGGCTGCAGTGAAGTAAAATTTTGTTCTGGAATTTCCTGCTAGAGGCTTTCGAGATGTCGGTAGATTGCATCATGTATAACGCGCATGATGTCAACCAAGGATTCAGAAAATACAGCCTTTGATCAGACGTTCGTAGTGGGCTATATCATACAGGTTAATTTAGTTTTGCGAACAATAGGCTGTGACAGCTAAAAATGTCCAACCAGAATAAGTGTCGTTTTCAACATGAAAATCCTACGAAAGAAAAAGTTTGCCTGCGCAAGATTTTCATACGCAGAGCACCGAAATTTGTCATACTAAAATGAAGGTTGACTGCTTCTACACAACATTCCATTGGACCAGTTGTGCGCACAAGAATTGTTGAATTGAGTTCGGTTTTTCTATTAACACATTTATCTGAAGCATTCTTAAGACGATGTAGGTTAAGTGATAAAAGCGTGGTACCATAGCCGATGCGAGATGCACGGCAACGACAGCCAAGCTCTTAAGACGCTCGAACGGTGGCCGTAACCGCGAGAACTAGCGGTGTTAGTTGTCATTTTCCGAACACTGTACGCGCGAATAGTCGCTATAGCACGTAGTGGTACGCCGACAGTGGTGCTGTACCCTTTCGTCCTTAGAAAGTTGCTATTACTATACACCAACGCGTAAAACACGACCGTTCCTTCCTCCCGCTTTTTATCTTCCTTTGTGGATAGGATGATAAAGCTAATCCGGAAACTCAAGTTTATGCAGCAGCAATGAACAGGTCATAAACGTAAACGACTTAGACGGGTGACCGTGCACGTTCTTTGTACGTGTTATGTTTATTCGCGCTGCAGAAAATCGGGTTTCAGGATGAATGTACCAACTAACTGACGGACGAATTATTTTTGCAAGAGACAGCGAGGCGCCGCTGCACGAAATTAAGGAAGGAAATAAATATAAGGGTTTGATGTGCCACGCCATGCTCTATATATTATTTTTATTTGTTTTTGATGCCTACACGTTCCCGCTGCAAAATCGGTCGTGCATCTTGGTCAGGTAGTCAACGGAGCCCTCTACTGCGGTGCTTCTTATCACCAGGATGTTGCTTTGATACGTTAGACCCCATGAATCAGTCAACCTACGCGGTAAAGACGCCAAAAACAATCTGAAGAACGCGCACAGCAGCGCCAGGACCCTCGTGCGCTGGATGCGCGCGACGTCGCATCGCCTGGTGTGGGGGTTAGTTCAGGCAGCACCTTGCGGCCCCTTCGGTCTCTACACAACACTTTTAGTTGCGCGCACCTCCGTAGGGGTGGCGTCAGCGAGCAGGTCGTGGCCTTATAGAAGAGTTAGTGTAATGTGTAAGGGTCGGATCATGTTCCATAAGGTTGACAATGACACCAGGCTACACGGACGTGAACGAGTTTCACGCTGCAGCGGTTCGTGTCTCCGCGGTGCTATCGCATTTACCTTAATCGCACCAATACGACCGCAGCCGTTTACTGAAGAAGAACGGAAACGCAGAAATGCTGAGTACCAGCGCCAATACATAAAACGCCAGAAACAACTCAATGACACTGCGCGGATCGGGGAACTGTAGCAAGACGCTCACGAGCACAACCAACTAGAGGAAAGACGCCATACCTCTGCCGCCCAACAACGATGTTCCAGGGAAGGCGGCAAAGCAGGACAAGTGCAGCAAATGCAAGCGCCCAATACCCAGCGCCACCGGCAGCAGTTCGCCGACGCCCGAGGCCACAAGGAAATGCACCGCATAACACCCGTCATGTTCGTCATGTTCGCTATCGAACATGACAAGCGAATGACCGATGAGGGTTGATAAGGGTTTATACTGGTCGGATCAAGTTCCTTAACATTGATAATGGCACCGGGCTGCGTGGAGATGAGCAAGTGCCACAATGCTTACATACCAGAGGAGTTTCGGCGTGAATTTTTGCGTCATGAGATCTTCGCGTACACGGATTATGAAAGGGACTGTACTACTGTATACTCAATGGCAACTACACGCCCAGATACTCTTCGTGAAGATCATCGCACGTGAATGAGTACTATAAAAATCTTCCTTCATTATTTCTCATATGCTGGCAAATATCACGATCAACTTTGCGTTTATATAGCACCTTCTCTGCGCACACAAGCCATTTAACCTAGTACTTGCACTGCTAGCGAACAGAAACAATCAAATAATCTATGAATTTTCACACAGGCCTTGTTCAAGAAGCTATTGGGATAAACCTCAGTTTTAAAAAGGTGCTGGTCGTTTTAAATACGATAGCGTTTGTTTGACTATAATCATGGCAAAATTTCGCCGCCTCGCACTGATGAACGAAATGCGAGGAGAAAAGGTGAGAATGTAATGCTCGAAGTAGGCACGCACGTAGTGAGCTCTGCGCACGCGCATTCCAGCCAAGGCCGTCGTGGTCAAGATTTAGAAGAGGTATTGACGTCATTATAATGGCTCTTTCCACTGACCGAACAGGAGCACTCAAAAAAGACCAGCAGATCTAACGCCTTGTGGGAACATATGTCATGCGAAGCAGTGTCAGGGGAGCCTACCAAGTTAGCGAAACGACCATGAGAGCACCAAGACGTAGCCGCCCGTTTCATGGCCTACAGGACGCACATGTCATGATATTCATGACATGTTTCGGTGTAACGGAAATATGTTTTCTCGTATATTCGAATTACAATATGATGCCGTCATGTCTGGAGGTTGTGTGTAAGTAGTACTTTGCAAATTTTCTGATGCGCTTTGAAAAATTGAATTACTTCGATAACGCACTTGCGCTAGGCGGAGAGCCTACAAGAATTAGAATGTATGCGGTTCTAACGGCACCGCCACGTATTGGCCGCGGACAACCAGACAGACCTAAAACGGCAGCTGTATTAGGGCTTTGTCTTTCTGTCTCTGCGCAACATATTTATGTATTCTTGTATATTACCGCAACAGCGTTAATGGACCCGTTTCGCAGGAAATCTGGCGTAGGCGCTCTTACTCCAGCGTCTACCACCTTCTGAACGAAAAATCATCCTCAACCACGTATATCCAACCACGCAGGCCCTCCGTGTAGATCAGACTTTACTGAACTAACTGAACTTCTCAAAGAAGAATGCGTCAAAAAAATCCTAAAGTGCCACTTACACACAACCTACAGACATGATAGCGTCGGACTGTAATTTGAATAAACAGGAAAACATAGTTCTGCCACGTGCAAACTCAAACATACACCCCTTTTTGAGCGTTACTACCATTCATAGAGCGGCGCACCCCGATGGGTTTCTTGCAACACCATTCAGATGACGCTAGCTTCGGCGAATGCGCGGCCCACGCAAGAGGCAGCGTTTCTACGAGAAAGCTCGCCTTCGTGAATAGCGGTCGCCGCCAGCGTTTCGCGGTAAACATTACGGTTACATAAGATGAAGTGCGGGATCTTTGAATGGGATGGCGTTCCACTCTTAAAGGCGAAGCATAAGCGTCTTCCACATTTTTTCGAATAACAATCCGAACCTATCATGCTTGCAGCTTACGTGTAGTCGTAACTTACGCTTTTTCTGATGCAATTTACTTTTAAATGACAATTTAATTCAGTAAAAAAGTTGCGTGGGCGGACGGCCTAGAAGAATGAGGATGTAAGCTGCACTTCCGCAAGTGCGTGTGCACTTAAGGCGGTGGTACTTGTGTAACGTCGTCTATCATCGGCATGAGCTTCGCTGTATAGGCCATTTTGCGGGGTGGAATGGAGGCTACTCTTTACAGTGAAGCTGTTTATGGCTATACTTTCCTGCATTTTACATGTGCGTGTTCAAAAACCCGTGGGCCAAAACCGTGCTACTCCAGGTAAGATCTCCTTCAGGTATGCTGGCTTTTGTGCTCAAGACCAGGCGGTAATAGCTGCGAGAACTTGGAGTGGCGCCCTCTCGCGAGTGACGTCACGGCCAGGACACCGCTCGCTCCGGCTCGCTCGGCTGCCGCGCGCGCTCGTTCCCTTCGTGTATGCCTGGAGTGCGGGTGGCTCGAGCCGTACTTATTGAATGATGTGTTGGCATCTTTCTGCTGCCATGCATGAATCACACTTCCTTAGCGAAAAGCGCTCGAGTCCAGAAAGTTTGCGGCTTGGATATCGCAAGCTATGTAGCGTTGAAGGGGTCTATTGGTTTTGCAATGCGTATATGCGCCATGTCGGTCCATAAATTTTGAGTAAAACAGATGTCGGCAAGCTCAATACGTGAAGTTGTGTATGATGCTTTGCTAAACACTATACATTCCCTTATCACTTAGATATGAGTCACATTGCATTTTACATAGAATAAAAATCGTGGTATTTGGTGTCAACATGTTATCAGTGTTAGAAAAACAATGCCCAATAAAACTGCCATCATGATTCTTATCACTCTGGTGAGTTGTTCTAGTTAAATCATCTTCATCATTATCAGCCTGGTTACGACCACTTCAGGGAAAAGGCCTCTCTCATACTTCTCCTACTACTCCGGTCATGTACTAATTGTCGCCATGTTGTCCTTGCAAACTTCGTAATCTCATCGAGGCGACTGTCGTTATGACGAGGCACACATTGTTCGAGAAACCCATCAGTTCACCATAACTTCGAATTCAAACCATGAAGTAGTTTTTTACAGCGCCAATTGTAATGCCTTGAAATATACTCGAGGTACTACAGCGCAGCTTACGGTGCCTAGAAAAGCAAAATTCAAGCACCTTCTACCTCACCATGTCTCGACCTAGCGTTGTTTAATTATGCAAGCAGAGAACTATTCGCTTCGTCAGTACGTAAAGGAGAACCTCGCAAACCTTCATAAGAAAGATGCCACAAGCCTTACATACTTGGTTTTTGAGCCTCCACCGCGGAATTATGATATCTTCAAAGAGGGGAAGAGAAAGGCAGAAGGCAGGGAGGTTAACCAGAATAACGTCCGGTTCGCTACCCTACACTGGGGGTATGGAAATGGGGAAAACAAAGATGGCAGGGAGAGAGAGGAGGGAAGGAAAGAAGGAAATTGCGGTGAGTTCGCTTCAATATGTCCCATACTAGTAACGAATGAAGCTTCGCCTACTTTCTGGCTGGAGACATACGGACCAAAAGGCCTACTTAAATAAAAAAAATTTAGCCGAGCAGCCTGTGTCAGTTGTTCAAACAGATTCGTCATGTGTATTCCTGAAGCAACAGACACCAGTAACTTGCTCAACTGAGTCGGACGTGTAGCACTGAAAAGGGAATATATATTGGTATAATCCTTTTCGTATTCTGCAAACAGCTGTAAGCTGTACTTCAAGTTACCTCCACTTAAAGCAAAAACGTGATGAACCGCGTAATTTCGAGAAGCAGGTAAAGAAGCGAATGGTACTGGTAGAATCTAAACTACAGGTGTTAAGTCCTCGTGTTACTGCCGACCGTTGCTGTGAAGAAATGCAAAAAATTTGATAGCATACGATGCACTACTCGTCGTGAGCAAACTTTTTTTTAGCAGATTAAAATCGAGGTAACTGTTGTAGAAGTCATATATAGGCTGCCTTTGGAACACACTTGTTGCACCGCGGCAGGTATGGTGTCCTAACCGGATTCTTATATGCTATATGTTTTTGCGGTCGTCGATCCAGGCATGAAAACTCGTAATGGGCTGGTCTGCGCTTCTTCGGCTGGTACTGTAACGTTGCCTGTGAGAACTGTATTGTCGTCTAAGAATTAAGCTCTTTGAATAAATTTTCGCGATCGAAGACGTCTCAAAAATATATTTGAGCGACCGCCATAAGTACGCAAGCAGAGGGAACGAGGGCGAACAAACAAAAGCACCGCAGAACGCGCTCGGACACCGCCTGGACTGCAGGTGACAACAGGCGCGAGTCTGTGTCTTGACATCACGCGAGCGGCGCTCGCAGCACCCCTGCAGTTCGTTCTTGGGGCTAATAATATGTGCATGCAGCGTAATTGTCGAACAAGGGCGCTTTCCTCTAGACGATTTACTGAAACATGTTTGGGCTGACTTTTGACGTGAGACTTTTGGCTGCAGGTGTAGTATGACACCTTCAACCAGAAATACTCGTGATTTAATGCCATTGTTGCCTGTGTACAAAAGCATTTTGGCTACCGCTGTCATCTTTGAGCTAAAGTAGGATCAGTTACTGCCGGTGCCGAGCGCACGATGTAATTGCCGCACCATCCGCTCGCCACCAGTCATATAAATGTTATTATAGCTTCTTGTTTAAAGTAGATCACGAAAAACGCTTAATCTTGATTTAACCAAATGAAGTGGCAGCAACGAAATCTGAATGAGAGGCTTTAGCCACTTGTCGCGATGTGTTGATGACTCCAAAATTTCTGTGAAACCACAACAAATGAACAGCATGAGATGAACATCACGCAAAAGTAGAAAAAAAAGAATAGTAAGTATGCACTTGTGTCATATCGTGTCATACAATTTATATTTTGATAATGACATTGTAAGTGTGATAATTATATGATTCTAGCTTAGTGGTTACGTGACCTGTGGTGTTCTAATATGTGGCTCTGATGCCACAACAGCGAATTCGGTGTGCCTCGCAATTTAATCCTGTGTTTTTTGTGGTTTGATGTGCTGCCACAAAATGAAAGCCAAATCGGGCATTGTATGAGCATGATGTGTGAAACGGCTGCCTCTAGACATTTACTCTCCCTCTTCATTGTGGCTTTGTTAGCTTGACGCAATGTTTATCGGGAGGTTGATAGCTTGTGGCGTTGACCGAGACGGAACAACCTAAGGATTTTAGCTCATGAGAGAATTACAACTTTCTCACATTGCTATCGTACGCGTAACCCCGTGCAAGGGTGTAAACGAAACATACACAGGAAGCCTCAAGAGAGTGCCCGGACAGAGACTGTGTGGCTGAGTGCCATACCACCACTCAATGATAATTTTTGCTTCTTCCACTCAAAAACATGGCATAGCAGTAATATCGTTTCACTGCAATCAGCACGTTTAATTACCACAAGATCGGACTACATCGTTCGCAGCGGTAAGCGGCAGTGTACATTTCAATGCGCGCGGCCAACCGCCCATCCGCACTAACACAGCGACGGTGCTGCCAGCTGTAGTTCGAATACGTTGGCCGAATACCTAGCTCGAATACCTTGGCCAGTCATTTACCACAACACACGCTCGCGTGCTCTATGGATACTGTTAATAATTACTGCGTCTTATAACAACCTAGGGAAGAGATTTACTTCCTGGGAGCATCATGTACTGGCCACACATCTAGCTACACACGTGAATACACGTTATAAAGGGCTTAGAAAGGTTACGCAAGCTCCGGTCACTATTCGTCTGTAGGACAGTTACAGCTGTGCGCCCGACGTTATGCAATGGATTCTCACGCGCAATTTCAGTAAGGCGTTCGTAATCGTACTTCTCTTTCTGCTCTTAACCCCGTCTTTCCTTTTCTCTCGTGTACTGCTCTACACGTACCATTGAACGGCGAACTGCTCGATGGTCTAACTGCCACATTCTGCTGCCTCTATAAGGCTTTGCAAGATGCGTAGTGAAGCTCCTATTTTGTTTACGCTTCGTAATATTAGTCAGCTTCATACGCTAACCTTGTACGCCACAATATTACACTCGTGCTCATAGATAGCATGTTTCTTCAGTTGCTCTTGGTTTTCCTGAACTAAGGCAGTGCGTAGTGGCGTGCGATGACGCCGGCCAAGTTACATATGTAAGTGTTAAATGTGATTAATCAGGGGGTCATCCCTGAACAGGTGTTACAACTTTGATGCTCTGACCTTCCAAGAGCTTTATTTCGAATATTTAGAAACTTTCCAGAAAAAGAACCTTGTTGGTAACACAAATAATCTTCCAAAAAAATTCCATGATTATCAACGAGAGCACCATCTGAATTTTCTTTTACGTTAGGAACATCATACACTCAGTAAGTTGTCTCTGCATAACCTAAAATGTGACTGCCTTACTAGCTACAAGCAGATAAATCAAAGACCAGGCGCGAACAAGCGCCTCTCGTAAGGCACACAATTATGCATGGTGAAAATAATTACCAAAACGTTTGCCCCCTTCAACACGACGTAAAAAATTATTTTCACTTTAGAACAGCCGGATAGATGTACACAAGTAATAATGATTCAACTAACAAGAAGGCGCTCTTGTGTGTGTTTTTTTTTTGTACACTCAATATTTGGAACAGTATAGTTGATGTAATAAAGAAACTATATACTCAAATAAAAGCTTAAATTATCGCTCAACTAAATTCTCAGGTGCTGCACTGTGTGTTAAGGTTCCATTTTTAGAAGAAAGTAGCATTCATCGTTGAACTTTTGGTTACGCCTATTGCTATTAAACGAACAGCGATGTACTCCGAGAGAACATAGGGCATTTCATCTCTCACATATGGTATTTAGGTATTCGTCATTTCAAACAGTCCAACTTGCTGTGTTTGTACACTGACCAATTTATAAATTGGAATTTGCCAAGTGCGATAAATAAATGTAAGTGGTGCCCCATATCTTCCAAAGTTTGCACCGTGTTTTGTCAGTCCTGTAAATTTCAGTTGTTGCGGCGGCACTTAAAAGATACATCGACGCGATGGTTCGAATCACTTGTCTATAGGAACACCCATAAGGCAGCTGAGGAGTTACTTTCAGCGCTCGTGAAGGTACAAGCAGCCTCACTCAAGCTGCAAGGTGAACACATATTAAAGTGCATTCAAACACACGGCCAAGCTTGCCAGAGGCCTGCTTGCTACTTTCCCTTTGCATTAGAGAGCTCATGGACATTGATCTGTTAACTAAGTGAATACCTGCACTGCAACATCAACAGTGGGAAGAAGCAGCTAGTTAGCACAAACGCTCACCACTTTCAGATGACTTATCTGTTCCACTCATGAACCAGCGCAATCTTCTTTGGTATAGTAGTATTGAGATTTTACTTGGACCTGTCCATTAGGCTTGGGAATAACTAAAGCCTAGCTGAAATTTGTACAAAAATAAATGAAATCTATTGCTCACTTATTACATACAAGATAAAGTAATGCAATATTATTTTTTTGTGCAATTATTTGTCTGGAGCGTGAACAACAACAATGAGTCGACTATCACTGTAAGTGAAGGGAAGAGGAGCTAAGGCATCCGCATTCTCGGACGGTATCGCTTAGAAAGAGCTTGTACAATAGAGTATGGTATTGTTCTTAAAAACGAACGGAAATATATTGTAAGAGATACGCTGTTGTTCTTTTTCTTGCGCTGTAGAAAATAAAACAGTAAGTTATGAGTTGAATATTTATACATTCAACAGGTTGCCAACAACGAAGTAAGGGTGCACATTGACATTTAAACACCTCTGAGAAAATTGCGCACGAAGATAATTTTTGTAGTAGCGTCAATACACACTACACTATCTATACATATGTATGGTCGCTAAACAAGAACCGCATTCCTTCCAAACACAAAAGAAATGTTCGGTTAAAATTTTTTCTTGCAAAGCGTGGAATCCTCCTGATTTTTTTTTTCGTAATTCAGCCAAAAAAGTTTGATTTGTTTTGAGCACATATATCAGTGAAAATCACAAAAGCTGACATTTAGCTATGGATTGAAGCTAGGGGATACACGTCTTTCCTGGTATATCTCTGCCCACCCGCTTGATTTCTTTATGTGCACTTGTTCAAAGTCAACAAGCATCACATCGCAACACACGAGAAAAAGTCGCAGTAGTAGTAAAGATTAATACTTGGGTTGGGGTCAGTTGGGACAACACGATTGCGAAAGAGCGCAGAATAGGTTGGCGAGGCAGGACAACATCAAAAGAAGTCCTATGAAAAAAGGCAGCTCTAAAACCCGTGTGTTTTATCAGAAGAAATGCGGCAAGCATATACACGCACACAGACGCTCATGCGTAGAACACCATGCAAAGGCCATGAAAAACAAGAAAGAACGAGCATGCATGTAATCGTGTAAAAATGCGTGTATCTAGTGGTAGCACAGGTGCGAAGTTCAGCACTTGCACCAATAGTAAGCGTAAGTCGATTGACAAAACGTAAGCAGCGGTCGCAGCAGCCGACCTCAGAAGTAATATTTAAGATAAGGAGGAGGGGGAGGTAGCCTTAGGAACATAATCAGGTTTATCTACGCCGCTCCAGTTGACGCGGGTAAACGTTAGAACGTGCAGTTGCGACCCACTGTCCACAGGCCACAACTGATAGCCGAGGATAGCACCTCTTTAATCTTTGAGACGTGCTCTAATTTTTCAGCTTAAAGTGCATTGAGCAGTTTTGTGCATAACTGTACCAGTGTGCGCTGCTGTAAAAGAGAGTAACAGTAATGCTTGGATGCGAACTTCTACAAAATGCATTATGTATAGGCTGTGTTTCTCATGCGAGCAATAGCCTGAATTTTCATACGCGTTATGACACTCTATTGAGTGTCTAAATATAAGTGTGCTGTACATCACTGACAAACATCAAGTTAGTCATTGTTGCGTCTTGGGCACTTCTATCGCTTATGTTTTATTTTAATTTGAGCTTTCCCTCGCTCGTAGGGTGGCGGATGACTAATTTTCTAGAAGCTTTTCGGAGGATAAAGTTATTTATGCGAGATAAAACAACGAAAGAACGCCTAAACGTTTCTAGTTATTAGAAATTGTTGCTCTTGGACAAATCGCTGTCATCTGCCATGCTGTTAGCCTCAGCCTTCAATTATATTATTGCTCGTGTTTCAATCCAGCATTAAGTCAAAGCGATGTAGTGTCTGTTCTTACGGTTTTCCTCATGCTGCAGTTTATGGTGTGAACAAACGTTTGCGTACGACAGACATCAATCCTATATTTCATATGATGCAGGACGCCAATACGACTACACATAAGAAAGGCAATGGCAAATAAAATCACGCAGCACCATAGATACTAAAGTTACGTGGACGGCTCGAACAAGCGTGATGTTCTAAGAAAAAAAAAACACATCTGATGAACGGAGTAAAAAATAGTTGCATGAGTCCTCTTCAAGCCAATCGTGATAAAGAGATGTCTAAGAATACGCTTGTCTGCGAATAAAAATTTTTGTGCGAACAACACCTCTCAGGTTGGTGTGTACATCTTGATTCCAATTGAATACAAAAATCGATGTCGGAATGAGAACAAAGAGAGAGAAAGCATTTATTAAAATAAAGAGAAACTACAGATTCCTCGAGCGAGCCCTAGGCGTCGGTGAAGTCCTCAGTCCTAGACCCCATGAGCCGTGGCCGCCCGGAGCGCTCTCACGACCAGATCAGGCTTGTCCCGGGAGTTGACGCTAGACGGCGCGGTTTCTCACTGTTGTGTGGTGTAGGGTGGGGCTGTATGCTTGGCTCTCATGAACTGGCACGCCGGAGTGGCCTGACACTTGTATCTCTCACGTGCGCCGAAGCCGTTTCGTGAAGGCAACTACAGAGAAACACCTTTCCGCACCGCACACTATATCACACCGTGCACCGCAGACAATGCGTGCTGCATTGCCCAGATTGCGATGCTGCAACCACGCTCTACCATGCCGACCTCAAGCGTCGTAACAGAATTTGGACGACGCTTCAGCTTCGCCTTCAAGAGAGAAACTCGATAGAATTCAAAAATTCCGCACCGCTTCTCACGCTTCCCGGCAACTGCATCTTAAGTAACCGCAAAGTTTACCCGGCAACCCTGCCAGCGAACGCTATGCATGCAGGCGAGCTTTCTGGTAGAAACGCGGCCTCTTGCATGGGCCGCGATGCGATAGGGTGCGTCGCTTTCCTCCTCACCCGCAGCTCTGGAGTGGCAGCCAAACAGTACATCGAGGCACTCTACGATGCGGAGGAGGCGTACGACATCTAGAAGTGTTGCAAGAAGCCACCTCTTAATAACCTTTGAGGTTAGCGCGCGCTGGTGCGCGCAAATCTTACATCCGGCTATGGCCGCCATATGAATTTTAGAAACGATGGAAAATGGGTTTGTGTTTGAGTTTCCGCGTAACAGAATGATCTTTTCTTGTATATTCAAATTACGATCCAACAATATCATGTTTTTGTGTTGTGTGCAAGGGACACTGTATGATTTTTCTTACCTATTTCACTTCGACAAATTCAACTTATTCAGCAGCTTATTTGTGCTACATGGAGGGCCTGCGTTGTTGGATATGCGTGGTCCGGCTTGACTTTTGCCGAAACAACTGTCGATGCTGGAAGCCGGGCGCCAACGCTGGATCTTTTGCGACACGGGGTCCTTAACGCTATCGCGTTAAAATACATTAGCAAGGTGTGGTCACAAGGTAGCCTGTGATCCAATGTGACTTGACGGCTATTCAAATGACTATAATACCTATAAATTTATTGAGCCTTTAGTTACATTGAATTCGTAGGCTCGAAGAAAACACACACATTGCACAATGGGTAGGACACCCAACTCGGTGCAGGTTGTGCATTGTTTGATCCTCACCACCGGACAGCCACCTGTGTTTATAAGACGGGTAAAAGCAGCCACGCGCCATGCGTCTGACATTCCATGGGTCTATTGCTTGGGTAATTTACGTTCAAATCACCATTCTTGCTGTGCAAGTATAGAAAAAAAGACTATGTTGGTCCCATGGCACCAACTTCCCAATAGGTGGGTCCCCTTCCAAGTGTCTGGGCTTCCCGTTCTTGCCAAACAATAGGTCAGGCGCTCTCTTATACCACTTTTATGGGTAAGTGCCTAGCGGCAGCACTCAGCGGCAGATTCGCGGCTGTTTCACCAAAGATGTAGGGAACGAGTACCCCCCAGAGAACCTAGCACATTTCTATAGGGCCTCGTTTTCACATGACAACAACCGAGCGCCAGCTCGAGTACGTCTCTATTAGAAAAAAAAAACGTTTGGTTTCCGCCGGCGTTGTGATTCGAATCCAGTACCTACCACATACGAGTCGGACGCTCTAGCTGCGCGTGCCCAGGGTGAAGGACGCCCGGCTCGGCAGCGAGAGGTGCGTGGGTCAATCCGCACTGCCGGTCACCTAGTGCTTTAAAAGCGGGTTCAAGCTGCCCCCTGGCTCAGCGTCCGCGTTTCCAGAGATGCGTTGTTTCGGAGAGGTTCGCTTACACCGTGGTGCTTACTGTGCAAGAAAAAAAACACAGAGGCCAAGGTCTTTCACCAGCTGGGCAGCGTGACATCCTAAGAGAGTTCTTGCATGCAGCAGCACCCCAGTGCACGCATGCACACACACGAGCGCGCTTTTATGTATATAACCACAGTTACTCGTATGACTGGAGTAAGGTCCTTTTACAGCGAAGCTACATATGGCTAGGGTACTATAAAATTTTCATGTACGCACGCAGAGCTATCATCATCAATGGTTCATACCCATATAAACACTAATACGCTGTAAGCAAGAAAAAAATGCAATGGCTCATAGCCCCGTAAGGCAGAGGCTACAAGCACTCAGCTAAATGAATCCAACAGTGCTTACATTATTTGCAATCACTCATACAACATACAGAACAGCATGTCGAAAACTGTCATTGGCTGCCTCGGAGAAGCCTAGTTGCCTAGTTGCCAAGTCAACATGATGACGTGAAAAAGTCAGAGGCCTGCACAGCACACGCACCACAGTGAGAGCGTAAACTAGAGGTGCGGCTCCATAGAAGGTCCATTTTTTGCAGGACACACTAGAGGCTCTTCGTGAAGTCTCTACGTCGTTTTCACGAAAACGAACCGTAGCGTCCATCCGGCGTCGACGGCGAGGCTTGTGCTGCTCCATGCACAATAGCTTTTCTCTCTACTAATGCATACTAGAAAGCCTGACGCAGAACGGCACAGCACCAGATGTTAACAGGATGCCTGAATGCTCAACACAACACACAACATTTCATTTCGTTCCAGTTTTTGCGATGTTACTTGTAGGAGACGGCGGCCGACAGACCTCCTCCTCAAAATGGGGGTTCACAGCACGCTAGTTGAACTCACTGAGGCAGTACGAGTGTCTCAGTAGGAAAGATTAGGCCAGTCTAAAACAGGTCTAAAACAGGGAGAAAAATCATGGAATGGGTAGGAATCGAATGCGACAGGGATGCCCCGACTGACAAGAAAGACATTCCGTTGGACGTGCGTAAACGCTACCGAATCGCCCCCTACCTAAATATATGCATCCTATCTACAGCAAAAAAAGGAGAGCTCACAGGGCTAAGGCTCTAGTAAATAAACTTAAAAACACACCGCCGCATAACGTAGCGTACGTGGACGCCGCTAGAAAAAATGAAACACAATTCTTTGTGGCGCTGATCTATCCCAAGTTTCTGCTCTTTTGCCATGTATCAAACTGAAATGGTTAGGTGCAGTTTACGACCAAACGTTAGTGTTTATTCTTTTTTTTCTATTTCATTCACGCTTCGCCAATTTGAACTGTATAATAGATAATAACGCAAGAACATAGAAGCAATGTGAAAGGAAATGACAAACTGGCCCGCTCAATGCGGCTGCGGCGGATACAATGTGTATTGGTTCGAGCGCTAAGCAATTTATCTTCGTTAAGCCCTGGAGGCAACATCGATACTTCAAAATTTGCTTTTATGATTCTAATTGAAGCATAAGAAGGGAACGCCGAGCCGTCACTATTCTTGGAGAATCATTTTTCATGCTCTACACGCGTTAACGTCATATTCTTTTGACAACGATATTAGAACGCGGTGCATGTGGTTTTCCTTAGAGTAGTATTTGGAAATTGATGGAAGCTAAGCGACGTACCGGCGTTGTAGCAGGCCGTCAATAGCATTTGCAATATATTGGCTGCTGATTAAAATCAGGAAGTGGTTGCGAATGCATCGTTTGGCAATATTAAAGCTAAGCTTATATAATGCGTAGCATTCCTTGGCTAGGTACCCGGGGTCATTTTTCTACTCCATTCTATCCATTCTTCTGTTTCGTGTCCCGCAAAAAACATGTACCACTATATAGGCTTGAACAGGTGAATGACTGTAAATGCACAAACTTTAGTACCTTTACCACCAGCTACTTTTTGGCGCACGAACCTCGGAGGCGATATTTTGTCAGCCAGCAATACATATATTCGCCTAAACTTCATCTTTCTGGCTTCAAACGACTTCGCATACTGATCATTTGAAACAAAGTGCTCTTATGAAAACATTTACAGACCATCAAATTGTACGACGGCAGCATTCGAACGCACGATGTCTAGTACAGAAGACCGATATTGGAATGGCTAGTCCACGGACGCTTTTTTTCCTTTAATCCAATGGTATAATTATCAACTATGTAATGACAAGTTCATATTTTGCAATTGTTCCAAGGGTAACAAAGATTCCATACGAGGCACCCAGTCGGATACACACTTTTGCGCAGTTTCCATTTCAATAAATTAAATCAGAGACTCGCGAGTGTACTCCATTAGCAGGACAAACATTAACGACTGCATGGCCAACAGCCATGCCTGTCGTCCAAATACTATGAGGAGCCAATAACCTAGTAATATCATATGGACAGCCATCCTCATTATCAACCAATAGGTGCGGTATTTCTTGTGCAGCCAAAGGGAAATGCTTCTTTAAGGGCCTTTGCAGGACATCCCAGAATAACAGGACGCGGTAGAATGGCTCCTTGGATATTTCAATAGGCTAAAGAAGGCCTGACGGCAACGTCGAAGCCCGTTTACTTCGCTGACAAAGGTCACACGGAGCGAAACAGCGCCGAAGAGATCGGTGCAGACCTGGCCAGAAAAGCCGGCGACGCCCGCGGACGTGTGTGCGATATACTCCAAGATGGCCAGCGGTTAGGGCATTGTGAAGTTCGAGAAGAGTAGCACATAGTTGCTTGGGCAGAAAACGTTCCACGCGGTCGGGTAAAGTACTAGGACGGTAAAGAATATTGTCGTGAAGCTCAAACAGACAGCGCGATGCGTCGGTCTGACAAGAATGGAGGCGGCCGATTAGAGATCGTAGCGTATCATCGCTTTTCTGTTCAGCGTGGATGTTGGCCACATCTGAAATTCCCATGACGAAGTCGCCGCTATCGCACTCGATGGTGGCGGAAGGGTTGACAGGGTAGCGTGATATATAGCCAGCATCTTGGTGCATTCGAGCAGACTTGTAGAGAGCGCCAAAGGTGTACTCCTGGAGCAAAGATGCCCAGTGACGAAGCAGTCTGGTAGGATCCTTCAGCGACGAGAGCTAGCAAAGGGCGTGGTGGTCCGTGACCACAGGAAACGTGCGGCCATATATGTACGAGTGGAATTTAGCTACAGCCCAGACCAAAGTATGGCACTCGCGTGAAGTTATCGGAAAATTGTGCTCCGACGTTAAGAGAAGCCAGCTTGCATAGGCAGTGACGCGTTTATGGTTTTTCTGATGCTGGGTGGGGACTATGCCGCAGTAACTAGCGTCGGTGCGAATTTCTGTAAGGCCCGACGGGTCAAAATGCTTTAAAATAGATGGTGATGTAAGTAAACCGGCCAGGGTGGGGAATGCGATAGCTTGCTCATGATACCAACAAAAAAAGACGGCCTTCTTGAGTATGTCCGTTAGCGGCCTGACAATGTCTGCGAAATTCCTGACAACGTGGTGGAAGTAAGAGGAACATAAGCTAGCAAAACTCCGGACATCTCTTGCTGAGCGAAGAACACGAAAGTCATTATGGCCGCGCATCTTGTCGGGGTCAGATTGGAAACTACTAACACTAAAAAAGTGCCCCACTATGGTGATGCGACGCTGATGGAAACGACATTTAGAGGAGTTAATTTGCATTCCAGTGGGGCGAAACGCATCGAAAATGGCCGGCCGGCGGGTCAGGTTGTGCTTAGAAGTAGTAAAAAGACAATCACATCATCTCGATAGCAAATATTTTACTTAACACAATAACTTAAACCACAAAGAGAGAATACATCATTCGCTCGAAGGCCGCGGAGACATTATACAATCTTTGAACTTGTAAAGCCCATCTGGTGTGACGAACGCAGTTTTCTCGTGGTCCATGCCATGAACTGTAATCTGCCAGTATCCGGGGCGCAGGTCCATGGGGGCAAAGTACGTGGTCCGTGGAAGCAGTCTAAGGCGTCATCAATTCGGGCAGTGGGCATATGTCTGTGCGCGTGATATTGTTCAGGTGTCCGTAGTGGGCACAAAAGCGCCAGCTACCGTATTTCTTTTCGACAAGCACCACAGGGGACGCCCAAGGTCTGGAAGAAGGTCAATAATGCCTTTTGTGAGCACTTTGCCAGCTTCACCTTGGATGACATGATATTCAGCGAGGGAGACACGATAGGGATGGCGGGGGATAAGGCTCGCCTCCCCCTGCGTCGTTTCGACGCTAGATAACAGGCGTTCGGCGCAGATAACGAGCGTCGAAGTGTGAAACGTCATAGTATGACTCCAGGAGGCGGCGAAGGACAGTAGCTTGAGTAGGAGCAAGGTCAGTAGGCATAATTCCGACAATGATCTCGCGTTGCGAATTGGTTCAGGTTCGTATGAACGATTAACTGGAGGGACTGGTGGGATCCAACGCACCAATTTCACAATATTCGGCAGGAGTGATGGGCGACATGCCTGAGGGAATAACCTAAAGAGGCGCCGAAGTTTAAAATGGGAAAGGTGATGCGCTTGCCGGTCACAGTCACGAGGATGTTAGGCGCGGGGACGTTTTTGGCAAGGAGAACGTCAGTGAATTACCAGGGAGAGGACGTAATTCTTATCCGCCACAGGAGCACTAGAGATCATGAAGACATACATGTCGGCATGGGGGGGAGGGGAGGGGGCAGGTAGTGACACCTACTTAGGGCAGGTAGTGACGGCGGATCCGCATCATGAGACGGAAATAATCAGAAGAATAAGATTGGGCTGGGCTGCGTTTGGCAGGTATTCTCAGATCATAAACAGCAGGTTGCCATTATGCCTCAGGAGAAAAGTGTATAATAGCTCTGTATTACCAGTACTCACCTACGGGGCAGAAACCTGGAGGCTTACGAAAAGGGTTCTACTTAAATTGAGGACGACGCAACGAGCTATGGAAAGAAGAATGATGGGTGTACCGTTAAGGGATAAGAAAAGAGCAGATTTGGTGTGGGAACAAAAGCGAGTTAATGATATCTTGTTGAAATCAAGAAAAGGAAATGGGCATGGGCAGGACATATAATGAGGAGGGAAGATAACCGATGGTCATTAAGGGTTACGGACTGGATTCCAAGGGAAGGGAAGCGCAGCAGGGGGCGGCAGAAAGTTAGGTGGCCGGATGAGATTAAGAAGCTTGCAGGGACGACATGGCCATAATTAGTACATGACCGGGGTTGTTGGAGAAGTATGGGAGAGGCCTTTGCCCTGCATTGAGCGTAACCAGGATGATGATGATGATGATGATGATGATGATGATGAAGATGATGATTGCCTCTGCGTCAAGCGGCACACAAAAGACTGTGTATTCGGTATACAGCAGCACAAACAACCGCCGCGCTCATTTATACCAATGCCGTGAGCGATGACATCCACGAGTTTTTGTGAGAGAACAACATGGCCTACAAATGAGCACTTATGCGAGCACTGTTTTCTCTAATAATGCTCTGTCAGACTAATACTGCAAGTATGATGGAGTTAGAGAGAAGCGAGAATGAGTTAACAGGCCGTAATATATGTATCTGTATCACAGTTGCCAGTGTTTAAGTGGTTCGGCCCCTCATATTGACTCGTCTCAGGGTGTAACAACATGAGAAATGGGCGCAGATATGCATGTTTTTCTACATTTTGACAATATTTCATATCAGCGATGGACCTTTTCCACAATATTTGACGATAACAACGGCTTGCGGCAGTAGATGTCTATGCAATCCGGCGCGGATGGCTGCGCTCGAAGACTTTTTGAATATGCGAACCGTCTAAATAATGTGTAAAAGCAATACAAAAGGTGATGTCCAAGTGCAGAAATCAGTGACACATTCCAAGGCAGCCGTGCCGCCAAACACAACTCAGCCTGCCTTTATCGGCCGCACTGTTTGCAGAACGTACAGCGCACTCAGGCCTGCTCACCAAGTAGTCATCGAGTGCTACATGGCTTCAGGAACGACATGCTGTCCTTAATAAGCCACTGATAATGATTCGCGATCCCCGATAGGCACAACTGACGCTCACTAAACATGCGCATAGGCACACAAATCAACCGCCGAAAGCCCCGGGACCCTTCCAAAACGTTTTCAGCTGCTTGCGGCAGAGGGCTGCAAAGGAAAATGAAAGAGGCGGATTCTACCTTCGCGGGCATTGCGTCACGCACACACGCGCGTGTCGTCTGCTACACCCGTACCCTAACAAGGAGCCGTAGGCTTCAGGAGCAGTAACAATGTTGAACTTTACGTTCCACAAAATGCATAACTAAACTAGAAAATATGCTATTATTTGCTGTCATTCTGAAGATCATTGTTTGTCTGTTGCTTGTCTATTACCAGGCTTGCGTATTATGCTTGTGGTATATATATTTGTTCACATTACCACATCGGTCCGAGTAGCTGCTGACCCTCAACATGACCCGTGTTGTTAACAGATGCGAGATGTAGTTCAACATTCTCTCAAGGGATATTATCTGCGCTCTATCGGTGCCCTGGTGCAGAGGCGGCTAAAGACTGTCGCTAGGATTATCCATGCGTTGAGCAAGGAAAGCCGCATTTTTGGACGCCCCACATAAGCGTCGACCAAGGACAACGACGGACGAAGAGGACCCTCTTGTGGCCGCTGCAGTCGTGCAGAACCCGTTTCAGTCTGCGACGGAAGTGCGGGAGCTGCTGGATGTGGACGCTTCTGTTGTTAGCATACGGCGACGCCTCACGAGTGCAAGTCCACTAAATTCTGTCGTTGCTCAAAATCCCGTCCTTATGCTTCGAGCAAGGCGTAACGACTGCAATTTGCCGAAGCGCACGCCTCGAGGATTTTTGATGACCGGGGTCGATGAAGACCGGGGTCGACGATGATGACGAAAAAGTAGATGAAGCGGCACGCAAAGGTCTTCAACACCAAAGCTACAAGCGGATTTATTTCACAAGATATGATGCTTCTCCAGTAGCTAAACAATCTATTTTTGAAGAAAAGAAGTGGCTTTGGTGCTTGTTGACACAACATTACTCTTTCTTTTACTCAGTCAACCCAAATCTGAGATACAGCCTTCCATCCAACATTCCTCGCCATTTGGAAACTCTATATCAACGTTTTCGCCTGAGCAACGCCTATGGAAAGTGCTTACGGTACCGCTTCGGTCAAGTGACAGGTCCACGTTTCAACAACTGTGGCTCATATAAATCATGGAGCATATCAAACTTGAGTGTCGAGCGTATTCTGACAAGCGTGCGTTTTATGAACATTGCATGCTTTCGCTTACACAGAGACGTTTGTCGTTTGACTGCGTCTTGGGCCTTTTAGCCTGCCTCACACAACAGAAGCGTGCGATGAACTTTTGATTCACATACTTAGAAAACTATGGTCCACTCGGCAAACTTTAGTACTACTGTGTCACCCTCATGTACCCTTCACGCAGCGAAGTCTGTCACCTCATTGAAGGACGGTGCACACACTGAAGGAATTAACCATAGCACGCTGTTGCCCGTGAGTCAGAAAACTCAGTGCCCATATTTTTTAACCTATTCCTTTTTTTGCCTCTCTCTCCTTCTCTCTTTTTCTTTCAAATACCTTGCGCCCCGCAGAGTAGCATGTCGGCGATGTCTGTATGCCGGCTAAAATCTCTGCCTTTCAATAAAGGGTTCTCGCTCTCTCTCATTTTGAAAAGTTGGACACTGAAGTTTGGGATAGCAGCAAACTTATGCCGTAAGCTGATAACGAAGGCTTTTGAAATATTATTATAACGAGTGAGCTTCCGCCTGGGCACCGGAGCCGCGAAAATGGCGGCTTCGTTGGCGCGCAATGACAAGCTTTTTGACAAATGTAGACCGCCCATCCTTCTCAGTCGGCGGCATCCCAATAGTGAGTGGCCCCACAGCATCGCAAGAAATGGAGTTGCGGGGCAGGCGTGTGTTCCATGTCGGGCAACTATGAATAATGGTGCGGATGGAACCTGGTTGATGGCGTGAACGGCTAGGGGAATTGCAAGCTCACCAGAATCAAACTGTAAGATTGCAAGCAATGGAAGCCGTGGGAATGAAAGGTTCATTGAAATAGTTCGGAGCCAACGTTCTGCGTCGGGTGCACGATCCTAGGATAACCCGCACGTGAAAAGACTTTCGAATCCGTGCCGCTTTAGTGCCGCCATTTATAACGGTTAGGCTCAAGCCCCGAGTCGATACTAGGATATGCACCCCTCCCCCCCCCCCCCACCCGGCCCTGCCGGCCAAATGCATCGCTCGCGAATGCCTTTGCTAAAGGTTCTTCAAGCGATCGGGGCCGATCACACATTTGAAAGTCAGTGATAATGAATGCAACGATGGCGGCCTGGTCTTCGATTGGCGGAGAGATATAGCGCGCGGGTTAAGAGGCCACACTTTTCATACTCAAGCCCGTTATATCATACGTAGACGCATGGTGCAGCTTGCCGGCGTTCCTGCATGCGATTGAGCTTTTCTTAGACTGCGGCTTAACTTTATTTCGCTCTGCTGGGGACCCTTTACCAGAACAACGGCAAAACATTTGCACTCGTGAAGTTTTGACAGCTTTACGGAGGGGTGATCAATCTCTCTCTTTTGATCTTGAGGCCTTTGATGGATTGCAGAATAGCTAAAGGGGAACGGTTCTTTGAAACGCCGTTTCGAACCACAATTCAAATTCCAACTTCCCGAACGCCGCACAGTGTAGCTCCTTCTTGCATCATATCTGCGCTTTTTTTCTACCTTTAACAGCTACCACGGCAAGAAACAACAGCATGCATCATAAAGGGAAAATAGAGTTCGCTGCAAAAAAGGTTTTAAAAAAATCGCGAATATTTTGACGCATTGTTATCAACCGCATAGCTCGGTGTAAAAAACGGCACTAGTGAATTTTCTGTCTGTGGCGTGGTTTGTCATTTCACGATATTTCATTGTGCCCCGGCTGAAGTGCAGTTAGGCTTTGAGGTGTGGTTAAGGGACAGAACTACGAATTGAGTACGTCAAATACAAAATTTGTTACAGCGTACGATTTAAAATATCACTAAGACATGTTCAAGTAAAGCAACATAAGAAATCTGGCACAATGACCAAGCCACTATTCCCATCTGTCCGATAGGTAACATGTGGCGATCATCTCCTGTGTCTAAATATACTGGAGTACTAATAATATAAAAATATAGAAAAAATTATCCTATAATATCGCGTGACTCAAAAGAACGAGCTCGTTAGCGCGGAAAAAAAGCACACGGGTAGCCAATACGAATTATGTTCTACCGGTGTACCTACGTATAGTACATGCGGTATATGCAGATGCGTGGTATATATTCATACATGTAATAAGCGTATATAAATTTCCCTATCAAGAACTACATTCTGTGCTATACTATATCGGTTGTTGTGGTGTGGCGGTACTTTATTTAAAAGCAACCCACACAGAAGAACGTGAAGAGCCCTTCATCATCTACATCCGCGTTTATGGTGATGTATACATGGTTGTAGTGCTACTGATGAATTGATAGAATGTAGTCACGACATCATTTTTGCACTTGATTTATGTCGCCAAATCGGTGATATCTTTACCGACTGCTTCAAAGCATTCGACAGAGTCACTCGCAGAAAACGTTTACCCAAGGTTGAATCAATGTTTAAAAACCGTTCTCTTCTTATTAGGATCGCTAGTTTTTTTACCAGCCGTTCAGAATTCGTGTTTTTCGAGCTCACTAACTCTCCTGCTCTTTACGCATCTTCCGGCGTGGCGCAGGGAACCATCCTCGCGCCATTAATCTTCTTGCGGCATAATAATGATTTGCCTTCCAACTTACCTGTCCTCGTGCGTTTATATGCGGACGATTGCGTAATTATGAAACTATAAACTCTCCAAATGATCTTGATTTTCCTAATGAGGCTGTTGATTAATTTCGGCGATGGTGCAAACCCTGGCAAATGGCCATAAATCTTAGGAAGACCATCATTTTCTAGATGTTTGTTTCTATCCACGTTTCGTTATGCATTTAAAACTTGCGCACTGGAAAATGCGGCCGAATATAAGTAACAAGGCCTTTATTTTGCTGGCAGCATGTCATAGGCTCTGTGCTGTCTGTTTTTTTTAATCAGCTCAATTTTTTTCTTAGGTTTTTTTTTCCCGATACAATTGTCCTCCCTGCAATATTGCCCTTGTGGCGCTGCAGCTACTTGTATAAATAAATAAATAAATAAATAAATAAATAAATAAATAAATAAATAAATAAATAAATAATATTTACAACAAAGCACAGAAAAATCAGGGTTACTTGTGGTGCGCTTTGCGACCTGCTTCCCTAAATACTAAATTATTCACTTTTAAATGAGTTACCTGGTCGCATCTGGAGTAGTACTATGCAGTATCAAATTCATTAAAAAAACAGACATTAGGGAGTTGTAAATGGTTCAGAAAAAAAACTCAGTTTCACTTACCGTCATTAGGATAACAACTTTATCCCGTCTTCTAAAATTCCTGTTATAAATCTAACTACCCTCAACAGCCATCTCTACATAGAAACCCTAAAGCATTTACACACCTTAAAAGGACCCTGAAACAATTTTGACGATTTTGTACAAACGTACGACGTCATTTGCGTAGGTTCGTCTGATTATCAACTGACGCATCTAAGTGATCCGCGTAAAGCCTGTGATTTATTATAAGCTATTAAAAATGCCCATCGCTACCGATCGCGGCATGCCACTCGGCTGAATATTCAGCCGCCCGACCATTTGACACAAGCTGCCCTAATGGCGCTAGCAGACCGAGCTACCCGATTGGCTGCCTAGGGCGCGTCACCGATAATTTTTTCAACTTTACGCTGAAGAAATGTTGTTCGTAATAGTTGGAATGTTAGTTCATTTGTTTCTATAGAAAGAAAGTAACAGAAAGAGAATGCACACGAGCAATTTCTCACTTCACTTGAGCACTTCCTACCCAGAGCAAGTGACATCTGCCAGTGCTACAACGCGCTCCGTGTTGAGGAGAGCTCCGCGGTTAGTGTTGATCTCGATCTGTCTTTTTGCGAGCACCATAGTTCGCCCTTGTTACGTTGTGAGCCGCAAATGTAGTGACTGGCAATATGTCAAACTGTGACATCGCGTCCCTCTGCAAGGTAGCAGACGAGCGGAGTGGCTGCAGTGCGTCGGACTGTCGCTATCCAGTCGATGCCAGAATTTGCGCGTTTGCGGTCGTCACTTTACTCCAGCGGACTACTACTAGTGTTTCGCGTGTCCAGTATTAGCGTAAGCGCAAGCGCAATGGGCCTGGGTCTGGCCATTCCATTGTGCCGCTTCACAGTATGAGCGCGTAAACATGAACGGTCTGCATGGTGCAGCCACCTGGTGGCACTGAGGTCAACCAAGCACAGTAGCAGTAACGTAATGTATTCAACTTTGCTGTTGGTGTAAGTTCTTAGCAGGAGCGTAATCATGAACGCGCTGTTTTACAAATGTTTAAAATGTGTTACACTCGGTTGACCGGGGTTGTTGGAGAAGTATCGGAGAGGCCTTTGCACTGCAGTGGGCGTAACCAGGCTGATGATGATGATGATGATGATGATGATTATGATGATGATGATGACACTTGGTTAGAGCAATGTTAGCTTTTTTTGTTTGGCTGGTTAAGCTGAGAGCCGCCAGCTGGCTGCACTGTGCAGAGCGATTAAAGGGCTTTAGATCGATCAGGCTGCTTCTTCATCGGCTTAAGTTTATGCCTCCACCCATCCGTCGAAACGCCCAGCTCGCCTGTGGTTACCGTAATACCAGAAACGCTCGGCACTGCGAACGAATGCTCGCAGCGCACGCTGCGTCGGTAACTCTCGCTCGGGGTCAACTGCCAGGCGGCTGGCGGAGAGGTTGGAGAAGCTTCGCGCGCTCGGTCTTGGACAAACAGAAGTAGACGACATGACGTGCCATCATGACGCAAAGCCAGCGAAGGCGGAGCTTAGTCCCGATCACTCGGCGAACGAGTTGAGGAGAAAATGCATGGCTATGGACTAGGGTAACTTCTATTCGTCTGCAGCTCTCTTAATGTGAGACCCTTCATGCAAATTGTGGGGCGAATGATTAACTGCAGCTGTACCCAACGCGCCTACAAAATTTTTCGGAACCGTTTCAGGGACCCCTTAATAAGTTCACCGAAGGTTTCTTTTCTAAACAAATACATAAAATTCGCGTTGGGTGCCTCATTTAGAAGGTATGCTTATTTTAATATTGTACCCTATTGCTCACGAACTGACGCTTCGAAATAGAGAGTTCTTCCTTCTATCTATGAAATTTTGGAACTTGTTGCCTGGAGCCGGTCGTCCATTCCGTTAGGTAATTCTTGCTCCAACTTGAGTTTCTTATTTTTTTACTTTTTTATTTTTTTACAGCGAGGCTGTCTGTGACTAGAAGCAGTATTTTATGGCGTCCGCGTGGAAAAACTCTACCCCAAAAAGGGAGAGTGAAAGAACCAACAACAAAAGCAAACACATATCGCTGCTCATACCTCACCTTGGCTTAGCGTCCAGGTGAGACCAAAACGGCGCTCCGTCACAGCTGTGTCTCTGTGAATGTATAACGTAGTGCGTGACGCCGTCTGTCCCTGAGAAGGCGTGCAAGGAGAATTTTTTGTTCCATTACGCTCCACGGTTGATATCAGAAGGCCGCGCGTGATCTGTACGCCTGAAGAGCAGCGTATCCACGAGGAGCAACAGCGAGAGCAGTGACGGAAGAGAGACCGTCGACGTTGTGCCAATTCGGTGGCCCAAGAAGAAGAGCGTGCCCGTGATGTGGTAAGTAAGTGATGAGCAAGAGCCGACAACGCATATCGTGACGCCGAAAATGCCACAATGACACGTCGACTCCACTAGGGCGTGGTGCCGGAATGCCGGAAGGTTCCAAAGACAATTTCTCGGACGCAATTTCGGATTAAGCTGCTGAGTATGCAACCGCCTATAATTCTATAACGACTACTCGGAAATCAATGGCATGATGTTGGGAGAGCGACGGCAGAAAGGGGTTGGATGTGCTTGCGCAGTTCTTTCCCGGCGAGAACGTTGGGAAGTTTCGAGTCTGCGGCACACGTAAGGAGGTGCTGATAAAGGGTAACGTGCCTCGGTCAAGTACAGCGCGTGTACAGAGGCTTTGCTAAAGGGACGGTTCCACGTTTCTATACGAGGAATGGTTACGAGTACCCTCCTGTGCCGGCGCATTTTCCGAAGCTCAACGCCGATCGGGTTAACTTCGCTGGTCATGCACCTCCACAGAGTGGAATGAATCATGAATTTTTACAGCGAAGCTGATTTTCGCTACCCCAGTAAATTTTCTGTGTCCATGGGTGTACACCATCGCGTCGACAAAGAAAAATTTTCGTCTGCACTGCTAAAGCAAAAGAAAGTGTAGTCTTGCAGGTCCATTAGCATACGTGCCAAAATTTATGGTGGATGTCCCATTATTCATCCTAGCGCGCTCGTCGCAAGTGTCAAGTCGAGTGATTGATTACCTATTGTACTCGGCGCGGCGCATGTTCGCCACCACTAGAGGGAGCGCTACTATAGCAACTGTGTCCGTGTTGAGGTGTAATAAACGTACACGTACGTATCGTTCAATGTGTGTTCGTCTATGGAGTGACGTCAGTGTCGCCTGGCGACTTTATCGGCAGTTTTTCTTGAGTGGTTCTATGGGGGACGGACGTGTATCGTGCGCACCGAAGAGGATCAACGTCTCCTTCTAAAACGATGACGGGATCGATGGCTAGAATGGGCGCGCCAGCGGTGGGAAGCAGCTAAGGCCGATCATGCGTCCGTCGATGAGCCTGGTCCGTTGTGTTTGCCGACCGACGAAGACACGCAGCGTGCCCGTCAAGAATGTCCAGCTTCGCTAGTCGTCCTTCTTCACAGAGTGGAAGGTCCGATGAATTTTTTTGTTTGTTTTAAGGCAAGAACCTTAGGTACCTATGTTGGCGGTGACCTTGGAGAAAGTGGGCCGTGACTGAAAATGACCGACGCCGTAAAGAGTAAAAGCAGATGAACAAATGCTCGGATTGACGTCACATTTCTCAGAGGGTTCCTGTAAACACAGTAAATTAGTGGCTTTGAAAAGAAAATGTGGTACATTTCGGCATGAGTGGGCATATAGCGCGGGCCTCCCGGGGGGGAGAGACGACCAAGCTTTCCTTAAGCCACGGCTGCTCCACGGTTATTGCATCTACAGGTATGCCTATATTGCGTGCGTGATTGCACACGTCACAGAGACGCCCTCGTGCCACGTCTCGCGCGTTCGTCATTGTCTTCGTTCGCAGCTTGCTCCGACGCCTCTCTTCATGCCAGGGTTCCTATAATGCCCCTCCCGCTACGAAGACCCTGACGGCACTGGCTGACTACCAGTTGGTGCAGCGATCATAATGCCATAAATGACAGATCGCCACGACCTACGAAAAGAGCTCTTGGGGATGTCAAATAATAATTATGGAATGGTAAGATTTCATATTGCTCCGTCATTGCAGTCACGCAAATGACGTATGACGACCTCTGCGATTTATTTTTATTTTTGCGTACACGACGTACCTTGAAAACACACAGCGGGGCACAATATCCACATGTTCCTGCAAAAATGCACAGACACAAATTACCGATTTCTGGGTAAAGCGTACATAAGCGTTGTCCGAAAGCACTTGTATATTCGGCGGTCACTTGCTGCCTCTGCTGCTGGTGTAATGCCGGCACTAAGCTTCAAAGTGAATGAAAGAGATTACAGGCAAACTGATTTGTACTGTTTCCTTTTTATGTCCCCACGTATAACCAGCGCTCCATTTCACGGTTGAGAAGTTCTCAGATTGAGTATTCAAATAAGGCAACGGGGGGGGGGGGGGGGGTTCTCCCTTTCTTAGGAGAACCTTAGCAGACCATGACAGTGACCTCGTGATGGTTCGCGATTGCTTAAGCTTACGCTGTTCTTTCGTAGTAATGCAGAAAATATGCAAGGGTGCCAGCTGTCAGTATAAATATGGAAATAGGCTCCATTATTCTCTACGTACGACACGCTCCTTAGTCGTCTAGTCTGTTTCATCAAAACCACAGCAAGCCGCTGAACTCACCAATTATTTTTCGCACCGCATATGAGGCGCTGAAGTGAAGGTTTTGCAATAAGAAACCTGAACTTGTGATCTACTCCAGCAGTGTTGCATCAGTTTCTAACCTTGGTGCAAAGATTCCTCTTTGGATACACGGCACAACGTAGATAACGGATTTTTTTGTGAACGCTCTGGCTGCTTAAAATATCCTATGCAATACACAAGGGGGAAAAACTCAACCAGCCTAACGAGTCTCTCTGTATTGAAGACATGCTATCTCAGCATGCGTATAGGTATCACTGTACTCCTGAGGCAAGCTACTCCTTTTTCGTTTTTGTTTTTACTCAAGGCATTTACCACAAAGCATATGGTCAGAAGAGATGTAATAGCAATAGCACATCAACTCAATCTATGCAGTTATGTTTACAGCAGTGAATAAGCGCATTTGTTGTCCGTTATCAAGTCATCCCAGCAAAGTATACATGAGCGTCCTTTGGAGGCTCATAGCCTAGCACGTTTACGGCATGACACGAGCGGTTCTTTCGTAAGTGACCAGCGCTCTTCTGGTCAGAGCGGTGGGGCCTCTGTAGAGAATTCACAGTTCACATATCGTGGTGCACTGCATAACCGAGGTTTTCCTCTCCCCATGGATGTACCACGCTCTTCATTAGCTAAACTTCCGCGGTTTTTTCCTTGTGGTGGCCTTCTACCCTAAGTTCAGGGACAGTCGTCAGCTATTGCAACATATTTTGGGTTCAGAAATAAGGCTCCGTATCTTTAAAGCATGGAGACTTCTATCTGCGTCGAGAATAAAATTTACGGTAGCGTTGCGGTTGGCTCAGTTGACCTCCTGAGTTTATTGCGTTACAACCGCACTATGAACAGCTCGCAGTAGGTCATCTGCTGCACGGCTTTGGTAAGAGTGCCCTGATCTTCATCAACGCGCATCATCGTGCGTCATCGCCATCGCTGCGCATCGCGGATAGCTTTAATCGTGGGCAGACACCAAAATGCGATTTCGTTCAACGGGCAGGGCTGGGCGCTGCCAGCCACCGCTTCGCCTTTCACTCTCCCTAATAAATGAAGGCGCGGTCGCACGCTAGGTCGACCGCCGTGACGTCTTCCTACATATATAACGCGTGAACAGTGTAGCTGATGTCATCCCGTTTCAGGTCATCAATATACCTAGGTCTGATACAGAGTCAGTATGGTCGTCATGTTGTATTTATGTTGTCATGACGTTGCACAGGCGCCAGCGCATTCGCAATGCACACCCTTCGTAAATTTGCTCTCTATTTAGGGCAGCTTACTTCTTAAATGAATCATCGAAAATGCGTAACGAGTACGTAAATTCAGCGCAATAATACTTCAAATCCACCATGAGTAACCGCAAATTGAGGAAGAAGACGGGTTACGTGTAAAGAAATTTATTACGTGTAAAGAATTTATTAACAGGCTGGCTCATTACCCTAAGTAGGAAATCTGATGACAGGAGTATAAAATACATAAATAAAGTGCAAATGGAGAGATTACAAAAGAATAGCGGGAAGGAGAAGGCGAGCCTTCCGTACATACCCTTTAAATCACATGTACCATCCGTGTATCTTTACGAATTCATAGAGGGCCAGGAAACTTTTCCTTGCCTCTGCTTGCAGAGTTATCCTTTTGTGCCATGTCGGTATCGTCCCCTCGTACTCTAGGCGGGCACTCTAAAATTCCGGGAACACCCATAGTATTATCACACTTTAATAACTTATCAAACGCTTTCAGCTACTTGATATTTCAGCTCCTTGAGCTCTCAATTACCGCGCCCTCAGAGCGCTTTCTTCAAAACCCTCGTAGTTATCTCACTTCGTAGAGCATTTGGCTGACAAATACGACGGTGCCAGCTTGCCTTCTCCTAGCAGAACCAATGAGTAAGTTTTTCGTACGGCTCATTACGCTCTCTAGCTTGTTTGGCCTGTCGTGCTCGCATTAGTCAATCCTTATATTGCAAAATTCAGAATCAGACAATTAAACTTAGCTCCTAATACTGAGTGCGTCAGGTGAATACTATTACCGGTGTTGACGAGTGACATGCATTTCTGTAGGCTGTACGCGTCGTTAGCCTTTGATCGATAAATAATCCTTGCAGGCACTGCTTCGGAGATGTGGAGTACACGAGTCGCTATTCAAAACACGGGCTTGAGGAAGTATGCGCCAAGTAACCGCTACGCCGCGATCAAGTCAGGACACCCAGATGCAATGAATTTCAGCGCATGTCGTCTAACATGGTTGACTGGTAAACCCGGAGTTATTATACTGATGTGTGCGTCCAAGGGGTCACGTGCTTACAGGTTTCCGTGTTTTGAAGGACTGTTTCCTTAGCTCAACTTTCGGCATAGCTATTCCCTGTGTATAATTGTGAGCATTAATGGACCCACAGACCTTTGTTTTCTTTGTATTTTCTTTCTTTTTTGTGTGTGACGCTTTCTTCTCACTTTGTGGCCTGCTATTAATTCTCTTCTGTGCATGCCGAACTTTGGTCTCATAGTCAGGCTGACATATTCTATTGCTTCCTACTGCCTGAAACAAAATATGAGTTCCTGTCACGTGCGCATAATGGTTACTACAGGATACATGAGACTGCCGACGTTACGCGATACATCCTCAGACCCACGGCACGTTTTTCTGCTGTCAGGGTACGCTTGCCGTCTAAGAGCAAAATATAAGCAAGTCTGCGTCAAGCGCTACAACCGTACATGAAGCCAACTTGCTTCAATGAATGGCCAGCACTATCTCACTCAAAAAGCCGCAATCCAGGGCATCGCAATAGGACCAGGTAAGCGAGGGCGGTTCAACAAAGCATTTACACGAAGCAGACAAGAACGAAGGGAAATTGCGGGAAGCGAAACAGCTTGGAGGGGAAGCACTACATTTAGAAAAATTGGTGAGACTCGACTTGTTAGCGCCCCTATCCTCCTCGCTCCCCCCACTTCCATCATGGTAATCGGACGGATTCCCTTCTTTGTCAAAGGCTATACGGCACCTCCTACGTCTCGCACTTTCGTAACGGCCGCCCCTCGCAAGCCCCAAAGTCAAGCTGCCGAAGAGCGTGCCTATGCGAGAGCGTCTAATTAAAGAGACGAGATTTGTCTCCGAGAATAGAAACGAGCCCGGTTTCTCCGGAAACTAAACGCGGTCGCCTACGGCGAGGAAGTGACCGGTGCGATATCAAAGGCGACCAGTGACCGTAATTCATCAAGGTACCCGACGAGAGAGTTTGGCCCATCTCAGTCCCTAAGGGTCGGTAGGGATTCTCGAGTACCACGGAGAGGCAGCTGGGCAGAACTGCTTTGAACGCCGTGTTTGCGTCACAAGGTGCGTCTGCTCGCGTTTGAGCGGGTGGGTGAAGCGAGCTTCGACTTAGGAAATCAAGTTTGGCGTCCTGAAAAGCGAGCGTTGATGTTCATAGGGATCAGGATCTGTAAAAGGGTAGGAGCGACACCATCATAGAATTATACTTGAGATATTTTAAAACGATTTTCTATAGAAAATCTATGTCAAAATAAATGTGTTTTCCCGTTCGTGCCTAAATAGCGGTAATTTAAGACTGTGATTTGTGTTAACAATCTGTATTCGTTGTTAGTGTTCCATGTTCTTAGTAGTGCCTCTGTTCTTTATTTACAAACACCTATTTTTACACTCCAACTTCTGCTTTGCGAAGTCATCTTGACGAAGGAAAACTGCAGCCTAAATAAATTGGGCAACAAAAACACATGAACGAGATAGCTGGCGCTGGCTTTTAAAAGCCCTTTTTGAATATGAAAAACGACGTCTATACATCTACTGAAGATTCATAGGTAACCCGAAAATAAAACCTCACCTCTACACGACCACTTAAAAACTGCCTTTTTCTTATAGCATGTAAGTAGACACTCGGAGAGGTCGCCGATTTCTTTTCCATGTGAACCGCATGGATACTATTTGCGCTGCAATGCACAGTTCTGTCGACTGAAGTATATCTTGCTCGGTGATGTGGTCCTTTTGAAATATTTTGAATAAATTGTTTTGTTGTTCAGATTCTCAATGTCATGATGAATATAACGAACAAGTTACAAGACGACTTTTTAATAGTACTACAGAATCATACTGGCGCCCTCTTCGAAAAAAACCCTCCCAAAAAAAAACGACTGCTGATTTCGTGCACTTGGTCGGCAGCACGGTCTGCAGAGCAAAGTTCACGTCGGTCTAGTAGCCTAGCGGAAGAAACAGGAGCGGCAGTCTGCTTCGAGGCACGAACTGCACTGGTCACGTTCGAGACAGCTACCCCAAGAACGAATTATAAATACACCCCGAGTGTGTAATCAGTTCAAGTTATATGTTGTCGCCATCCTTTTAAACTAACAACCTCAGGTTATCTCTGACCTTGTCATTGAGTAGGGGCACGTAACCACGGTGCATAGCCAGGGACACAAGATGGCATCAAAGGGGCACCTTAAATTAGAGAAACGTTATTGGCAGAAAACTGGAGAGCTTGTCGTGAATTAGGTTTCTCTGGACTGCTATTCCATGCTGTGCGGGATGAAACGAGACATGATGTGAAAAGGAAAGAGGTTTTTAAAATGCAGCTCATGATGAGGGCTGTTCAACGTTGATGAACGGCACGTACCCAGTGACCTATATATATATATATATATATATATATATATATATATATATATATATATATATATATATATATATATATATATATGTTAGCGTCAAGACAGGGAGAAAAAATAAAAGGTCAAAGGCAGAGAGGTTAACCACCTTTAGTGACGCGTTGGCTACTATGCGCAGGGAGATGGCGCAACGGCAGAAAAATGAGAAGAGGATATAAAACATAACGCACCAGTCTGTACACTATAGATTCTAGATCAGCTCCGCTGCTTTGAAAAAGTACCCTAGTGCTTTCAAAGCCGTTCGGACCGGCGTAAGCTGGAACCATAGTGCGAAAATCCTTGCTTCTATAAGGGGATGACTGTCAATCTTGTCGAGTTTGGTGCTCAGGACTTCTCATTTCATTTCGACGAGGGCTATTGGCTATGCATGCGTTACTGCATTCAACCTCTTCTTCATACATGTAATGTGTAGCGTCCAACATAAATCACAGTCGCAGATGACTCCAAAGAAACCGTTCTTTTCTTCATATGCAATTGTTTGTCCATCTGTACCTATAACATATGGAGTCATTGATTTGCGTGCAATTGCGACTACGCGACACTTTCTGGATGGTTGTAGGCCTGCCTTGTGCAGGTCAAAAGATGTTTGTGTGAGTACATTCTGGAGTCTCGCATATATATCTGCAGACGTGACACGCCGGACACGCGGATGAAGATATCATCTGCATAAATGGCTGTCTGGACCCTCCTTGGCAATGACCTAATAAGGCCTAACAGTCCTACGTTGCAGAGCGGGGAATTTAACACTACGCCGTTGAGGCACGCCTTTGCCGGTAAGATGGTGGGATGTCATATCACCCTCGGTAAGCACAAAGAAGAATGTATCTCCGTAACAGCGTGAATCCAGAGCAATTCACGTCTACCAATACACGGCCATCTTGTCATCCGCCAATGCATCGAGGATTGCTTGGTGTGCCACACTGTCATAGCCGTTTCGCGCTCTCTGGCCGCCCTTGCGCCATTAACCACTATACATTATCATTTAAGATGCTCCTTTGACGTCAAAAAACGTTAATAGATCCATGCTCTTCTGATGTTGAACAAATAGAGCCTAATGAAGCGCGTTATTGATGGATGACCGAACGTGCTGGAAGCCCGCTATTACATTCTGATATGCCTCATTATGTTCCAAGTACCATTAAAGGCGCGTGAGCACCGTACTTTCCATTGGTTTCCAACGCAAATCGCAAGAGTGATGGTACTGTTCGCAGCCAAGTCTAAGGGAGATTTATCAGTCTTAGGTCTTAGAAAGAAAAGGCAAAAACAGCGAAATTTCAGGCATTTCAAAAGATGGTCGGTTACAGCTGTCTTGAATCACGATGCATCGGCTGTGATGGCGATTCAAGAGGGAACCTGGTTCTACTTGAAAAAGGTTCTCGGCATAAAAGAACGCAGGAAAGTGTCAGTGCGACAATGAGGAACAGCTACCTTACTGCTGTGATCGATACAGAATGATACGTACACTGGCTGCGAAATTTGTAGCTCATTCAATAAACTGTGATGGAACAATTTGTGAAATAAACAAAAGTGCGAGAAGTAAACGGTGTGCGGACGACCGCACACCGTTTACTTCGCGAGAACATTGGCCATAGCGTTTCCAAGAGACACTACAGCCAGTGTTTTATTGCCCAAGGGAAGCGGGCTAATGCCATTGTTGTTTGTAAAACATTATGCCACATCAGATTGCTGGCATGCATCATTTACTACTAAAGCCGTAATTAGTAATTTCACTTTGAACTTTGTCTACACATTATCCATAACTTGCCTTAAGTTTCAAACAATATAAACAAGGTACGTTTTTAGTTCACCTATTACACGGGATCGACTTCTTACGATCCTCGCATGATGCGTAGAAATATAAATAACGAGTGAGGGTGAAGTTTCGAGAACCCGCCGTGGTTGCTCAGTGGCTATGGTGTTGGGCTGCTGAGCACGAGGTCGCGGGATCGAATCCCGGCCACGGCGGCCGCATTTCGATGGGGGCGAAATGCGAAAACACCCGTGTGCTTAGATTTAGGTGCACGTTAAAGAACCCCAGGTGGTCAAAATTTCCGGAGTCCTCCACTACGGCGTGCCTCATAATCAGAAAGTGGTTTTGGCACGTAAAACCCCAAATATTATTATTAAATTTCGAGAAACAGAGCGAAATACGGCTGTAGGGTAAGTTCGTAGACTTGATTAAGAATGCTTTTGCAAAGGTTGTAGTTAATTTAAACGCAAGCAGCTTTGCACACAGATTTAGCATAGCGTTTCGCCCCCGTTTTGCAAACTTTTATCCCATTACTATATAGTGCTACCAGGGAATGAACTATATTTTCCACCGTTGTTACACACTCATTACACTTGCGTGCGTAATTTCTTAAAAATGTCTCAGCTAACTAAAACACTTTGTAGTTTGCCTACACATCACCCATAACATGGTGCTCATATTTACTAAACATAAAAAAATAGCCAGTTTAGTTCACCGGGCAAATCTACAGCAAACCTCGCATAACGCTTCATAGGAAGGTACAGTAATTATTTTCAACGCTGCTACATAAATTAAGAACGTTAAAAGATCACTACACATCGCACGTAAGATGCCCGCCATGTTCAAGTAATTAGAACTTGGTGTCTTATGCAGTTTGTTTTACAACTCTGGGATGCCTTACCTTGATAATAACAGCAGATGGCACGTTGAAACGCTTGAATAGCTAAATTAAACATTTCTATTTCGTTATTTTCAACAAGCTACCCACTTCGACGAACTATAAATGCCGTGAATCTATTATTTCACCGATAAAAACCAGGAAGACAAACTACACAATTCGCATAACTCCTCAAAACTGTGAAAAATCGAGTTTTCTGTAACTATATCTATAGAACATAATCAACCCACTCACTTTAAGCTTTCCAAAGCGTTACCCATAGCATGGCTCCCTTTTCCACTAAGTATGAAATAGCTACCGTTTCAGTCCTGCAATTTAAGCGTGGAAACTTCGTAAGAATTTCATAGGGCGCCTCTAAACAGGGCGAAAGCCAGGCTTTAGCATTCTTCATTTGCCGTAACCACACACACCTTTCAAATTCGCCTCCATATGACCACTAAAACGATCGACTACCGTTAAATGAACCTTTCCGGGATAGAAAAACCCGATCGAATAATTCGATATGGTCTAATTGTCAAAATGCAGCACAGTGAACTAACTCAAAAATTTTTTTTGTGGTCTTAGTAGTCTGTAATGTCTTCTTGTTTCGTGCTTTTGAAGCACGACTCAACAAGAATGAGGCGAAGAGCGCCGACGTCTTTAAACATTGGCTTAGCGTGACACGACAAAAAAGAAACAAGCGGTAGCAAATTGCTTCAGTTGACTAAAACATCAATAAAAACTTATATAAAACAGCTGAATGCTTAGAGAAAATGTAGCAATGTTCACTTGATTCGTTGTGTTGTGACGCTTTTAATAACCGCTGAGCGCCTTAGGGTGTCCCGGTGCTGGTTGTAGGGGATCAAACTCACCGAAGCGGCATGCTTTTGAGTTTGAACTAAATGAGTTTTCCTTCTATAGCAAAGTATTGTTGGCCTGAATTTTTCAATATGTTGTATCTGAGCGAAATATCGAATTAACCAGCGTATCCTTAAAAGGAGTGGACTTATTTGCCATATTTCTTTGAAAGGTAAGCTAAATGGCTGATATAGTTTTAGAAAACATTGTAAAGAAGCATATGATATTTTTCGGTAGTTCTAGTCGAACAAATGGTTTTAAAGTAACTACACATATTCAACGAGAAGAAAGGGGTTAACCGAGGGGCCCGATTTTTATTAGTCATATCATGAGAAGCCAACAAACACTGGCACCAAGGACAACATAGGGGAAATTACTTGTGCTTAGTAAATGGAATGAAGAAAGGATAAATTAATGGAAATTAAACTGGATGAAAAAATAACTTGCCGCAGGTGGGAACCGAACCCACCACGCAGCCACCGTGCCGCCGTTAGTCACGCGCAACAGCCAGGATTATTTAGAAAGAATCGTTTCATCGAACTCACTATGCCTGCTCCTGCACAATCTAGAAGAATATCTTTTTTTATTTCTGCTGTATCTACTGGGTGTTCTTCAGGGGTTCCATAGAAGCAACGTACCAGAATCTGACAATGCAAGAAGTGTTGCTTGCTAGATAGATAGGGAAGAACTAATGCTGGCAAACCGCTTCGTCGCGCTTATTTATCTTATCTGCAGAAGCCTTCATGTTTCTCGCCATTAATTATGCACTCCCACGCGTTTATTTTTTCGCCACGGGTAATATGAAGAAAACATTGACTTGATTAATGGTTGAGAGAGAGCGCGCACCTTTTGATGCTGATTATCAATAACCGCGCTGCTGACGTTTTTATACCGTTTCTAAGGAATTAATTGCTGACGTGGTCAATGTTAAAGCTAAAGCAAAGCTCAGGGTGTTTTTACTTAATTGCCTCGCCAAATCAAGCCTCCGCTTGGAGCCTCTCCGAAAGCGTTTACGGCTTGGCGTTTTGTAGCGGCAACTTATGCATCGTTATTCGCCCCATGGGGGACGGTCATCAGTGCTGTTAGGCGCACTACTTCGAACATCGATCTTTCTTCTCATATTGTTTACTGCTGCGAATAGGAGCAGGGCGAGAATGTTGCGGTAATCACATCTACGTTGAGCTCGCTTGCGCTGCCATTGATGCGGGCTTAGTGTATGGTAGATACGATAGTTCATGGCCATGCATGCTGGGTTATGAGAGGGAAATGCGTTTTGTTGCAATTCATGGCTTAATTGAATTAACGCTAGTCGTGGCGCAGATTGCTGCTGTTTTTTATTGTGTACTGGCAGTACGGCCAGCTGAATTCGCTATTTTTCTCAACGAAATTATTCTTCCTTGCTCGCTTGCGCTAAAATTACTTTTCATTCACAGGCCGCCGCCTACCGTCAAATCTTGGTGAGGGCCGATCCAAATTGAACTGCAGTTTCAGCTCGAATTAGGGTTGGAGTAACATTCATCGTGCTGGCGCCAGTATTTTGTGGAATGCCGCTCTAAATATAAGTAGAGATTTCGGGATAGGTAAAACACATTGTTTTTGATACGGCAGATCCCGTTAGGCAGACAGTAAACTTTGTCATCTTCAAACCACCTCATCGTCGCCAGCTTCCCATCGCCTTAGGATAACCAAAAAAAAAAAACGCCCGTTTTACCGCAGCTGGCTTCACTTCAGTGTTCGGTACACAAACCGCTGCGTCATATTACAGAGATATCACGAAGCAAACTATGCAAGGTGTCGCCTTGAATACATGTTTTGAAAGTGGGAGCGTGTGCGTGGGCATTTCCTAGGCCAGAAAAAAAAAAGTTATACTTTAGTTGACGAGGACCACACTGGCGTGCATCGCGCAGTTGTTTTCGAGACGTTGGTGGCGTGTTGTAGTGATATTCTCTGTCGTCATGTTCGTCAAAACAGCTTCGACAGAACAAAATAAGCGTACAGGACATTGGTGATGATAAGGTTCAATCATGGCGCACAATCAGGGCGCACAAAAGCATCGACAACGATAGAATCCCTGCCAACAACGACGTCTCAACGATAGTGCCACATATTTTTTTTATGTATTACATCCATCCTAGAGTACCCCACATGTTTAAAAGCCCACGAACTCAATACATTAATACGCTCAATACATCAGCGCTGGAGATGGACAAACGAAAAGCGTTTCGCTCATATCGTTTAGATGGCACTGCGTCCTTTCGCTTATGACATCAGTCATAAGAAATTTAGGATTAGAATGGGATAATCATCAGCCGGGATCAAGAAAACAGCTCATCGCGATTGAAAAGCAAGAAATTTTTAACACGGCAATTGCCTCATAAACGTTGGCTCAAGCGTAGACTTACACAAGTACTGAACTTAAAAAGTCAAGGAAGAACTTTTTCTACATAAACGTTGTCTCAAATGACAGGATATATGTTATGGCTGTGTTCCACAACTTGTGGAAAGTTATTAAACTGACCACTGAATTGATTCATCATGATGACGCACAAAAGAACAACAGTAAACATACCGCTCCAAGATTGTCCGAACCTATTATTCGCACATATTAAAATACGTGACCGCCTCGAACAAAAGAAATTAGCATGCGTCTTGCGTCAAACAGCCGCAAACATAAGATTTAATACAACTACGCATTACAACTGAATGAATCAGCCCTGTTAAACATCTTTTGCAAACCTTTTTATGAACATTTCTTGACTATTACTACCACCTACCAACACTAAACTTAAATCCTTCAAGCAGTCTTAGCCTTCGTAACAACCTACTGGTAACATCTTATCAGCAACTGGCCACATCTTCATAGACTTTGTTGCAATTTCATACTGCCCTTATAGAAGGACGTTTCTTTAGAACTTCTAGTAACAGTCCTTATTATAAAACATCATCGTACAACTCCGGTTAGCTTCCCATTCATAATTTACTAGCATGTACTTTAGTCACCATAGTAATATTGTGTCAACAATGGGCCATCGACTTGGAATCGAAGCATGTTTGTAGACTTTCTGTCAACCTCTTACCAGCATTCTACAATCCCATATCTTGGTACCATCACAACTTTTTTCAATCATGCCGAACCTTCTCCAAAAATATGCCTTAAGTCATTTTAGAAATATTGTTCACAATCAGCCACGGTATTTGAATAAAGACATCTACAACGCTGCTTTTATATTTATAATAACCTCGCGATTTCCACCTTCAAAATTACCTAGTGCACCAGTATAACACCCCAGAATGCTTCTTAGAATGCTCATAGACTCAACTATCTATTTCACCTCTTTGAGCCCATTAACATCGGGTCATCCGTACAT